>NW_024884475.1:6480059-6622662 GCF_019232065.1 Centrocercus urophasianus | reverse complement strand
AAATAAAATAAAATAAAATAAAATAAAATAAAATAAAATAAAATAAATCTATACAATTCATGGAGGGGGAAAAAAAAACATCAAAAACATTAAAAACATTAAAAGTCTTGGCACAAGGGCAAATGTTAAACTATCACAACCTCAAAATGGATCCAGTCACAATGCCAGATGTAACACAGGAATAGTTCAGATCCAGAAAAGAGCTTTCCAGCTTCTATCTATTTCTGGGATAATCAGTACCATGGGGGAAAGGGAAATAGAAACACTATAAAGTTTATCTAGGGGATAGAAACACACCCAATACTTGATGTGAGAAAAGAAAATGTGCTATTATCTAGCATGTGTACTGCAGGAATGGCCACAGAGCTGGGTGGGGATCAAGGCCTTTTGAGCTAAATTGCATGAGTGCACATGAAGGGGCTGAAGAGAAAATGTTCTCTCATCATCTGCTCTGACAACATCTGAACTGAATTTGCAAGGGCTGAGGGCTCTTTTTTTTTTTATTATTCCTGAACAACTCAGAAACAAGTGAAAAGTCTCCTATGCTCCATAAAGCAAAATTCAGCAAACATGCCTGAAACATTACCGAGTTCAGGTGAAGTCTGCCAATTCACTGCCACTGGAGAATTCATTTTCTAAAACAGTTTAAAGAAGACCAGGTTGACCCAAATGTGAATATCTAGCAATTCACTGCTGGGAGGAGCAGTACAGGAGTAGATGGCAAACTTGACGGTTAATGTAGTTGGTACCTATAAGCATCTAAGAGAATTAAAATGAATTGCATCTGCATTTCGCTTCCCTGTCCAAGCTGTCTTGACCCCACATTATTACCTCAATAAAGGAGACCTTTCTTCTCATTCTGGATGGCACATCTAAATTTAGACATTGATCACACCAGCTCTCTTTGCAGCCAGTGAAGAAATAGTCTTTCCTTAGAAGATCAATTGCAAGCAACTATTTCATGATGTCCCATTTCCTATTTACTCTATTGACTGTTCTATTTCCTTAGCCTCCAGCTCACACTCTAAGTATCATCACTTGGCTAGATAAATCCCAGCCTGTATGTCTATTTCAAGGAGCTCAGCTTCCAATCAACCAATCAACCATTCAACCATTACTAATCAAATTTGCTAATACAGCAATAACATAGATAATGTTAGGTAGATCTGAATACCCTAAGACACTGCATCCACGGTCACGTATTATTTAACGACTCAGCTTCTAACCTGCAGCACAGCTAGGAAACCACTAAGAATCAGGAACCCAAATGCCTTTGTGGATCTAGATCCAAATTCCTTGCTTACGGGAAGTACAACAGCAATGAACTCTACCACTTTCCATGGGCTCCAGAGCAGTTATTGTGGTTTCAGACTCCCTCTGATATCCGCTGCTACAGATCTGCTGACCTCAGTGGTCCTGGATTGCAGTCCACATTTGGGGCAGGATGAGAATTGGTACCATGGCCTTTTCCCGCTCCCAAGTACCAGCCTATAATCAGAAACTGGCAAACCTCAGAGGGTTTGGCATGTCATCCAAAAAAATTCATATGAAAACATTAAGGAAAATAGCTGGGATCCAAATCTGCTAAGAGCAAAAAGGGCTTCTTAGCAGCGCAGGGCAGAATGTGCTAGCAACAATGGGTGTTTTGTGGTGTTTTACTTTGAGCTCCAACCAGAGCCAAGGAGTGCACACCATCTGCAGATGAAGTTTAGAATGCAATGAACTTTTTTTTTCCTACATACCAGAGTTTAAAAAAAAACGTCTGGGAAAAGGGTTGTTACTTGTATCTATTCAAATATAGCTAGTTAGTCACTAATGACAACCTACAATGAGACACGTTCAAAACAGAAATCAACCCTTTGATAAGGATTTTAGAAAGTCTGAATTGTGTGGGTTTTTTCTTTCCTCTCTAAATCCTTCCCTTTCCCTCTGTTCTTCAGGGATCCCAGATCCATCCAGAAATAGGAGTGCCAAAATACAAAGGGGACAGTCCATCCTGCCAGGTTCCCTCAAAGCAATGAGTACAGCTGCTCTTCTTTTCCTGCATCATGATTTTGCTGAGGTCTCTGCTCACTTGAGTTCCCATTGTCTGCCCAGATGCACACATGCACCTCCCTGGTTATCAAGACACATTAATCTGCCAACATGCGTTGACTGTCCCAGCCAGGGATAGGCAGACTTCTCAGAGGTAGTGGCTACTAAAGCTGGAATGAAACGTCATCTTGCTGGACTTATGGCCTCAAAGAGGGACTCATGCATCCACAACTTGTCAGTAATGTCAGATCTAGATAAAGCAATCTAATAAAACTTCTTTGTCCTACAAAATTGTCTCTTCTTTCAACATCACGTTTCAGGCATACAGGGGTCTAGATTTTGGACTATAAAATAGGGATCTTGAAGATACAGGCAAGGGGGGCATCCAGGTGGTGCTCTTGCAGATGAACCCAGATGTCTCCCACCGAAGTCAGAGAAAGTTATAATTTTTGCCCACTATTGGTAGAGAGTAAGGATCACCTTTAAATCCTGCCCATTTGGATGCAAGAAGTCAGGCAGAGGGGAACGGTGGGGTGGATTTTGATGGCCTGCTCAGCCAGTGAACATTTCTGGGGTGATCTTGTCAGAGTTTTCATGACTCCAACTGTTTCCTCTAATTGTGAAGGTGAATGCACAAATGTACAGCAGACACTCCTGCCAGCCCGATAAGATTAAGCAAAATTTTAAACAGCATTATTCTAATAGAGAAATCAAAACACCCAAGTTTGCCTTCTCCCCCTCCCATCTTCTCTCTGAGTGTGAGTAGTATGGGCAGAAAATAAAGCCTCAGGCATTTCTAAGTATTATTTAAACTTCTGCGTGGCGGTAGCTAGGAAAGCTGTAGCTTTTTTTACAGCTGTAGCTGTAGCTAGGCTAGCTGCAAAGCTGTGCTAAATACTCAGAATCATTGAGTGCAGAATGGTTCATTGAACTGCGCCAAGCCAAGCAACAAATTATAGCCTGCATAGCTGCTGAAGAGTCATTTCATCTTTATCATTTTAAGTCAATTCTTCCTTTAATTAAACATTTTATTTTGTAGGATAAAGAAGGGATTACAAATGTCATTACTTGGGAATTTTCAAAGAATTCTTGCCTTGCAAAATCTCCCTCTGGATACCCGGTGATTCTTATATGATGGGGTACTGACAAATGAGCATTTGTAGATACAGAAGGGTCCTCTGAGCCTGAAGGAAGGCCTGTGTGAACACCAAATCATTTGAAATAAGTAACAAGAGGACTTCAGAAGGACACGGATTAATCCCACTGTCTTCTCCCAATATCTGGAATCTTATCCATCTTCCCATAGCTGTCATGAACTCATATCACAAAGATATTGCTGCATCCCAGCAGACAGTTAAAAATGAGTACCTACAATTAATATCAGTAATACAAATAATTCTGATAGACACAGACATCACATTACTCAGAAATAAAAACACCACACAAGCTGGAAAACAACTTTGTACCAATCAGGTTAAATGATTGCCACACTACTCTCTATCCATTGAAAGGTTGTGGAGAATGGGAGAGGTGCTGGAGGAAAGCCGGTGTCAATCCGATCTTCAAAAAGGGCAAGAAGGTGGAGCTGGAAATCTACAGGCCAAGCAAGTAGAAGAAAAGAAGATTATGGAGTCTCTTTCTTTGGAGATTCAAGACCAGTCTGGATGCTTTCCTGTGTAATCTAGTGAACCTGCTTTAGCAATGGAGTTGGACTCGATCTCCAGAGGCCCCTTCCAACTCCTACAATTCTGTGATTCTGCAGTTCTGTTGAGACTAAGAAATAGAGTCCTTCTTCATGGAAGCTGATCCTTAATTCTGATGCACATAGAATATATGCTTCTGTCATGAGCAGGTTAATACACATGAGTTTAAATAAGCGGAACTTAGGTATGAAAACACACAGGACTCCCAGCAATTCAGCAAGAGGTTTTTCCTTGCATTCTCTGTGCTTCTAGGCCTGTTCACTTTTCTCTCCACTTATATTTAGCTCACTTAAAAGAACTCCAAAATGAGATTAATTCATAACCAGAAAATAAATTCAGAGGCTGTCAAAGGGCTGCTGACAAAAAATGCTGCAAGACCTCTTGAACATTGTGAATTCAAATCCAGAGTCAACAAGTTGAGTGATGCATGGGCATGGCTTGAATGAACAAAGCATACTGTGGGACATTTATGTGTTAGGCACAGAGGATAATAAATCATTGCTGTTTTTATATAATTATGGTTATCTCAAAGGAATTTAGTAGTACAGATTAACATACAGAGATATTTTCATCTTCCTCAAACTCAAACTGCCTCATCCTACACTATATCAAGAGAGAATAATAGAATCAGCTGAAATTTAGGGAAAACTTGGCACAAAGTGATAGAAAATGACTGAAAACAGTCCCAGGACAACTGTAGCACCTCCTGCCACCCCAAGATGAAATTTAAAGTCCTTCTCAGAGATCCCCATAGTAGATCCCACAGCAAATATTACCAACGCTTTCTTGTCTTTGTGCTCCTCCTAATGTTCAAATTGATTTTCTCCTGTCATTTATATTCACTGCTTCCTGTCTCAGCTTCATACACAGGCAACATGTAATTAAGAAACATTTAGGTTTTCATAGTCCTGAATCGTGGACTATCAACCAGACTAGATGTGAATTATTATTCTGTTGTAATCAGAAAAGTAAGCATGAAACACCTCCACTTGACCTGAAGGAAATGCAGATCTGGGGTCTCAGGCCTATAGCAAGCAGCCAAGTAACTTGACAGCTCTTACAACTCTTTGTTCTGGCAGTAGCCAATGCAGAAACTTGAATAAATTGCACTGCTGAGTTTATCTCATGTAAAAGAAGAAGAAATAAGGATTGACTGATTAGTCAAAGAGTTCAGAGGAATATTTCTGGTCTAGGGGGCAAGACCCTGAGCATATATATATATATATATATATCCTTTCCTTTTTCCTTTCCTTTTTCCTCTCCTCTCCTCTCCTCTCCTCTCCTCTCCTCTCCTCTCCTCTCCTCTCCTCTCCTCTCCTCTCCTCTCCCTCTTCCTTTTTTTCTCCTAGAGTCTGCTAAAGGAACCCACCATTTTGATTTTGCACTGACTTAACTCTCCCATGAACTCTGAGGCCCTCACTTATGAAATTGTAGACAACACAAAATGAGGTCCATGAACTAATACATTTTTTCTTCCTGAATCTAGAAGTATTTTGGCTGCTCTAGCAGAAATACATTTGGACCAGCAGCTAATCCTCTTAATAATTTCTCACTGCTTTATCTACTGACTCAAAAAATGTGTCTGTCTGATCCTCATGGTAGAATCTCTTGGGCTGTGCATGTCAGATAGCCTGTGAAAACAGCAGTTCAACATGCTTAATTTCCCCACAACTGAAAAAAAAGAGCTGGAGAGATATCCTGTGTCACCATGAGATCCCACTCTTGAAGCAGGGATAGGACTATGGATAAGTCTTGAGTTTGATTCCAACCAGCTGAAAGCTCCTGGTCTGGGGCTGCTGGGCCCAGCTGCAAGTCACTCCAAAAACATTCACCAGCCAGCGGGAAACAACTTGTTTCTTCAAGGTCTTGCTGTGTTTATAACTCAGTCAAAAACATTATTCATCCCTTTTGGCAGTAGATGCTGAGCACGAAAGTCAAAGCAAAGGCTCACTGCACTCATACAATCCAAACTTCCCACCCACCCTTGTATTTTGGCCAGTGCCTCAACCCCCAAGCTGAAAATGCTGCTTCAGGGATGTGACAAGACTTGAAACAAGGACAGATGGTAGGGATTCCTTAGCTCCTGGTTTGAAGTCTGCTGTGCTGAGAAGCAGCTGCTGAGCCCACGTAGAGCACAAGTCCCAACGTGATCTCAATGCATGGCCAAGCTGAGAGAAGGGAACCAAGAGGAAGGTTTGGAAAGGAGTAAGGGAAAGCTGGAACCTTGTGCCCCACCACCTCTTTACCTGTGATTACCAATGTTGGTGCTTCAGTCAGTTCACCACATACCAGAGTTCTTCTCTGCAGTTTGCTGCACCCATGGTCTTAGATGCCTTCTCTTGAAGTGGGGATAGGACTATACTATGCCTCACTCTCAAGTTTGATTCTTTCTGTTTCACTCTTCTTTTGATGACTCTGTATATGAAAACAGTAAGAACAGACCAAGTTTCAGGTCACAGTGCCTCAGCAGGTGCTTACCCATCACGGTGGATGAAGTTAAGAGTGTGATGAACAATTCAGGACATTTATTAATCTGCTTTCTTGCCATAGCTCCCTATAAAGGAAAGCTGATATGATACTAAGGTTGCATCCTGCAGCTAGAAGGCTTGAATATGGCTTTCAATCAACATTGTCTGGAAACACCATCCTTTTATTCTCTGAAATCAGAAAAAACTTTCTGAGCTTCTCTACAGTGTCATTTTCTTCTTGATTTAGTCCCTTCCTTCCAACAAACAGACCAAAAAGCTCCTGCCGCCCATATTAGACATGTTGGGGTTTGGAGATGTAGCTCCCTCAACACCAAATGACACTCTCCTCCCCTAATTCCTTCCCTACAGGTTTCTTGCCCTTGTGCTGCTTTTAGCTACCTCTTGAAGATGGCTTAAATAAATCAGAGAATCATTTGAGTTGGAAGGGACCTTTAAGGGCCTTCTAGTCCAAACCCCATGCAGTGAACAGGAACACCTACAGCTCCATCAGGTGCTCCAAGCCCCATACAGCCTGATCTTGATTGTATGCAGTGACAGGTCTACCACATCTCTGGGCAGCCACTGCCAGTGCTTCACCAATTTCCTTCTTGCTGAGATGTCCCAGGCCCTGCAAAATGTTTCTTGTAGGGCAACCAGCGCTGAATATTTGCAAACATCCACTGAAGATAGAATGTACTGTCTGTACAACTGCTTTAATGTTTTCTGAGTTTCAGCTGATAGAAACCTGAGTTTGAGGGAAGTTCTGAAGTCACAGGCTCTTCACCTAACTTGGTTGCACTGGGTATACATTTCAGGCACTGCCCTTGCACAGCAGTGCAGTCCAACATACCAACCCTTTTCATAACCCAGGCAGTAAAAAGGAGCAGTCTGTACCTTTCACCTCGGCCGTCTGCTTTTCATTTTCTCCTTTAATCACAAGCAGATTTTGGCTATCAAGTGTGAAAGTTTAGCAGACCAAAAGTCCCCTGCAGAGGAGGAGATCTAAACTCAATTCACAATTCATTTTGTGCCTGCTGATATATCTGATCTCTGTTTTGAAAAAGAGGATTTGCTGAATGCTTTGCCCCCATAGAGAAGGGAAGTTTTACAATCACAGGAAGGTAGTGAAGCAAATATCAGCAATACTGTAGACAGCCTCAGGAACAAAAGCCCCTTCTCTCTGACAAAAATAAATACAAGAAAAATGTGAGTGGTTGCTGATTCACTCAGCACCAGCTGACCTCTTCTGGTTTTTCCGTGTTCGGCATTTGTACAGTGCCTTGCACCATGTAAAAATGACAACTTTTCTCTGGTTTCCATGAGATGCCAATGGCATAAATCCCATCTGCAGAAGAAGCTGAGGAAGAAGCAGAGATACAGGCTGACTCCACAGGGCAGGTGTGCTCTAGGTGGAGATTCACATGGAGATTTGTCATGGTGAAACTGGGAATTCAGGAAGTGTTTCCAGCTGGAGATGTTCAGTTATTGCCAATTTGGTCTTTGAAGAGGCAACTGAAGGCTTTCCAATTCCAAATCTAATCCTGGGAGAGCTGTGCCACCCTGCAGAAATGGCTGTCCAGGTGGGATGGTCTCTCCTGGAACTGTTTCATTCTGTCACATTGGAGTGGTGAAACATGTACATGGTAGGGTAAGTCTCTGATGAATTATATACCGGAGCCCAGAAGGGAAACAAATGGAGCAGGGAGCAAATTTCTTAGTGTCCAAGGAGAGAATGATATATGTTTTAAGACTTTTGTTTGTTTGTTTTTTTAGCCTCCCGTCCCCATCCCCCTGTCCCCCCGTCCCCCCCCCCCAAAGTTTTTTGTACTGTTTGCTTTCTCCATTCTTTCTTATTTCAATCAGTTTATATAGTTGTGCCAGGCATGTCTGTACACAGCAGAGGAAAACACACTTCCAGGGTAATTCCAAGCATCTGATCATGACACTCTAGCATGCACACACAGCTGTGAGTGGGGTGAGCAGAAAGGCAATCAATGATTTCCAGAGCAGAACCCCAATCTGCCCATGGCTGATTGCACAAGCAGTGGGGACTTCACCGTCAGCTTTTCAGCCATGTGCTCCCCTTGGGAAAATCCTGCAAACAGTCATATATGCTGTTGCTTGTTTTCTCCCACCTTGCCTGGCAGCTTCCCACACATTCACATCTTGAAGCGTGCTCCCAAAGCTTTCTTTGCCATATCTGTCCATACCTGTCCATATCTGTCATATCTGTCATATCTGTCATATATGTTCCCCACTCTAGCCTCTGAATTTACTGTTGAGATTTTCATGCTCAGCATACCAATATCTCACAACTTCCATTCAACGTAAAAGCCACCTCTCAGTTCCTCACACCCATGCATCACGTATCCTGTTCTAATGCTTAAATAATTTTTTCTTTTTTTGGTCTGGCAAGTGCACTGAAACCTGATTTATAGCAGTCTCAAGAAATTAATGAATACAAACTTTTACAAGAGTGTATCTATGTGATTTCTTTTAATTTAATAATCTGCTCTGCTAGATTTCCGATTTCTGAACATCTACATAGCATTGACATTATCAGTATTAGCATGATCTCTCCAGAATTTAGCCAAGATGTGAAGGGACTAGAAAACAAGAGTTATGAGGAATGACTGAAGGCAGTGGAGTTGTTTAGTTTGGAGGAGTCTGAAGGGAGGCCATATTGCTCTCTACAACTACCTGGAAGGAGGTTGTGGAGAGGTGGGTGTTGGTCTCTTCTAAGGTTTCAAGTGATAGGACTCAAGGAAACAGCCTCAAGCTGCACCAGCGGAAGCTTAGGTATAGATACTAGGGGAAATTTATTCTCTGAAAGGGGATTGGGCATTGGAATGAGCCACTCAAGGAGGTGGTGGAGACCCCAAGCTCTGGAGGCATTTAAGGGACATGTGGATGTGGCACTAAAGAACATAAATTAGTGATGGGACTCAGTACGTCAGGCTGATGGTTGACTTGGTAATCTTGAAGTTCTTTTCCAACTTCTTCCAGATTCTGTGATTCTGGTTGTATGATAAGATTAGGATCTTACTGTGTTAGACATTGCTTTTGCACAAAAGAGCAATTAGATCTTGGACAGTGAATGAAGAAACATGAGAAAAACCAAAATGACTTGGCTTGGACTTGGCTCAGCCACTTCTGCTGATTGGACCACAGCAACAATGAATTTAGATATGTGAGAGAGTGCTATCAGGGGATACATGTTTGCTTGGGAGCACACACTTACTGTATTTGCCCTCCTGGTCTTACCACACCTGAGCTGGGGCTGAAATCTCCTCATGCATGGGGATTTTAGAGAAGTTTAATTATTTTGTGGAAAACAATAACTGAGAAATACAGTATTTTTGTCCCCTTGCATTGACAGAGCATTGCTGCTATGGGCTAGTAGTACGTGTTGTAAAATTAATTTCCCACATTCCATTTTAATGGGCATCAAGGGCGAAAAAGTATCCAGCATCTTGGTAAGTGTGCACCTCAAGCTATTTTGCCATGCAGTGGCAATAATCCCGAATAATTGAGTATTTCTTGCTGCCTGACGTTCCCAATAGCTGACTTGTCCAGGGAAGCAAATGGCTCAAAACAGACATATAACTCATCACTGATGTAGACAGGAAGGATTATTGTAGGAAGCTGAAGTGGCAATAGGTAGGAGGGCATTTATACGGAATTTGCTGTTTTGGTTAATGAATGTGCTGATGCACTGTATCAGTTGCTGCCAAAGTTTGACTGCAGACATCACCATGAGCCATCCACACCACTGCCAGCAGAGGCTCTGGCTTGCAGCAAACATTGCACCTGCAAGAAAGACTCCTGGCTTGCCTCTGTGGCTCAGACACATCACTTTTCCAGCTGTTGTCCTAAATAACTTATGTTTGCAATGGCCAGTTTGACAACAGAGATGGCCACCTGAGGAGCAGCAGTCCCATATCAGTCTGCTAAGAAGGGCTAAAAAGCAGCTGTGCCTTCTGGAGTCACCCCAATTCAGTTAGAGGGCTGTACCAAAACCACTTGCTCAAATTACCACAGTATTGGCCCACTAATCCCAAATACGATACACAGGATTCAAAGTCACTTGGGAACATCATTTCTCCGGACCCGTGCTGGTGTGGGGCCATGGCCCCACTGAAAGTGTAGAGAGTCTTAAGTTCATCCCCTGCTGTGTCTCCCCATGCTCACCACACTGTAAATATTGTGTTTATACCCTACAGCTATTTTGAACATAGGGTTTCGTTCTTACATGTAATATTTTCCTTTCCAAGGACAAACATAATAAACAGGTTCCTAATGTGCTGGAGTTACTAGGGAATAGTCTCTGTTCAAGATAACAGTCTGCTTGTGTTGAGTGCTGACCATCTGAATTGCTCTGGCTGAGAAAAACTCATTGATGCTGACAGGAGTGGTAAAAACAGAGAACGCATGCAGCAGCAATCTGCCCTGATTGCACAGACTCCCCAGATTTACCCACTTCAGAGGCCAAACGCAAGCTTTGAACACAGCAGAGATCCAGAAGTCTGAGTCTCCAAGTGATGGAGATGTGGTGCTGGAAACCATTTCAATAAAAAAATAATCCGCAGATCAAAGCAAATTATCTGCATGGAAAAAGACTGGCCAGAGACAGTTGGGTTCCAGCACTACCAGTTATGACACAGCCAACACTGTGGCCCTTTGTATACTGTGCTGTTTGCTGTGTTGAGTGAAGAAGGTAATAATCTAGTGTGTGCTAGAGATATTAAGCGCCTTTAGCCCTGAAACATGTCTAGAAAGCTCTGAGGGGTCTGGAGCACAAGTCTTACGGGTAGTGGCTGAGGGAATTGGGATTGTTCAGTCTGGAGAAAAGGAGGCTCAGGGGAGACCTTATTGCTCACCCGCCTGCCTGGAAGCAGGTTGTGACGAAATGGGGGTCAGTGTCTTTTCCCAGGTAACAGCAATAGGGCTAGAGGGAATGGCCTTAAGTTGCACCAGGGAAGGGGTCAGGTTGGTTATTAGGAGAAATTTCTTCTCAGAACAAGTCCTGATGCACTGGAAGAAGCTGCTGAGGGAGTTAACATCGCTGGAGGTGTTTAAGAGAAGAGACAATATGGCACTGAGGGATGTGGTTTAGTGGGCAATATTGGTGATACGTGGACAGTTAGACTAAGCGATCTTAGAGGTCTTTTCCAAAGTTAATGATTCTATGGTTCTATGAAAAGGTAAATTTGGAGAGAAAAAGTAATAGTTGTGAAAACTGAAACAGAAGAAAAAATAAAATTCAGACCTCATACTAGGAATCTGAATTTGCAGATGGACTAAGTCTTCCAAAAATGCCAGTTGCCAGTAAATCCTCAGCCCAGCATTAAACTCTTGCCAAACAAGGTAGCAATAAACTCACCAGCCATGGTCACTTACGTAGAGATGACAGGAAGAGAAGAAAGAGTCCTGCAGAGGAATGCTAGCACTGTGAGCACCTTGCTGGCTAAAGGAAACCTTCCTTCAAACCTAATTGAAATGTGAATTCTGCCACTGTGCAAAGCTTGAAATCTGAATTCTTCCTGACGTTCCACTCTGCTAT
This sequence comes from Centrocercus urophasianus, assembly GCF_019232065.1. NCBI lineage: Eukaryota > Metazoa > Chordata > Aves > Galliformes > Phasianidae > Centrocercus > Centrocercus urophasianus. The sequence continues at coordinate 6,610,894 of NW_024884475.1, read as the reverse complement.
TAAAAATAAACCAAAAAGGCTTCCAACAAAGCAGAACATTTTATATATGCCAGGAAGAAAATGAATAAAAAATACATATCTTTGTTTCTTCCTGACAGTATCCCATTGATGCAGAGCAGTGGGCAAACCAGAGCAACAATCAGTGCTCTGCAGAGAGGTGCCCATAACCAAGCAAGGAGAAGGGTTCATTCCCACCCTTAGACTACCCTGGAAACCTGGATTTCCATGTACATCTCCCTCCCCACCATGGAGACATCTCAAGGCCTATTTGCGTGCAATGGCTCTTGGAGGGAGTAAACACTTCAAACTGACCCTGACACTGTGGAAAAATCAGGAAACTTTAATTAAGGGAGTAAAAACAAAAAAATCACCCACAAGGCATTTTTGTATTTACTTTCACTAAGTGCAAAAACGAACTTCATAGAATTTCATCCCACAGGAATTTCCAATATTTCAGTATTTGTTTCCGTTGTGACCTGGGACAAAATGTTGAAATATCAAAGCACTTTTCACAGAATGAAGTGTTCTGGGAAGGAATATTTTATTCGTCACTTTGACGTATTTCAGACTTCAAATTGCACCTGGCTGAGCTGCTGAGAGCTCTCCATATGTGTACCCAAAGGTCCCAGCTTCTGTTATAGGTTAACTTCAGCATATCTGAGACTTCCCATCCAACAATACATCACCAGATGTCACAGAGAAACATAGAAATACAAAAAGGCAATAGTTCATTATGGGATACATAATCCATCTAAGGACTTGGGTTTATAAGAAAATGAGCCACCATCTCCATCCTGTGAGCACTGGGCACACATAAATGCTGGGCATTGCTGACTCAAAATATTTCATTTTATTATTGTTGTATTTATTTTTTATCATGAAACATAAGCAATTCTCAGCCAGCTGTAATAGACCCTTGGTTTGTCAGTGCTCCAGAAACATCCCTACCTCAACTTGCATAGCAGAACTGCAACTTGATGACACAGATGGTTCGGATAAGGGGGCTGTGATGGCCAATGCAGGGAATATCTTTCCACACCGACATGCAGACATAGGTCTGTATCCACACTGGGGACTCAATCAGTCCATCTTTTCCCTCCATTACCATCTTCATGAGACAAAGCTTCTAGGCAGTCCTGCCTCACAGGGCTTACTAGAGATCTGGATGAGGGAGGAGAAAAAAAGTAAGTTGGACAACATGGAACAACTCACCTTTTCAGAAAGTGGGGGAAAAATCTCAACACAGCAGCGTAACAGAAAATCCAAGAGGTACAGAGGCCATTGTGATTTTATTTTTTTTTTCAGTCTCAGTCATAGAATCATAGAACTGTTTGAGTTGGAAGGGACCTGTAAAAGCCATCTAATCCAACTCCCCTTCAGTGAATGGAGAGGACACCTACAGCTCCACCAGGTGCTGAGAGCCTCATCCAACCTGGTCTTGAGTGTCTCCAGGGGTCCACCACCTCTCTGAGCAACCCATTCCAGTGCCTCACCACCCTTTTTGTAAAAAAATAAAAAAATAAAAATATTTTCCTTATATCCAATCTAAATAACTCCTCCTTTTTGATTTAAAACCATTTCCCCCTGTCATATCAAATCAGTGTTGGATTTCACTCCACCTGGCAGGAAAGGATGACAGAACTGAGTGTGCACCTTAATTTTTCAAACACATCTGCTCTAAGAACTGCCATTATACGTTTTCTTTGTCTGATACTTCCTCACATATTGTTTAGTGCACTCTATCCACTGCCTTTCTGGGAATTCAGGTGACCTGTGGGTTGTTGCAGGAATTTCCCAGCCAAGCTTCATTCTTCCAGACATTTTTAGTATCAAGAAAAATAAGCCCCACGTCACACATATGCATACTTTTTACCTTTCAAACCTCAATGTCTCCTGAAGCAAGCATGGATCAGGAGCTGGCCAGGACCACACACAGCTCTTCTAATATCCCAGCTTGATGAACAAGAGGAGTATGGAGGAGACAACTAGCACGTTGTGCAGAAGGGAAGGAGATGAAATTCAGCCATCAATAGGAAAGGACCATGAATCCATTGCTCAGAGTAAAAAACAAAACAAAACAAAAAATGCACACGCAAAAAAAACCATGGAAAAGAGTGGAGCTTTTGGCAGAGGAAGGAGAGAAGCCCATGGTCTGCATCCTAGAGCCATGTACAAGGTTTTCCTGCAGGAATGGGCAGAGCATGGAGGCTGACATGTCATTGCTTCCTCTAAGGCCTTCCTATAGGTAGAAGTCATGCAGGCAGCCAGAGGCACCCTACAAAGGTGGCCTTCTGACTTCTAGCTCAGCCCCAAGCGTAGTCCAAGCCTTTTGCAGAGCTCCTGAGGCTGGGAGCGTGGCTAGAAATTGTTGCTTTCCTATGGGTTTCCTGGCAGGTCAAGAAATCCCAATCTAATGAGGTAGGATCACAGCCTCTCATTTACCATGAACTTAATTTCTGGAGTAACTGAAGGTTTCATTTCCACTGTAACTAACGTGTCAACATGTCACAGGCTGGAAAGATGTGTCTTGCTGATGGCTAGAAATGATACATTGGGCAGAATTCTTCCTAAAGGCAATTGTTTTGTTCCAAAGACAGGCCTTCACCCTGCAAAAGGTGCGGCCTGCAAATACAGCTTCTTCCTGCAGTCCACAGCCCTCCATGCATCTCTTGCAGGCACTTTCCATGTATTAACAAGTATTGCTCTTCCCAGTATTTCCAGTATGTAGGAAGATTTATACACATTCTCCATGGTTACAAATACGCTATTATATTGTGGTCTTAATAAACAAAAATAATTTGTTAAGTTTTTCCATGAAGACATGACACATTCTGTGGTCAAATCAGAAGATTTTACCTGGGAAATGCATCTGCTGCAGCAAGTCTCAGCTGATAGCAACTGGGAGAGAGTCTCTCTCTCTTGTAATGGTATGCTAATTCAAACCAGATCAGACTTCCTCGAATAGCATGGTAGCAGGCTCAGATTGTTACAAGAACCAGAACTATTTGTAACAGCAGACTCTCCTTAATGGGCCTAAACTCTATAAATGCTGCAAGCTGGCCAAAAAGCACCTGATTTGCTGACAGTGGGTCCCACTGTTATGAGATCTGCCCATTCAGATGTCCTATCCTACATCAGGCCAGGACTTCCTCTCTTTTTCATTGCCATAGTGCCAAGAACTCTCAGTCCTCTGCTCTGCGAAAGACTGATGCACGTGCCTCTCTTTCCAGCCAAGTATCAAGCAAATGATTATTTCTCTGCCTTACAGTAACCTTTGAATTATGTGCAACTTATCTAACTTGGGACAAATCCTATCATTTTGCATCACTGCCCAGTACGAGCTGATGGAGCGACCCAATGTCAGGAGTTATTTGCTGACATTGGAGCAATAGAACCAAGCACTGCCTTCTCCTGCATGAGCACAGATATATGTTTGTGGCACTGGGTTCTTTGCTTTTGGCTGCAAAAAAATCTGCCATTTCATGAAGACAACAGAAAGTTAAAAGATGCTTCTCAAATGTATGTCATTCCTCAAGACTATGGGAATCATGATTTACAGATGCATCATCCCCTCACAAACTCCAAGAAGAAATATCCAAACACACTTATTTCTGCTGGCCTTTCCATAGCCTCTCTACCAGTGATGCTCAGTGTCTTCTTTGTGCTTCCATGCTTAAGCCATGTTTCCCTGGAGTTTACATTAGGTAAAAATACTTTCTCATATTCATTTTTGCAATTCATTTTTGCTGTTTTTCAGACATGCTATCTCTATAACCATAGGGAGCACTGGCCTGAATCAAGGTTTGAAGAGGCAGCACTGGGAAGCAAAGCCATGAAAGCTGAAGGAGGAAGGGGAACCCTGTGTGAAATACTGCCCTGAGTTGCACATGCACAAACATTTAGAACTGCACCAGTACCTCAGAGCAATCATTTCCACAGGTCAGTGGCAGAATTTACAAAAAAAAAAAAAAAAAAAAAAAGAAGAAAGAAAGAAGAAAGCTATGCTTTCCACCTATTTGTCACATCTAAGCTCAGCTACATTGGAGATGGCCATGGTATTACAGTCCCATAGAAGCTCTTCTGACAATTCAACAGCAGAGCCCATTGGCTCAAATTGCTTTTTATCTGTCATATTTTTCTACATCATCTGCAGAGCTGAGACTGTGTACCAAGACAGCATCAAGCTGTGGATGGGTTCACTCTTGATGTCACTTCAAAAACTAAAATAAAAAAATAAATTCTCAGTATAGGCACAGAAGCACCATAACTAATTTTCCGGCAGATGCAAGAGACCATCAGCTAATGTAGGAAATTAAATGTTTAAAGAAATTATGGAAGGAAAATATAAACTCTTGAATGGGGGCCAAGAAACACAAATACCATCATTTATCAAAGGAAAAAAAAACACACACCAAAAAAAAACCCTCCAAAATGAGCCTGAAACTGTGTGGGGACGACTGAATGAAAGGCTATATTCAGGCAGCAGCCCTGTTTAGCTTACTTTTTGGACCTTTTCCCTTTATTGATGCTTTTGGGAGGCCCTCATTCCAAAACCTCTAATGCCGTCGTGTTCTAGGATGAGTTACTAAAAGCAACCGTTCTTCTGCATATGAAAACATTCCATTATTTGCATGTTCGGTGTCTTTAATACCGCTTTTGTTCCTATGTTTTAGGGGCTGAGGCAGATGAGGGATGTTGAATTTCAGCAGTATTCTGACATAAACTTCCTCCAACAGAGGGAAGACAAAGAAGAAATAGTCTTTGCAAGCCTGAAATGGAGTCAAGGAGTGCAGATTTTCTTGAATTACTTGAAGGGACTGATGAAGGTGTTTATTCAAGACTTTTGGTCTGCTGCCAGCCTTTAAATAAGGATGCAGTTCTGAAGGTTCAGCATTACCTAGCATTCCTCATGCCATGTGACAAAAAATGTCCAATCCAAACCATCCTGAACTGTTATTATAGTGGCATAAATATTGGATCCATGCACAGGAGAAATGAGGGGCTCCAAGAGCTGCTCCACAATAATCTCTACTCAGAAAGGAAGAGGGTGGGCAGCACGAAGGCATTTAGGGTCAGAAAACCTGTTGGCACATCACAGCAGCCTAGTCCAAAACTTTGAGCGGTCATCTTGGATCTTTCTTGGGTTAAGAGGTTACAGGAAAGCTGGAGGCACCTGGCCAGCTACAAGCATTACCATAACTAGGAAACACTTAAAATAATTGATCTGTGAAATCTGTCTAATTGATCTGTGAAACTCACTGATGCCTTGTAACTGATGGTTGGATATTAGGAAAAATTTATTCTCTGAAAGAGTAGTCAGGCACTGGAACAGGGTGCCCAGGGAGGTGGTGGAGTCACCATCCCTGGAGGTGTTCAAGGAACATGGAAATGTGGTACTTAGGGATGTGGTTAGCTGGCAGTATTTGTGATAGGTGGATGGTTAAAGTGATGATCTCAGAGGTCTTTTGGAACCTTAATAATTCTATGATTCTCTGATTCTAACTCTGGTTATGAGCAGCTCATGGCTCATTCTCTGGCAGGTTGGGTGATGCTGAAACAGTTTGGCACTGGGAAAGGTGCTACCTTTCTGTAAATGCGGATTAAATCTCAATAAATTTTGCTGCTGAGCTCTGCTGGACAACTGAAGGTCTAAGGGTTCTTGAAGGGCCAGTGGTCATGGCTTATTAGGGAAGTGGTAATTCATTAAGCCATGACAATTCAATTGCCAGTGATTTTCTTCTCATAGCCAACAAATCTCACAGGAATCCACAAGAAAATTGCTTGTATTTGTGGATAACAATATTAGGTGGTCATAATAGCCAGTATTAAACAAGAACCAAAAGGTTTGGAAGCAGTCAAAGTCCTCGGGACTTAAACCAGTGATTGGGGATTTGGAAGAAATGTCTTTGATGTTCAGCTATTCCTTATGTCTGGCACCTTATGTCTCCTGCCAGAGCATCTTCTCTTTGCCCAAGAAGGACTTGCCTGAGTGCAGTCCAATCTTGTTTCACCACAGGCAGGCATGGGTCTGCAGACTGAAAACGTCTCAATGTTCTCAATGTCCCGAACATCCTGGTGCTCGTCCATCACTCCGCACGGCCTCTCTCCACCCCATTTTCAACACACCACCTTTTTGTACCGAGGCTCAGGTTCTACCCATCAAGGTGCTCAGAGATCTTTGAGCTGCCCTGGTTTTCTCAGTCTCCGACTTCCTCGATTAAAAGCTGCTTTTATTGCAGCTTCTATGACCGGCAAGTAGAGCCCAGATTTGGTTTCGTGGGCCAGCAGCACCACCTACAGCCAGCTCCCACACTGCAGCCTGCAGAACTGCACCCCCTCTTTTCCATCAGTAGCTGAGAAATAAAACAGTGGCACAAATAATTTACACATGTTAGGGTGAAAGAGAGAAGGCGGAAAACTGAACAACATCCCTGGGGCTGGAAAAGGTAATATGCAGCCATATAAACAGTTGGTGTATTGTAATAAAAACAGGGAGCCTTTATTACAAAGTTTTGTACCCTTAGAGGCAAAAGGATGTGATTTTCTGGCTAAACATGTTATCTGCTGATATCTTGTTCCCAAGTAGCACTGTGTGTATTTGGAGCAGAAATCTCATCAGGTAGTAGGGCTACCAGGCTGTAGAGTGCTTCCATCATGCACGAGCTGGGAAGCAGATTGGGCAGAGATACAAAAACAGCTGGCAACAGAGCCAGGAGCAATACAGCCAGTGCTTCTGATTGCCCAGCCAACAGAAGGGTCATTGCTACTTCCTCAGGGGCAAACAAAGAGGGTCACTGAGTTCAGTGTCCGATAAACATCCATCCAGTGCAGAACAAGGCTCCATGACGTGTTGGTGCTGCACACTGCTTCCAAAAGCCACTAACAGATCAAACTTTTAACCTACAGCAGAAAACCGTACAAAATCACTAACATGTTGCTGGAAGAAAATAGGAGCAGCCCAGGGCATGGCTTCTCTGTAACAGAAAGCAATTTGAAAGATAAAGCTCTGAGACATACCCCATGCACACAGACCTAGGCAGAAGCTCTTCCTGATGCCCCATCATTTCAAGCTCACCAGGCTGTCCTTTGAGGCCTTCAGCCATCTGGGGACCCAGTGTCCTAGAAATGAGCAGGGGTAGGTTACATCATGAAGTATGGGTTGGCCAAAGTACTGAGGTTTGTATAGGAAAGGACAACCCTGCCTGGCCCTGGTGCTACATGCCATGGCTGAGGACAGCAGCTGTGGACATCTGCATCACAATACACACAGAACAGTAGGAGGATGATCTGGATGGACATACACACTCACTAAAAAAAAAAAAAAAAAAGGCACCAGAACAAAATGTCCCAATCTATCCTGTCTGTTTTTGCAACTAATCTGTGTTTTGCTTTGCTGTTACAGGAACCATGGACCAGTGAACCCAGGGTTTGGGTTCGCTGGATTTTGTCTTCTCTTTCTTCCACTCCTCCACAGAAAGGATATTCTATGCTGGCAACAGTTGAATTAGATCCCACCGCTGCTCATTAGATGAAGCTGTTTAGAACAGAGATTGTACCTCATCTGTACATCCATGCCAGTAACTTTGATAGCTCCTATCCCAGCCCATGGCTCACTGTGGCTTCCCATATAATGCCAAAGCATAAAAAGGCAACCTGGACCAGGAGCAGTGTTCCATGTAGACAGTATGGATTAAATTAAGCTGACACTCTGACTATCCTGGAGGAAGCTGTCATATGCTGTGTGCTCTCAGGTCCCCAGCAGCAGCAGAAACCAGGTCCTGGAGCCAAAAACTGCAAAGCCTAAGCAGAGCTCCTGGGAGGAGGGAGCAGAGATCCCCTGGGAGATGATGAAGTGCCAGTACCGCCACACTGATCTCATTTACTCTGTGTGTCTCTGAGTAATAGGGGACTGTACAGGAATAAATCAGCATAGCAATAGAGATGTTAATTGCAGCTGAATTTAGGGTGGGCTAAAATTTATACATTTCTTTTACAGCTCAGTTTAAAACACACTTGAAACAATTTATGAGAGCAAGTGTGATATCAAAGATTAACCTGCTTTTCAATGGTTTTGAAATTTCAATCAAAATATAAAGGCAGATAATGGAACAGATCCTGACCTCTGTATCACAGCATAATCAACACTCTCTCCTTTGCCAGCACAGAGCCCTTCTGAGTGACTGCAGTGTGCCCTTCTAACAAGAGCTAGAAATAAAATTCTCTTCCCATTTCTCCTTGGCGGAGCAAAGCTGCAGTGATAAATAATGGGTATTTCACTGTTTGCGTGCAGTGACCACAAGGGTCAAGCTAAGAACTATAAAGTGCCTGAAACTGCTAACCCTACGCATGGGTACATGTACACATGTGCTGCTTTGTTACCACAGGTCAGATTTCCACTCCGCCTCTACACCGGAGGAACTGCAGCTGCCATTCCAGTACATAAGCTGGATACAGTCTCTGCAGTTTGTGGAAGACGTGTCTTCAATCTCTGCCTTGCTCGTAACTATAAGGGTCTCAGAGATGCATCCCTTGTGACCACACACATCTCACTGGGCTCACACTTGGGTCCAGGTCACTGACTGCTTTTGCTACAATTACAATGCAACAAATGCTTAAGCTCTCCTTCTCAGCCCCTCCCTTGGCTGATGGCTTAGGTGCAGATGGAGGGTGTGCTCCTCCCCATGCACAGGAGCTGGGGACCCTGCCTGCCAGTTTTCTCATCCTGGTTTCCCAGCAGCATTGGAGACACCATCACAGATGATGCAGTTTGCAAAGGACACATTAATGCAGGAGGTGTAGAAGAACTGAGAAGTTCCTTCACACCCATGCTGTGATACATGATCCAGAGCCTAGTCTTGCATTTACTGCCACTGAGGACAGCACCTGTGAACCACATAGATGGGCTGCGTCCTCCTTTCTTGTTCATCCTCTTGTTTTAATTAGGTGCCATAGCTTCCCCAACTCAGATAAATTACCACCCAGGGTCCAGCTAGTCCAGCAGATACTTCCCATGAAGTGATAGGAAAGCCTGCAGCAGGCAGCCTTGACATAACCTCTGTTGTGGGAGTTTGTCACAGGATGAATAAATAAACTATGAGGGCTCCTGTCCTTCAGAACACGCTTTCAAGTGCAAGAAGAGAGATGAGAAACTGTGTTCTGAATCTTCCCTGCCTCCTATACGGGCTCTGTTCATCTGCTGATTCAGGCTGAGCTGCCAGTCCTTACGGTGTCTTGCAATAATGAATCCCACAAATCAACCCACTGCTTTGTGTGAGTTATCCCCAGGCTGTGGTTCTTAAATGTAATCTAATCCCAGTTGTCAGACTGCCCTCTCTTGTCTGTCTGCCCTCCTGCCAATGGCTTCTCTCCACCTTTATTAACTATGATCACTGATCTCTGAAGTGAGTGCATAGCCAACTGGAGACTAATCAAACCACCCAAATCTCATCAGTCAATACAGAGTTACAGGGTTAGCATCTGCTCAGCGTTTCATGAGATCCCTCCTTTCCCCATCTGCATGTGGTCTTTTCTTCATGGCTTTCATGGTATTTATTGCAGACACTTCATATCTTCATCCAGATCAAAATGATTGCCTGGAAAATAAGCACTTTGGCATATTTCACTATAACCTATTCTCATATCTTTCTGGAGCTTTATTCAGGAGAAAGTGGAAAGATCCAGGGGTTTCTGTCTTGAGTCAAAGCTCAAACTTGAAGATGATTTAATTATGGCAAAGCCTTGAGTCCTTATTACATCTTGATTTGGGATATTGCTTTACGCCAATAAGAAGGCTCAGAGACTAGGCCTGGAGGTATACACTTTTCTCTATGCTGAATTTAATTTATAGTGTGTTGTCACATAAACAGCTGTTAAATGGAGTGCTAATCTTCTCCTTTAAGGGGGAGCTGTAAAAAGACAGGGGTATTCAGTCTTGTGCACTTGGACAAGCCAAGCCACGGCTTTGAGCCTTCTGCCCTATAGTGAGTCAGGATGGATAGAAATGCGTATTTTCAGATACTTTAGAGATGCATACATGGGAAAACTTGTTCTGTGGTTTTATTGTATATGGGTACATGCAGAGTTTGGCTTTGTTTTGCTGGTAGAAATCTCGTAGCTGGTTGAAGAATCCAGGTGGGGTTAGAGTGTCTCCATGGACCCCAGGACAGTATTCCTGGGGAAGGGAAAGGAAAAGGGTGGCAAGGTGGAAGAAAAAGGGGAAGGAAAAGGGTGGCAAGGTGGGTGAATGTGCCGGATTCTCTGTCTTGCAGATTGGTGTTGGGTTCGTGGCTGCTCTGTTTCTAGTACTCATTACTTTCACAAGGACCTTGAAACAGCATTTGGGCTCTGCTCCTCGAGCTACAACTCTGCAGCCAAGTGGGCAGGTGAGACTCTTACCTCACATTGAGTGCTTTTGAGATATCATGGTGGGGCAGAAAAGCCTCAAAAACACACTGAGAAAAAACAATTTGTGGTTTCCCATCCAAATTGTGATGGGAAGGGTGTGCGTGCAAGAAGGGCGTGCTTTTCATAGGTCATAGTTTTAAGTATTCATAGGATGGTAGTTTGCAATTCCTCATAGCCACAACCTGACTAGGTGCTGCTTATAACATTCATCAAAATAAACACCCAGCAAGAAAAACATCCCATTTACCTCTACTGGAAACAGACAAACCAGCACACAAAAAAGACTACTTGCAAAGCTGTTCTGGTAGATCCCTTCTCCTGGCCTTTCTGCAAGAGGAAACACAACAAATACAAACACGGTCCTATGTATTGTAAAACAACTTTCAACCAATGCTACTATGCAGGAGACAGAATGAGTCAGTAGAGGTAAAGATCCCACAAAGTTTAGCCAGGCTCAAGTCTACACAGCAAAGTATAATGGGATTTTAGTTCTTTTTAAAATTTACCCAAACAAGTGTCTAAATTATAGCACAAGCCAATAGAAACAAGGCAAAAAATATGTGAAAGTCAATGGAAACACATTGAGAGCCGATGGGCTTGTTGCCCAACACTGCCTATTCCCTTAGAAATGGTTAGTCAGTTTCTTTCTGTTTTCAGATGTGTTAGAGAATAGCTCAGAAGCAGCCGGGGAAAACCTGTTGGTTTTCATAAAGCAAATCAATAAAAGCAAACATCTCTGCTATCCTCAGTGCTCTAAAATGAAACGAATTCTGCATTTACAATATCTTGATGATTTTTTTTATATTGGGTGTCACTTTCACACTCCATGCTATCCTAGGCCAGGATAACCAGCCAGGATAACCAGCAACTCCAAGATGGTCAGACATCTGTGCCCTGTCTTGTCTAAGCAGCCTTCTCTCCTTCCTCATGTTCATCGGAGGGCACTACCTTAACTTCATTATTATTATTATTATTATTATTATTACTATTACTATTACTATTTACTATTCTTATTATTTTCTTGTAGTTTCTTTGGCTGTGCTTAGAATGAATAGTAATGCAGTAATGCATTGGAACAGGCTGACCAAGGAAGTGATGTCCCCGTCCCTGAAGGTGTTTTGCCTATAGTGATTCAGCAGTAATTTTCTTGGCTTAACATTACAGAGTGTCTGCAGAGGTACAGAGCTGTCAAGGATAGGCATTAGTGCAGAGCCCTGAGCCAATAAACCTGGAAACCAATCTGCTCAGCTACAGAACCAGATCAGAGCTGGCCAATGGATGAAGTGTCAAGTAAACAGGAATAGGCAGAGATAAATGAAATGAGCTTTCTCCTTCATAACTAAGGCAACAAAGAAAAACAAATAAAAGAACAGAAAAAAAAAAAATCACAAACAAAGCAAGATTGGGTCAGTTTATGTAATCTAAGATATGAAAACAAGGATAAATCAGACCTGATTCAACCGAGAAAAAGAAGGGTAGGCACAGCCATTCCCTATTTGCAATGACACAAGTTTGTATAAGCGATAAGCAAACGAGCTGAGTCATTAAGATTGGAAAAGATCTGTAATATCATCTAGTTCAACAATCAGCCCCACCATGCCTACTAACCATGCCCCTCTGTGCCTCATCTCTATGGTTCTTAAACACCTCCAGGGAAGGTGATTCCACCAGCTCCCTGGGCAGCCTGTTCCAGCACCTGACCAGAAAAAAATTGTACCTAATATCCAACCTGAACCTCTTGCAACTTGAGGCCACTACCTCTTGTCCTAGAGCAGAGGTTGATCAGATCCCTTGCTCTGGGAAAAGCTCCTGATGCAAGGTCAGATCTGCAGTCCACTTGGAGTGCTGCAAACTGTGCCCATACCACATGCAAAAAGGCAAAACATAACTCCAGTTACAATCCATGTCTTCACCACAGCTTTTACTCCTCGCTTAGAGTTTAAAAAAGAAAAAAAAAAAAAAAAAGGGAAAAAAACTCCAGTGTAAAGCACGTAAGTTACATCAGCATGTGGTCTGTGAAACGTGATGACAGAGGTCGGGCCAGAGCTGCTCAGGAGCTGCATGTTAGCAGGCAAACCACGTGGAAACCAAGCAAAACGGTGCCAAGACTCCTGGGAGGGATGGATTTCCAGAGGAAAAAAAACTTCAGACCAATGTGGAAGCAAGCACAGAGTGTAGAACAGAGATGATGATGGAATAAAGTGGGGAAAATGTAGACATAACTGATTTTTCTGTCTCGCCATGGAGAAAAGCATAAGAATTGAGTGTGGTATGACTGCAATGATGTCCAAAGGAATGTGAAGGCTGAGGAGTCATTTGATGAGCACTGGAACTCCAGCAACCAGAAGAATGTGGAGAAATACTATTGTTTGGGGTTTTTTCTTTTTTTTCTTTTTCATTTCAAATCAAGGAATGGAGGAGGATGGAGGAGAGACTTCTGCTTCACAGCTGAGAACTTGGCATCTGCACATAAACTGGGAGGAACAAACACCTCCTGGCTTGAGAGAGAGCTCTTTGTGAGACTCACACTTTTCAGGAGGAATTACTGAGGGTAGTGGCGCTAAGCCTCCAAACAACAAAACTAGCAGATATACCCAAGGAATGGATGCAATCTGCACCACCTGAGTTGGACAATTACACAGCTTCAAGTGCTAGGAATCTGGAACCACAATGAGATGAGCTGGGGAGCGTTCCATCACAAGGCACTGCAGTGATGCAGGAAAGAAAAGAGGCAACAAGGTTCTGCATAGCAAAACAAGGGAAAGAGACCTACATTGTGTCCCCAGCTAGCCCTTTCGTGCCAGAAGTTAGGCAATGATAGGACAAGAGGTAATGGACTCAAGTTGTGCACCAAGGGAGATTCAGGTTGGATATTAGGAAAAATCTATTCACAGCAAGAGTGTTAATGCATTGGAACAGGCTGCCTGGGGAGGTGGTAGAGTCACCATCCCTGGAGTTACTGAAGAACTGCGGAGATGTGGTACATGTGGACATGCTTAGTGGGCATGGTGGGAATGGACTGACTGTTGAACCAGATGATCTTAGAGATCTTTTCCAACCTTAATGATTGTATGAATCTCTTCCAAGGAGAAGGACAGGACAATCTTGGACCATGGTCCTGCTGGGCACAGAGTGGGAACAGCCTGACTCCAACATTCCAGGCACTGAAGGAAGACTCTGTGTCCTAAAGAGAATGTAAATATGAAGCATCCAAAGGCTGACAGCTCTTCTGCTGGTTGCTGAATGCATACCCACAGATAACACCCAAAAAAAGCATCACAGCATCAGTCAGAAAACAATGTGAGGGCTGAAGGACCATAGTTCCTTGTGTCGCTCAGCTGCTTGTTGGCAAACCTAAGGCAGCCCCATTGCTGGATGGCAGGGAGCATTTTCAAAGCATATTCAGCTCTATTATTGGACAGTGGCTTGTTACATGTGTACAAAGGTTTTTGTTTGTCCCTGTTGTTGCAATGTTTATTCCCCAAACTCTCCCAATAGTGAGCTTTCCACAAAATGTTTCCCAGCAGTGGGAACTACTTAGCACAAGGCAAACACTTGCAAGATAAACATCCTTCACATCCTGCACTGGTCCTAACCCCTCGGAGCTGGCTGTTACCTCCTTTGGAGCAATTTAGCACAACTTAATCAAAGTTAAAAACGATACTGTGTGATTTTATTTTTTGTACTCGCTCAGCGAGCTTTTATTGGCACTGTCTGCCTGGAGCTGGGCTGCTGCCAAATTCCCAGGTTATATTGCTCCAGTGTGAACAAACAAAGAAAGCCTATTTAAAGTTTCTTGAATGCAAATAAGGTAAAAATAATAACAAAATATATAAAAACAATGCGTAATTATTTGTTTCCTTTATGTAAGGCCTCCCTTGGAGTCTTTTGAAATCTACTCTGGTTTCCACCTACAAAAGTCACCCAAGTGTATTATTTAATATTAATAGACATTCCTTAGCCAGACTGTCGCAACCAGAGGCAAAAAATCCTGGGGAAAGAGGCTATCTGTATTTCATTTCATATTAAACTTTCTGAGCCAAAATAGCAACTCCATCTCTTTGGCTTTCACAATAGTCCTTATTGCTTCCAATCACAACTCTAAACAATCCAGCATTTCAGCTAGATTATATTAATTATGGGTTCAATAGGAATTAAGCATTTTATATCCACTAGAAGTTAGCACCCCTGTTAACCATACCTACCTTTACATGCACAAGCTGGTCTTCTGATCTTTGTTATTTCTACACCATGACTGCTGCCTTCTTGTGCCATTTTGCAGCTATCGCTGCTCATTCATGACACTGAGGGACTCATCACCTTGTTAAGCACTGGGCTCCTCAATGGTTAACAAGTCAGAAATGCAAATATCCCCACTGAATGGCAATATGAAATTTGTCCCTGTGCAAAGAGCATCCTGTAGCAGTTTTGCCATTTGAATCCAGAGAAGATGGAACTCAATGACTCTTTAAGGTCCCTTTCAACCTGGCCCATTCTAAGATTGGCCCATGTGTTCCAGTATATTCATCTGGATGGTGACTGGAATCTTTTTTCTCTAATTATATTTTTGAGTGATCTTGAATACACACTTATATTCAAAATAAGCTCCTGGCATTAAAAGGCCTTAATTACACTTTCTGCTTCTGCCACTTCCAGGAAAGGGCAGACCAAAGCACAATTCCTGTAGGGCTTGGTGCAAAAATGTGGTGGGGAGGTTTCCTGGGTAGTGAGGAGAGAGGAGAAAAAAGAGGGAGAGGTGCAGATAGGATGAGAAGGAAGAGAGAACAAAGAAGAGGGAAGGGAGAAGAGAAGGAGAAGGAGAAGGAGAAGGAGAAGGAGAAGGAGAAGGAGAAGGAGAAGGAGAAGGAGAAGGAGAAGGAGAAGGAGGAGAAGGAGAAGGAGAAGGAGAAGGAGAAGGAGAAGGAGAAGGAGAAGGAGAAAGAAGGAGAAGGAAGAAAGAGAGGAAAGGGAGAGGAAAATCTCCTCGATGGACAATGATACTTGGCAGTATTTTGGAGCTGAAGTGCCTCCTCCTGCCACCAGCATACACAGTGTACTTCTGACAAAGCAGAAGTGTACATGCAGTTCCTCGGCAAATGGAACAAACTGTTGAGGTACAAACAGGTTTTTGAGCATATGTTTTTTGAACTCCAAAGAAACCAACTTATCTGTTGGTTGGTTTTGGGTTTTTTTCAGGTCCCCTCCAATTTATTATGCAAAGTCAGTCACTTTCTGATGTGTATAAATCTGAGTAATGGTAAGCAAAAAAAAAAAAAAAAAAGCCAACCTCTCTTCCAGCATAAAAGTCTACAAGAAAAAGAGCTAAGAAAAGCTTCTTGTTTCCACACCAGTGGCTGCAAAGAAGAGATTAGAAAGAAAATAAAGTCCCTGTTTTGCTGGTCGCTCTCATTTGGCAAGTTTTGGTCTGAGAGAGACTCTTAAAACCTAGCTAAGTCTTAGCAAAATTCAAATTAATTCGGATTAAAACGTGCAGTTCTCCAGAATGACACATTTAAACAGTTGGCTCAGCAAGGTCAGTTTCTCAGCTCCATTGATTTCTGTGTGAGATGCTGGCTCTTCACTGCTTTTGTCAGGATGGATGTGTATTGGAATAAGATGGAGAGAAGGAATCTGGAATTTGCCCTGAAGAGGTCATAGAATCATAGAATGATTGGAGTTGGAAGGGACCCTTACATGTCACCTAGTCCAACTCCACTGCAATGAACAGGGACACCTACAGCTTGACCGTGTTGCTCAGAGCCCTATCCATTGCCTAGTGTGCCAGAATGAGCATTTTGAGCAAAAAGTCCTGCATTCTGCAGCCCTTCAACACAACCCCTGCCCATCAGTCTCTGGGAGTCTCAGTCTTTGAAACCTATTGATTCCTCTCTGCAATTCACTCTCTGCTCCTGCTGCAATTGATCCACTTCTCTAATCCAAGAGGATTTCTTGTGCTACTTCCCTGGTTCTCTTTGTGATGGAGTAATCAGCTCTAATAAGAAAGCTGAAAGTGGCCTATTGATCCCTGTGCAGAGCTGTGAAGATGGAGATATAAAAGGAAGGCAGTGGAGTGACACCCATTTGCTTCAGATGAATATTCATTTATGGGGTCTTTGTGAAGCTACCTCTGGAATGGCAACTTCTATTTGCAATGTACTGCAGCAGTAAGCAGTGGCAGCAAAATACAGCTTAGAGGCATATGTTAATCACATGCCATCTCATGTGCACAGCACAGTGTAGAAAGGAGGAATGGCACTCAGGTCTTCCTCATGGCCACATGCCTCATTCCCACTGCAATCCACGAGAATGACACAACCATCCCCTATGAGAAACATGGCCTTATTACTTTCCATGTACGACAGCCATGATGACACATATCTTGGGTCTATTTATCACTATTATCCAGATGATGGTTGCTTTTCTTGGTGCTGACCCTGTCCTATGGCTCTCACAGTGGGAATGAATCAAACTGAGAGCATGTAGTTCTACAGCCAACATGGAAACCTAACTCTGCCACTTGCTGCAGATGGTATGGATATGTAATCTTGTAACTTGCTTTGAGCGTCCCAAGGGAAGAGAGGAAGAAGTAATCATTTTGACTTTTTTTTTCTTTTAATTGCAAGAATTCCAAATGTAATCCCTTTTATCCTTTTCATTAACATTCTCAGGATTCCACAGCTATAAAACACAGTAAAAAGTAACTGCAAGACGCAGTCTGAATTAATTGCTTTGTTGGTTGCCAGGAGTGTAAAAGCTCCCATAAATTATATTCCTTACAAAGCTGGGAAACCAAATATTACTGTGAGCAAAGCAAGTAATTAACTGCACAAGTTTCATACCTGGACAGGCGTGAAGCTGCTTTTCTCCCTGCCATCCACACAATTCAGCTGAAAATCACATGGCAGCTGTGCAAAGCACTTTTCAGCTGGTGAGAACTCTTGTTTAGGCATGGCAAGACTTCTCCAAGCTGGTAAGATCCTGAGCCACATCTTAATATAGAAGGGACACAAGACCCTCACCTACAGGTTTTCTGGCATGGAGACAAGCTCCTTCTTAGTTCAGTCACACAACAGTCACGGAGCAATTACTTACAGAAAAAAAAAAATCCCTGTTCAAAGGTTTATCTGAGGCAGAGGTATCTGATTGTGGTGCAGAGCCGGTCAAGAACCACAACTGCACTTCTGCTCTGTGTTGTGGGGCTGCACAACAAAAAGGGGGGCAAAAAGCTTGGCTCCCTGTATAAACCCAGATACTTGGCTGTCCAAACTTTTGGCTTGGCTGAGTCATACGGGCTGCGTATAGAACATGTAATATTGTGAATGTATAGAAGTAACAGAACTCCTTTTTTTTTGTTGTTTTGTTTTATTAAAACATAAAGGCAAAAAAAAAAAAAAAAAAGAAAACAACTAAAAAACTACTAGCAGGTTGGATGCATGGCTCAGAAGGTGGTTGGGCTGATTCTAATTGCAAAGCAATTGAAATTTTGTGCCTACTTCTCACATATGGATCTGTCTTTCGAGTGAGTCAAGCATCTTGTACAATAAAGAATAGACAGTTCTCTGCAGCTGGCCTTGTCCTCATAGATCTCCAGCAAGGACACCAGGGACATTTAGCTCCACATAACACCACAGCATTTCAGCAAGTGGATTGAAAATGAGTAGACGAAGATTAAAACAGCCTTTAGCTGTATATCTCCCAGCGGGCATATACACACATCATGATTTCTAACTGAAAGATAGGAGATTAAGACTGGACATAAGGAAAAAAAATATATATGTCAAGGGTAGTGAAGCACTGGCACAGGCTGCCCAGAGAGGTGGTGGATACCCCACCATCCCCATAAACTTTCGAGGTCAGGCTGGATGGGGCATTAAGCATCTGATCGAGCTGTAGGTGTCCCTGTTCATTGCAGAGGAGTCAGATTGGATGACCTCTAAATGTCTCCTTCCAATGTAAATAACTCCATGATGCTATGATCATCAATCCTGCTGCTGCTATTTCAGGAAGCTTTGATCAGACAGCAAGGAACGACACTCACAGAGATGAACATATATGTACACACCCATGTACCTGCATATATATATACCTGTAAATAGAAGATGAATATGCCAACATTCCCAATTGCAGTATTTACTTTTACATACATGCTGGTATTTTCTAACTCTTTTCCCTGCAGTCTTGATGTTAACATTCTCAGTCTGTATAGAAACAACAAGGTGTCCCCACCAGCATCCTCCTTTGGTCTCTAATGTCTGTCAGTACCTAACTCCAAAAGCGCAGTTCTTTCCCAGTGTCTCAGATAGGATTTATGGTAGAAGATGAGAGCAGTGCTCAGAGGAATGAGTTACAGATCCCAAGCAGACAAAGCGACTCCAGGCTCCGCCTCGCATAATTGTCACTCGGAGGACCTTGGGCACCAGAACGAGGTTAATAACACTTCGTACTTATGTTGAGCCACTCCAAGCACTGAAATGTCAGGGCTTTGAGCAATGGCTTTGTCAGTGCCAGCTAAATAAACAGCATGTGATAAAGCACCAGCTGCTGCAGGCTTTGCTGTTGCCCAGCCTCCAGAATGCTCACGAGGCACCTCTGCCTTGTTCTAGTAGTGGCCCTCACTGATAAACTCTTTAAAAGCCTTAATTTTAAAGAAAATATGGGACTGATTGCATTTTCATTCAGAAGTAGTACATTTTTCTCATTCAAAGTTTCTCACGCATCACTTCACTAATGCTACTAAGAACAGCCTGTGAGCTGTGCCAGGCTGTCAGGTAGAGCACCACTGATGTACAGTCAGATGGCTCCTACTTCTCCACAAACAGCAGCCACAGATAACACAAACAGCACAATGAGATCTAACATCTTTTTTGTTTTATTCTTTTGAACAGATGTCACCTCTGTTAAACTGTTAAATCCACAGCTAGCCCTGCTGTCCTGGATTCCAAGCAGACAAGATCTCAGCTGGAGACCTCAGATTGGAGACCCAGATATAAGTTCCATTGTTTGGAAAAAAACTGCTGATCAAAACAACGTTTTGGAAAGGAGCTTATTTGTTTACAAAAATCTCCATAGAAACTAGAGCAGAGATTTTTCTACCAGATGTGATGCTTCATTGTTAATTAGTTCATTCATTTGAAGAACAGCTTTGCTATCACAAGATCTGGGCAGCTGAATTTGAAGTACTAGCTCCAGGCTGCCCAACACGCTCAGTGTTTGGAACAGAAAATCTCCAAGAGCATTGTGTAAAAGCAGCAGATGTTAATCTCCGTCTACCACTTTAGAAACAGAGGCATAGAGACCAAAGTGGTCTCTCCAAGAGCATGCTACTACGCAGCACTGAGATCCCAGCACTCACATTCAGCTCCTTGCTGATTATACCATTATAGAATGATAGAACAGCTGAGGTTGGAGGGGGCCTTACAGATCACTGAGCTCCAATCCCCTGCTGTAGGCTGGTTGCCATCCACCAAATCCACCAAATCCACCAAATCCACCAAATGCACCAAATGCACCAAATGCACCAAATGCACCAAATCCACCAAATCCACCAAATCCACCAAATCCACCAAATCCACCAAATCAGGCTGCCCAGGGCCCCATCTAACCTGGCCTCGAGCATCTCCAGGGATGGATTATAGCCCGCAACAAACTAAATCCCTTCTTTACTGCAAGACTCAATAAAGAATATCATTGATTCATGTTATGAATTATATTCAATGATATTTTGCCTCTAGGCTCTGGGGCCATGCAATAAGCAGCAATAAGCATACGAGCAGCAGATGATGCTGTGATTGGGAAAACAGAACAGCCCTCGCACCTCCATCTCCTTAAATTTGCTCAAAGCACTTAGGAGCCAGGCTGAGCATCTATTTTTAGACCAACATCTATCTCTTCCAACCCAAACATAATTCTCTCTTATAATACTGATGATGCTTTCAAAGGGAATGACAGATCACGGCAGAGTAATTGTAAAAGAAACGATCAGCTGTTGGGCACCAGCTCCTCAGTGCAAGCCAGGGCAACGCTTATCACTCGCTTCCCAAATATAGCCTTGCTGGATGTGCTAATGAAAAAAAAAAGAAAAAAAGCAGTCATTTGTTGGCTTAGATGTCAAGGAAAGACAAGTGGTGGAACTTTCCACGTGATGGAACTTGCATAACTAAATTCCTCAGTAACATCTTCTCTTTCCTAGGTTTACCCCTCAACGCTATTTTTATCTTAATGGCATCTGTTCATTTAAACTGGGGACAAAGCCCTGAACAGAACTTCATGATAAACATTTGGATTCCTTCACTGCTTTTGTCCAGCTGACATCCTCCCACACCCCAGGATGCACAACCCAGTCACAATTTAATATAAATGGTTTAGTTCCTGAAGACACGGTAGTTTTCTGGTAGTTTTGTTTGCTTCTAGCTACATGTGGTAGGATAACAGGGAGCAGCTTGGAGAACACCTATAAAAGGAAGGGAGTTGATTGAATTTGAAAAGCATAACATTTTCTTGAGCTGGGAGAAAGGAATGTAGGCTCTTGATTTTGGAAAAACAAAAAAAGTACAGCAACTCAGAAAAACTGTTTCTTTCGGGAACAAGTTAAATGGAAAACAAAATTGCTTTCTGTTGTCTAAGACAGCAAAACAAAGGAATAAGAAAAAGCAAAGCTGGCTTAAGGATGCAATACTGCTCAGCAAGCTTAACACGTAGATTGAAGAAAAACTTAAGAATCATAGAATGTCCTGAATTGTAAGGTAGCCATAAGGATAGAGTCCAGTTCCTAACTTCAAATTGTCATTAAGTAGCTCCACTCCAACCTACCAGATTTCCTCTGCAAGTAGCTGTAGCCTATCCTGACTTTGTGTAGGAGCACTAGTCACCACGTTTGGGACTACGGCAATACAGGAGCAGTAGAAGAGTCTGAAGATCTTTCTCCCAGATGCACACTGCAGGACTAAGTGAGTTAGAGATAGAGGGAGGAAGATTCAGCACATCTGTGTCACAAACAGCTCTTTCCTCAAGCCTTCCACAGGACACATGCAAGCATACTCAGTATTCTGTTGTAACCCATGACACACATTAACCCTGTTAAACTGTCACAGCTGCTTCTAGGACTCTGAGACTTGACCTCCAGCTCCAGCAGTGCTCTGCAGGTAACACCAGCACCAGGCTGTACTCAGCCTTGCTTTCCTCTCTTGCACACGAAGAGACAGGAGGGGCTCCATGGAGATTGATAAAATTACACAGCCCTAGCAGGATTTCTCCATTGGGAAACTCTCCCAGCAGACAGAAAAACTGGGGTCGTACAGAACGATATTCCAAGCCCACAAATGGCTAGAGAGGAATTCTATGAGCAAGACATCACCAGCAAAACCTGTCAGCCAGCACTGGAGAATAAATATCTGATGTAAATGGCAGTACATTTTGCTGGAATTTGCATAACCAGAAGTAGGATGAAATTTGCAAGGAACTTCCTTCCCCTTCACTCCTGTGCAGTATTTCATTTGTCTGCACTAGGTGCACGGGAAAAGAAAATAGATGCTGTGACTGAGCCATTTGTCAAGTCCAAATCACACAGATTACTTGAAAGCATGTTAAGATCACTTGCGTGTCGTGATCTAGCAACTTCGGACAAGGCTGAGAGCCCAAGAGAGCATGCTGAAGCTCACTGCTTTGTACATCTGATTTCTAATGGAAAAAAAGAACAGAATTCGTTTTCTTTTTCTGCTTTTAAACTTTTACTGGTTCAGGTAATACATCCTTCATCCAGTCTAAGGAAAAATAGACGTTTCATTCCTTGCTTAGTTTTTTTCTGTGCCATTTAAGGTTGTTTGTTAATTACTTTGGCAATGGTGGTTTGTGTTTGTTCACAATGGGAAGCAAAAAAAATGAGTTACCTCTGCTTTGGAAGTCTTTGGAGGTAAGAACTGAAGCATCAGAAACAAAGTTGATCAGCACATTTGATTCAACCCTGATCAGCTCTAAAATAAAATACCTACCTCATCATGGATATTGTGTCAGAAAGAGGCTGTCTGGAACAAGAACGGTCACCCTCTGTTCCTATAGTACCTTGCAATTGTTAGTATAAGGAAAACCAAGTGAGCACAGGGGCACCAGGCAGTATCCTATTTCCCTATTATCTGCTTGCAGAGAGAGGCTAATTCACATCAGGTGGAATAAGTAATAAACCAGAAAGCTCGATGCATATCTCAGAATAAGCATATGCTGACCTTATCCCACTAAAACACAGCATGCATTTCTGTACTGCACATTGACTTTTTATGAGGACCGTTCAATATCAGAGGAATGATTTAAAAAGAAGGATGCTTTGAAATAGGGAAGATGACATTTAAGCAGCACTCTTCAACTAGGAATTATAAAATAGATTAAAAAAATAATTGTGTGAATGTTAAGTTGGAGGTATACGTTGCATCCACAGAGAACATTAAGCCAACCCCTCCAACCTGTTTAAAATGCTGAGGTCAAAGGGCAAAGTGTCAGCCACAGCTTTTGACAAACAAAATCTTCCAGCCTGGAGAACAATAAAGTATTACCTTGATACTGAGCTTTGGTAATTCATTCAAAAACTGCACACTCATCCTCTTCAGTGTGCTGGTGTTTATAGCCATCTCCATTCAAGTGGTGGTTGTCACAAACAGCCATCTTCTACATATCAACAACCAGTAAACGGAAGAGCTGGGCAGATTTCACAACAGTGGTCATAAATTACAGTAGAAGCATATGGTGTGCTATCATTCAACATCTAATTGAAGTGCAGTTTCCACTACTTAATATCAATATACAACCAACCACACAGGGTATGATTCTTGATAACATCATAACAGACCAAATGAAAACCGTATCTGGTATGCTGGCTGAGGGACTAATATGCATCCACCTCAATCAGACAAGGGAATGTGGAATATGCAACACCACTATATTCAAGTAACAGTTGAAACAAGTTGAAAGGCTCTCTTCCCTTTTCTTAAGGAAATACTGGACCAGAGACATTCTGTATATGCAGTTGGAATAAAGCCAGAGGGAGACTCTGGATTGTTTTACGCTGAAGAAATAAAGGAAGGTAAGGAAGATTCCAGTACTCTCTTCAGTAACACCATCCATAGAGCACGAGAGCTGAACTTATAACATCAACTCCATCTTTTTAATCCTCTCTAAAGAACTCAATTATGTTAATCAGTGGTATCATACTACTTTGATAGCTGTTGCACTAAAGCTCCAGACAGCACTGTCACTACTTATACAGTCTGTTGGCATGTATCACTTTGCTGCTCTTCATCCTGCCCAATGGGAATCTACCAGAACAACAGTCACACTAATCACTAGAGATGGACATTTCCATCTTCGCAGCGTGTTGATGCACAACCCTGTCAATTACAGCCAGTATTTCAAAGAACAGCAGCTACACCTTGTGGAAAGATTTAACACTGCAGGTTTATTCCTATATGAAGTTAACAAAGCAAACTCAGCTTTGCATTCATCCAGCCAGGGATTCTACTGAAGCGAGCTAGTTAACCTGTACAGCACAATAACCACCTGCAAAACAGTTTCTTCTAACACCCTTTCCCCTAAACCAAATCTGCCTGGGTCACTTGACCACAGTGATGATCCAACACCAGAAAGGAAAGAGCAGACCTACTCTTGGTGGCTGCATGCTTTATCTTATTTAACTGCAGATGAACATCAACAAACAGCCTCAATATTCAGTAAGAACATCAACAGAATTTGCTTCCATTATTAAAAACGTTAGCAAGACAGTGCATAAATTCAACCAAGCATCAATTCTTGGTTCTGTTTAAGTCTATTGCAAAGGAATAACACAAAACACAGCCTGGGGTTATCCCTGTTATCTGGCTGAAGCTTTGTTTTCGTGGTCAGAGACTTATTTCTTCTCCACTTCTATCTAACACTTCCTAAGCAATATGAAAAGAAGATATAGCAAGGCAGTTTCTGCAGGGGATCAGTATTCAATATTGCTGCTATTGATTTCACACTGACATTCCCAGATTAACGTGGAAACCACAGAGAAAACATACTATGAACTTGAAGTGTGTTAATTAACTATAGGCCTGCTCCATTCTATGGGGTACTCCAGCCATAGTGCTTCCAGGACACATACTGATATACTCATCAGTAGGTACCTGGCTGAAGAGTAGATCCCAGATCTCTTAAGTACTGCTGTTCAGTTCTTCCTCCTACCTTGGCAGAGTATCTTTAACATATAATGAAAGGGCTCCAAGTGTATTTAAGAACACACCCAGCAGCAACAACCCTTCTGAGAGAAAAGTGTGCAACCCCTAGTTAAGCAAGTAAGAGAATGACTTCTCAGTAATACTACAACAAAGCTGTAGCCTGTGGTCTGTTAGGTAATAACAGCTTATCTGAAGCGTCTGCTAATGTCCTAATTAAAGCTGACTTCATCATGACCTGTAACCTGCAGCCTACTGCAATTCTACAAGCTGTTCCACAAGGCAAGTATGAGCTCTGGATGGGTGATTAGCAAGTCAATAGCAGACTGATGACTTGCCATGATATTTTCCTATAGAGTAGAAAGCAACTCTGTACTGTTATCCAGTTCCTTGGCTGCTTAGCTTTTCTGAAAACAAGCTCACTTCAGCTCACTTATAGGTACAAGTATGTACAAACAGACAAATATAAAACAAAATAAATGCAGAAGGTTTAAATTTTCACAGCACTGAATGAATCATCCCATCCCAAAGTTCAGGTTGTGAGTGCACAAAGTACAAAACAGTTCTATACATTCTGCTCATTATTCACTATCAAGATTAGCCTGGTTTCCTGCAAACATTGAAAAAATCTGGTGAAGCTTCTCACCAAAAAGCAATGTCTGTTAGAATGAGGGAATTTAAGTCACAACTGACAGAACAGAATTCCTGCATAAACTTTCAGTTCTTTGTAGCATCTGCTAACAGGTCAAGTTCTGTTACAGTCCTGTATCTTTGGGATGCTTTGACTGAAATTAGAACAAAGTGCAAGATACAGACAGCCTTTGCTGACCTTTATCAGCAGAGCCTGGTCATAATACAGAAATGGTGTGCTCTAACTCAGAAGAGACAGGATAGGATTAAAAGTTTTTCTTTTGAGTAACTATGTCAAAATGCTACACAAAATATTGATACTGCTACACAAGATATTGATACCAAAAGCAGCAAGTGAACTTGTCAGTAAGTTGACATTTCCTGCAAGAGATAGACAAGAGGAGTGTAAATCAAGCATTTTATTTTTTTCTCCACATAATTAAAATCATGAGTGAACACAGGACAGGAAATCACAGAAACTAGACATATTTACAGAGATAACTGAGCTATCCATTTTTTCCCATCTTCAAAATCAAGTCATCACAGATCTTCGTTAGTTCATCATTTTCTTTTGTCTGTTAAAGACAGAAAAAGAAGAGTTGCAGGTACACGTAAGCTATTTCACAGGCAAGCAGTGATCTTTCCCAACAGAAAGTTCACTTACATGCTAGCAACCAATACAGGCTTAACCTAAAGGAGAGTCTACTTTGTAAAAATTCTCAAGAAGTGAGCTAAATTCCTGTACTGTCTCTGCTCCTAGATTTCCTTAGAATAAGTTGTCTATAAAGATTATAGGTACATGAGGTTTTTCAGACACATTCCTTTTGTTAGATATACTGATATTTGAGATGACAGCAACAATTTAGATTTCAATCCTCACAACACAGACATCTCTGTGGAATGTTCCCATTTATTTATTCCAGCAAATGAAAGCAAAATGCCTTTACAAAGCATTTTAAGACTTCATCTATGCTGTATGAAGACTGCAATCCAATACAAGGATTTAGGGCCAAACAATATTGAAAAGTCCAGACAATACAATATGAGAGTTTGTACCAGTACTAATGGCTTTAAATTAAATGCTTACAGATGTGCTAATTAGACAGTTACTCAAGATCATTCACAGCTTCTGCTCTTGGAGACGTGTAAGTTTTAGAACACCATCTCCATCAGTAGTTCAGATAACCTCCTGATGCAGCGACCTAGACTAATCAATTCTGTGACTCATCTACAGGAATAAGCCTTTCTGTTCCAAAAAAAGATCTGTATATATAAGGAGCGTCTTGACATAATTGATTTCTGCCTTAAGCTTCAATGCTTATTTCCCAAAGCCTACCTAGAGAGCAGTCACCAAAACCAGCACACTTAGTGGGACTACTTCTAGTACTGGTACAAGATCTCCTGAGGTAGTCTAAGGCAATAGACTAAAGAGACTCACAGCACTTTGACAAACCTTTTGTTCAAGGCTCCTCTCTAGAGACTGGATTCTCATTTGTTCTTTGCGGAGACTGGCTTGTAGGGCTGCAATTTCTGATTTAGCTTTGTTTCGTACCTGGGCAATTTCCTCATTTGCTCTAGAATTGAAGAAATACAGGTGTTTACATTCCTTTCAGACAGCACAGCAGAACTGTTCATAGAATCTCACTAGTTTATTGTGCTTGAACATTAATAGAAAAATATTTTAAGCCATGATTTGGCATTAATGAGCCACATTTTGCAGCAATTAGCTTTTTGACATAGTACTTACTGATGCAGCTTTTCTTCAGCATGTGCCTTTAGTGCCTGGTATCTCTGTTCCTCTTTCTTAATTCTAGCCAGATATTCTTCAGCACATTTTTTCAAAGCCTCTTCATTCTGACCCAGAAACAAGTTTAGTTAGCTTTTATGTACTAGTAGGTGGAAAAGTCTGCCTCCATTTCACAAATCAGCTACTTAACTATACCAAAATAACAGCATTTGCTCAAAGTACAATTATCAACTTCCATAAAAGCACAGAAACAAGTGCAAGTCTCCCTACTAATTCCAGCTCTTGAACTTAGCAATTCACCGTCTCCAAGAGATGCTTTAGTTCTGTCATAAGGAAGTGGCTTCCGAATTCCAAATATAGCAATAGAAGGGATGCAAGATAAAGGAAGTGATGCATAGTTTTATGTTGAATAAGCTTATGCATTTCATACAAGGAACCATAGCTTGGGATCCTTGTTGCTCCATTATTCCAGTCCATGGATATGCCTACCAGTTTAGGCTAAACAATCCAGTAAAGTGTATGAGTTTGACTTACAGAAAGCCTTCTGCAGCATCTATTCAATGCTATCTATGGGAAAACAAGCTGCCATTATGCAACAAGTAGTTACACTGGATTTATTCTCCACGATTAACAGAAAAATTATACGCATACAAAAAGAAAAGGCTCATCTTGTTTGAAGAAATTTTGGCTTCTAACAGAACAATCATCATCATACTTTAAGCCAGCCACTAAATAGAACAGATCATTTTTTAATCTTTAAAGCAGACAACTTGTTTTACTGGTAGTGCCGCAGCTATTTAATTAATGGCTGCAGTAGAAATTAGTAATTTTCTTTCCACTTGCAGAAGATCATAAGGCTTATTTATCTTAAAAGAATATCATTTGCTCTACAGCATCTTACTTTGCGATAACCCTCCAGCACTTCTTTCTGTTTTTCAAAACGCTTGAAGAGTTCAGAGAAAGATGTCTCCATAGAGTTCAGATCTGAAATAACTTGCTGCTTTTCTTCTACCATCCTCTGTATTTCTTTCTTAGAAAGCTCCTTCTGTTTCTGAGAATCCTCTAAAGAAAGCAGAGGTAACAGGTTTAAAACAGTTACTAAATTAGTATAAAGCTAGTAGTATGGACATGACCCTCACACCTTCAACTTGTCCTTTTAGGCAGAGTTTCATAATGTAACCCCTCAAAAAAAAAAGTTGTATCCTTGCTTTTAAGAAAATGATAATACTCTCTTAATTTGCTACTTTACAACACTGAAAGTTGTGATCATAAATTGCTTAACCAAATATGGATTTTCCTCCAGCACAGTCCAAACCGTGTACATGAGCCCATCATAACAGGAGCATCAAACCTCATGGTAGCAAAAAATCTAAAAACATTTGTTTTCATTAAATATGCATAATAGCTGCAAGACCTGGAAAAGACTGAGATAACAAGCCTACTTGATATGGCAAACCCTTCTAAGACATGCTTTTGCTAGCACACCCAAACCATGTATTCTATAGGCTGATATAACCTAATATGCTAGTCACCTCATTAAAAAAAATTAAGGACCAGATTTGGATAATTCAGCTTCCAGACAGAACAATGTACCTATACATGTTCCATTTAATATCTTTTTAACTTTGAAACCACAAACTTGACTGAAGCAAAGGCCAGATCTGTCCAGCAAGAACTCCCACTGACAACCCATCACATATTTAAGGTCAGATAACGAACCACCAACCAAGCTAAAGACAACTGGATCAGCCAGTTTTAATAAACTAGTAGTTCACAGTTCACTGGAGAGGCAGAAAAGGTCAGATAAGCTCATGCCTGACTTGACAACATCAGCATTAGCTACCAAATAATATCAGTATATAGCAATGCCTGGATGATTACAGTTCTATGCATATAAGTACCTTGTTTGAAGCCTTAGACTCACCCTGAAAGCACTTGAAAAGTTAATTACACCAGAAGTGAAAGAGCACTAACTTCAGGCTAAGCACAGGCCCCAAAACGTTTTAAAGTGTAGATACTGAACTTACCCATCATTTGGGTTATTGTACCTTCAAACTCTGCAACTACTTTTCTAAAAAAGAAAGAAAAAGAAAAAAGTTAGACCATAAGGTAGAAAGAGCAGCTGGAATGAATAAGCAGGCCAAGTCAAATGCTCACCCCATTTCCTTGTATTCCACATGGAGCTTGTTGTACTTCTTTTTCCATTCAAGAGTCTCCAACTTTTTCTCTTGAACCTTTAAAGTGAAAAGTAATAAACATTTATTTCTCGAACAAGAAGTGATACAAGGGTTGTTACTCAGTAGAGCCTAAAGTATAGCCTAGTGATACCTTTCTCTTTTTGCCTGAAGAAGGCTGCGGGGTGACCTCACTGCAGCCTTTCAGTACCTCAAGGGAGCCTACAAACAGGAGGGGTAAAGGGTAGATAACTGCAGGACAAGGGGAAATGGTTTGAAGTTAAGGGAGGGAAGATTTAGGTTGGATGTCGTGGGAAGTTCTTTACAGAGAGAGTGGTGAGGTGGTGGAACAGCTGCCCAGAGAGGTTGTGGATGCCCTGTCCCTGGAGGTTTTCCAGGCCAGACTGGATGGGTCCCTGGGCAGCCTGGTGGCCCTGCCTGTGGCAAGGGGTTGGAGATTTATCATCCTTGAGGTCCCTTCCAACCCTGGCCATTCTGTGATACCTAAATTTCCCATGTCAAATTCCAAGTTCCAACTAACAGATTCAAAATGAAATGTCTTATTACAAATGTGTCAAATACGATGATGAAGTACCCAAAAGTAGATATCAAAATTCTTGTTTGCCACTCATTGTTATCAATCTCACAAAAGTCAAGATGAGAGTCAGCTCAGTTTATTTTACTTGGCTACTCTTACTCATGCTACATGAAGGTCACTGTTCCCTGGCAAGTAAGTAATAGCCTGCCTAGTAATATCTTCTCAAGTACAAATATTTCCTTTTATCTACAAGGCAGATAGAAGAAATCACAAACACAGGAAAAAAGCAAATACTGAAATGCAGCGTTGGTCAAAATCAACTTGATGTTTGGAATATATTCAATCCTCCCCTTAACACGTTCTCAAATGTAAGATAATTCAGTTAATCTTAAAAACAACCACACTTATTTCACATCAGATTGAATTAAAGCAGAGCTCACAATTTTGTGCAAACTCCAGCTTTTTATTAATAACTGTGTAGATAGTGTGACATCACTCTTTCAGAAAAGCAGCATTTCCTAAAGTTCAGCCTGAAACTCCCTGGTACAGTTTGAGGCCATTCCCTCTGGTACTGTCACCAGCTACATGAGAGAAGAGGTTGATCCCCACCTCACTACAACCGCCCTTCATATAGTTACAGAGAGCAATAAGGTCTCCCCTGAGCCTCCTCTTCTCCAGACTAAACAATCCCAGCTCCCTCAGCTGCTCTTTTGTGCTCCAGACCCCTCACAGTTTCACTGCCCGTCTCCAGACATGCTCCAGGGCCTCAATGTCTTCCTAGTAGTGAGGGTCCCAAAACTGAACACATTACTCAAGGTGTGGCCTCATCAGTGCTAGATAATTCTAGCCATTCTGAAGTGCCACAACACTTGGATTAACAGTCACACCTCTCTTGCTGCAACTAAGTTTACATGCTTAGAATAGTTTTGTGAAGTGAGAGATGAGACTACCAAGTTTAAAATACTACAAGCTTTACTCTCTGTTCTCATCTAAACTCCATTTTAGATCTGATCCTTATCAGAGCCAGAAATTTACCATTTCGTATACTGGACAACATGCTGGTTAAAGCATCCTCTTAAGTAAGAAACAGAAAGCAATTGAAAGTTACCCACAGAGAAGTTGGGTTTTTGTTATTTATTTTGCTTTGTTTACTCTAAAGGTAAAATTAAAACTGTAAAGCAGCAAAGGGCCACATGTCATCATCATTACCATCATTAAGGGTATTTAGTGTTCTTAGTATGACTAGCTGCCACACTAAGTTGGCCAGGAATTCAGAATGCTGTTTTCCTAAGGTAATTTTGAAGTGATAACTAGCTTTAAGGAAATTTATGCTTAAGTATTGGTCTTACATTATTCAGCAATTTAAGAGCAGGCTCGGGGGCATCTCACCAATATCCATAAATACATGAAGGGAGGGCTCAAACAAGACAGAGGCAGGCTCTGGTCAGTGGTGCCCAGTGCCAAGACCAGGGACACTGGACACAAACCAGAGCACAGCAAGCGCCTCCACACATCAGTGAGGACTTCTGTACCAGTAAATGGCTGGGCAACCCATTCCAGTGCTGTGAAAAGTTGTGAAGCGTCTCTTTGGAAACCTTCATAAGCCATTTGAATATATTCAAAGGCAACCTGCTCTATATGAGATTCTATTTCAGTAATGAAGTTGGACAACATGGCTTTCAGAGATCCTTGCCAACCCCAGCTATTCTGTGACTTTAAGTTAAAAATCCCACCTATTCCTCCCCTTCACCTTCTACTAATAACAGTGGAGAGTAAGTTAGATGTTTTCACTTATTAGCTGCACATATTGACATGCTTCCCCATTACACAAACCAACCAATCACCACAACCACTACACTGAATTACTATTAAAGATTTTTCTTGTTTTACAGAAATAATGGTAAGAAAATAAGCCCCTCCTTCCCACTGGCAAGAACAGATTTCTCCTAGGTAATTTAATAAAAAGTGTTTTGATAACAGAATGATTTGGGACTTAATATCAATTTGATAACATGTGCTTTTTAATACTGACGAGCCCTAAAGCAGAACAGCATTGAAAATTAAATCTGCCACGTGTCCTTAGATGCTGGCTCTGAGGAGTTCTATACCTATTGCTAAGTATTAGCAAGGTTTTTTGGATGAGATGTTGATGTCAAGTATGATGGATAGAATTGCCAAGTGTAGAAATCTACAAAAGGTAATCTAAACTTTTGTAAACTTTTGGGATTTTTCAGGGCAACACAGGGTCAGGGGTCACCTTACCTCTTTTTTAACTAGTTCAACCGCTGCATCCATATCTTTTTGGCTGTATTTCAGCACATCTATAATAGCATCCACTGCAGTGTTTGTGGAAGCAGTAAAAGGGAGTGGAGAAACATCACATGCCAGGGAGTCTGGAATTATGAGACCAGTGTCCTGTAAGGTGACAAAAATTGAGTTCTCAATGATTCTAATTTTCATGCAGTCATTAGCTGCTTGTAGATTACTCAATAGTAAATCCATACATTTTTATTAAGAATCCTTGTCCCAAAATACTTCTATAAACTTAGTTACCATAGCTTTCCTACCTTGCTGGTATTTTGTAGAACTACATAATAAAGGTGTAATTAAGTGCTATCCACCAGTTCTAACAATCAGAAACAGGACAGATAGCATGCTACTCCCCACCAGTAAACAGCCTTTCAGGATTAGAAACTGCACAGATCACTTCATATAAAGGGGTTTCATTGCTGTAACTTTTACACTGTATGGCATCAAATTTAATCAAAGAAGTGCTTTTCATCTCAGCAGCACTATTAAAACAGAAGCTTGTCTTATTTTTGTGGCTTCAGCTGCATACAAAGGTTTGCTTGATTAAAGTATTCTTAAGAACAGCTCAAATTCTCCTAGACCATGTGCAATACCACCAGCTTCAAACAAACAAAAAAAAATTACACAAGAATATCAAGTACATAAAAAGTTCAACCTCATATAGTGGGTATCCAACCTTTTTTAAGATGACAGTTTAAATAAGCATTAAGTACTTTGCAATCCTTAGAAGTTTTGCATAAGTCTTAACTCCATATTCTGGCTGATCCCTGCCCCAAATTATCAGTGTGAAACTTCACATCAACTGCAGACATCCTTACAGAAGTTGTAAATGTTCCTAGAAGATCTAGTCCTTTCGGTTTTTCCTCATTTTGAAGACTTGATGCAGGATTCTCAGTTTCTTCAAGCAGTTTGTTTAAATCAGAAGCAGGGCTAAAAATGAACAAACATACACGATTATATTCAAGCGCTGTCTTTCCTTGCAAAGCGATGCACTACAGGCTAGATTAAATCAATACCTACCCACACTGAAGTGGAGCAGTCATGATATTCGTGTTTGCTTCAGTAGCACCAAAAATTGGTTGCTTTCTGGGACTGTCTCTCAACAGAGGATCAAACTTCAAATACAATGATTGCTTCCTCAAAGCAGACTCTTTGAACTGAGAAGAAAAGGCATAAAGTGGCAGATTTGCTGCTTTGTAGATAAGCCCCCCCCCCCGTCCCACCCTCCCCACACATAAATAGCCCTCCAGAGGGAGGGTGAGTCTATTCCTGTGTGGCCAGAGCATTGTTTGCTGGAGAAAAATACTTAAGCTTGTGGGCACTGAGTTCTTAAGTCCTTACGTAACATCAAGTGACCTCAGTCCTCTGTTCATAGATAAAACCAAAAGGACAAGTTTATATTAACTATTCAAAATTAACAGAAGATGCTAAAAGATAAAGGTGGCACTGTAAGCTGAACAAGCAGTCTCAGGACAAACACAGAAGTAAAAAACACTTTCAGCTCAGTGTATTCAATCTACACTCAAAGCCACACCTACTCTGGCTCAAAGCAGGGGAAAAACCACAGAGCTGAACTGATGGAAATATGACATGCCCAATTTAGAGACAGATTTCTTGAAAATGCCCATAAAACAGAGGAGCTTAAAACTTTTCAAAACAATGCTCTTTCATTCTCTTCTTGTTTTAGCAACCAGCAATGGGAATACCATCCATCTGACCTTCACCACCTTCACCTTCAAGAAAAAAAAAAGCACCTCTGCAAATAGGAAACACAGCACCTCCCATCCTTAGGCAAAATTACTTATAACCACATTTCCTCACCACCACTGCATGCCTTATAGACACATTCCTGTGAAATAGAACCTGTATTTCTGTGAACAAGTTCAAAGTCAAGCTACTTCATGAGAACATTTAAGGCCTGACAATTTCCTTCTTCCTCAGCCAGGGAGGTAAACAAAGCATTTCAATACCATACTTACAGATGAAGTTCCAAATTGCTCCAGATAGTCTATGCCCATCCCGAGAACTGGAAAATAAATTATATGACTGCATCTTCACTGTATTTCACAGAAACATCCACAGACTGAAGCAGATATCTTATGCATACAGTAAACACAACTCCAGACTCACGAGGTGTTTTTATTTTAACAGATGGAAAACTAACTCAAACTGGAAAATAAAATATTTGACAGTTTTCTAAACTAAATTTATAGCCACTATTAGTCCCCAGATACCTGCAAGGACTTTTGCTGTTCCACAGTTGAAGCCTCAAGCATACTCAGACATTTTACTCTTTTATACAACGCCCCATAAAACAGTAAGACTCTTAATCACATCATTAAAATTAGTAAAAAGGTTAAGCTGGACAATGAAGCTATTTCTCAATGTACTGATCTCACTGAAGTATTAATATAAGTGTCAGACTGTACTTCAGTCATTTGCTCATCCTTCCACACAACAGTCCTACAAGGAATACTATTTCCAGGTGTTTAACAGCCATATGGTAACCATTCAAGACACACATGTAACTTCAGGAAGACCATTCACATTGCAATGATTAATCAGTACTGTGAGCCCTTTGAATAACCTACACAACTCAGTGAAAGGTAGTTGCATAGCTCTAGTGCTCTCAATCTGAAAAGCCCTTAATACCAGAAATACCACAATGTGTTTTTAAGGACAGACAGTTGGTTTTTTGTTGTTTTGTTTTTAAGAAAGAAAGCTTTGTCCTTAAAAACAGAGAACTGCCACTGAAGCTCCAGAAGGTCGTTTCGATACCAGACAAAAACTCATTTTTGCTGACAGCTGACCACTACTAGCCATCTGAATTTAGCTTAATCCAGAGAAATTTATGAGTATACTTCAGTTTCCCATCCTGATAGTTGCTGTATTTACTCCTTCCGAAAGAGTAAAATGGAATACAATAAAAGCTAGAATCAATGTCAAAACCAAAAAGAAATATATACACAGAAGTTATGGTGACAATGGCCACTCAGAGCATAGTGATACACTGTAACACATTGCCCAGAAAGGTTTTGGATGCCCCATCCCTGGAGGCATTCGAGGCCAGGCTGGATGTGGCTCTGGGCAGCCTGGTCTGGTGACTGGGGACCTTGCACATCCCAGGGGGGTTGAAACTGTATGGTCATTGTGGTTCGTTTCAACCCAGGCCATTTTATGATTCTACAAATGTTTTCCCAGTTTACACTGGAGGACTGCCCTTACCTTCTGATGATGGTCTGAAGAGCTCTTCAGGTTCAGCGCCAGCTGTCTGCTGGTCTGCTGTTATTTCATTTCTTTGAGAAGTAGGTTTAATTTCTTCTGCAGACATTGACTTTTTTCCAGTGTCAGCAGAAACTAAATTATCTTTAGAGGGGACAATTGTTGGAGACACTTTAGATGGGCTTATTTGTTTCTCCTGGAGAGAAAAGAACAATCCTCTTTACTGTTAAAATAATAATTTAAATGACTTAAATGCAACATGGAAATCACAATAATGATCAGATTGGTTTGCCACAAATTATCTCAGCAGCCAGCATAATAAGCCTCAGTAATTCACAGACAGAAAGTAAACAGTACCAACACTAAACTACAGGAATCACATTCTAAGAATCCACACCCTTGCATTTGTCCTTGTATGCAACTGCTGATGAAAAAAGATACCACATACCAAGGTACCAATTGTCTGTCTTCTGATGTTACCTTCAAAAGAGAAGCCTGCACAGTTTACATTCCCTCAAGAACTGCGCTAAACTCATGGAAAAAAATTCTAATAAAACACCAACCTTGTCAAACCCATATTTAAGTGGCAAAGAACTTTGTTTCACGGACAGCTTGGAGAGAATCTTTTCTATGCCTTACCATGGATAGCTCTTTTGGAAGATCAGCCTGTCCTTGAACTTCTGGCTTGTCTTCTTGCTTTCGTGGCTCATCTTCTACATTTTGTTTGTGGATTTCTCTTGGAAGGTGAAGAGAAAAAAAAAATTAAAAAATAAAAATCAAAGTCCCAGTCACAGATTGGTTTGAATTTTTACTTATTTTTAAATCAGATGCTGAACAAAATAAGTTTATTTGAGAGTTTCTATTACCAGGTACAGGAAGCATCCAGAAAAGTAAAGATGTAAGTTCTGTCTTGCCTGGTGACAACTCAAATGACAGGAAGCTCTCCTTCCATAAGTAGCAGCCTTACATGGGAAGCAGGAAAATCACAGCAGTATCACTTCTTCCTATTCACTTAACATTCTTCTCATTTCCATTTGAGAAGCCTGAAATTTGCTGTAGGTTTTTTTTTAAGTTAAGCTTTTGTTTAATTAAGAGTAGAATTG
The DNA here is from genome assembly GCF_019232065.1 of Centrocercus urophasianus. Taxonomy (NCBI): domain Eukaryota; kingdom Metazoa; phylum Chordata; class Aves; order Galliformes; family Phasianidae; genus Centrocercus; species Centrocercus urophasianus. Next base: position 6,574,571 of record NW_024884475.1, on the reverse strand, counting down.
CAAGCATCCCGCTACTCTTCCCACTAAAATAATGCTATGATTACTGATTTAAGCCACCTAACTTCACTAGAGAGGTCCAATACTTCAGTTACTGATAATAGCATAACCATAACTTTTCACTTGGCAAACAGTAGCTGATCATGGCATGCTGGAAGCAAAATGGCTGGACTGGATGATCTTTTAGGTCTTTTCCAACCTTGGTGATTCTACGATTCTATGAAAAGAGCAAACACTTCTGTCAAGTTAGCATCTCTTGTCAGTCCACTTCAGGTAAGCAACTGGTTTATGTAATGCTGCCATTTTAGTAGTTAAGCTTCCTAGGAAAGGCAGTACAACATCTCCCATTCTCAAGTATAAAAACTTGTTTCATCTGCTGCCAAAGTGTAACTTTTGTGACAAGCACTTTTTTTGCAAATAGAATTCTGCTGCAAAGAAACAGCATCTCAGAGCTCAGCCAGGACACAAAGCACAGAACAAAACTGCCCGCTTCCTTCACAAGCTGCATGATATGCAATACTGCCTACTGATTTTTTTGAGGTAACAGTAGTTAACCAACACTACTGTCAGTAGTTAACCACTACCTCTTTCATTTTACTCCAGTCCCGGATTATGGATAGAGCCTCTCATGGAGAGACCAAGTTGTTTAGTCTTCCCATGTAAGCTTGACCCCCTCACCCCTCCAGATTAAGAATACATTTTGCCGACAGCTAACCACCTAGAGATGGTTTCTCCAGTAAGGCCTTTGCTGCAACATACTGTATTAAAGATTACAGTGTGCAATACAAGCCAGCCATCCTTCGAGGGAGGAAGTCAAGCCCAATTGTTGTAAGACAGATATAGTCTATCTTCCTTTGCACAAGGTACCTTTACATTCGCTTACACAGAATTACTTACGGACTTCTTGGTTCTTTTTTCTCAAGACTTTCACAGCTAGTTGGTCTGTTATCCTGCTCCACTGGAAGATGCTCCCTTGTTGGTGATGCACTATCCTGCTCTTCTTGCTGGGGAACTTTCTGAGAGCTGGGCTCAGAACACTTGGGTGAGGTGGAAACTTTAGAACCTCCTCCAAAAGGATTAAAGTTTGGATCATCAAGTTTGTCCCAGTCAAACTTATAGGATGCCTTAGGAACAGGAGCTTCGTCTTCCACATTACTTTTATTTTCCACTTCAGTATTCTCTGTTTTCAGTTTGGTACTAAAAGTTTTTTTGGAAGGTGGTTTAATTCCAAGTCTTTTACCTAGTTTCTTAGGAGGTGGTTTTTTAACACTGGTGTTATCAAAGTCAAATTCCAGTTTTACTGGTCCAGCCTTGGTGACACCAGGCTTTTCTGCAGGTTCCCCTTTGGAAACAGCAGGCTCTTCTAAAGTCTTCAAATTTTCTGTTGAAGCTTTTTCTGGTACTGGAACAGTTTGAGGTTTCGGTTCCCCAGTTTTGGAGGAACAGGTCACATCAGAATTAATAAGATCCAAATTGCCAGACTTACTGATTTGGCTTACTTCTGTGGAAGGAGAATCCTGCAGAGAGCCACTGATAGCATGCTTTGGGAACAGATCAGGTTTATTGGACTCTAACTGAACAGATTTTTTTCCAGAGGAAGTAGTATTATCCTGTTTACTGGGATATTCCGTACTTGTAGTTGTTGAAGGAGAAGCTGCATGATCCAGTGGAAGAGAATTGCTACTTTTCTCAGAAGTTTTCTCAGGGCTGCTAGATACCCTTACAGGAGACTTTTGCAGGTTTCCAGGAGAGTTCTGCAGCTGCATTGAACTCTGAAAGGGATTGATGTCATCTAAGTTATCAAAATCAAGACTGTAGGAACCTCGGCTCTTCACTGGCATCTCATCATCTGGGTAAGGAGCAGCACTGACTTTCTCTGGCATTTGTTTATTTATCTCCGTATCACTTGCTTCAGCTTCAGTCTTCTGTTGACTTGTGCTACTTTAAAAAAAAAAAGTCAGATCACATTATATTGTTTTTGCTTTTTGTTTTTTAAGATAGCATTCATATCATATTCAAGCAGCTTTTCTAAGATTTTCTTTTTTTAATATAATGAGAGCTGACAACAAAAGAATACCCTGACAACAAAAAAATCAGTTATTACCTAATAGTCTGAAATCACGAACCAGCGCAGACTGAACTACAGGAAGATCAATCCTTGAAGGCATTCAATATTCTTAAGCTATCATTTCTGCACACAGCTATGTTACCTTGTACCAGTCCTCACAACAACATACAGATATTTCCATTTCACTAAGCAGTGTGAAATATACACTGCTTATGAGTTATTAGCAACAAGCAGTTTGAATACCAGCACAACAAGTAGTACATTTTTCAGTAAATTCATCCATGAGTCATGACAGACTCACAAGACTAGGACCAAACAGAATCATGACTCAAATTCTCCCATTCTAGTCATTATTTTGTTTGGTCATTCTAGAAGATGTTTTTCCCCACTTAAAGCATACACCATCATATCAGCCATGTATATACCCAAACAGATTCCGGACTTCGGAACTCTGAACTGCATGCAACAGCAAAAGCTGAAGAGACACACACAAGAGATCACTACAGTAAGGAGAAGAAAAAAGGAAGTGTAAGATTCACCAGCAGATTCAACTGGTTAAAGAACAAGTTTGAGTATTCACTACCACCGGGTATTTTACAAGTTATTGCTGCCCGTGTTATTTCCCCAAACTCAACTTCTGAGGCTATGCCTCAGACCACAGAGAGTTAAGCCATTACTTCCTGAAACAGGATTTCCTCCCATTGTTTTGTCCCTGGACAAAATAGATATTTCTATGTGCCATTCATATCTCCTGTAGAGCAAAACACGATTAAGAGCCACTCAGTAAAAGCAGTACTTCGATAAACCCGAAAGCAAAAGCAGGAGACAGAGTTCACAAAGCTCTTCTCACCCGGTTTGAGAGCCTCTTCCCTGTAATAGCTCAGCCCCAGACTTGTTCAACTACTAAAGGCCCCTCCCATTCTCCCTCAGTACTTAACCTAATAAATGCCAGTCAAGAGCAAGACATCAGCTAAAAGCTTTAATTATTTGGTTAGTTCAGCAACGCTAAGTCCTTCAGTTTACTTGTTACAAGCAAATCCATATAGTTTACAAGTAGAAATGATACGCAGTAAATGCAATATCTTGACACACATTTATGCACCTAAAGCCAATTAGATGCCTTTTTAACATGCTTGAGCCATGTGTACTTCACATGTACTTCATTAATTCATTTAAATACTATGTCTGAAATGAACACAATATTACTTAAAAATTATGGTGGCTGGCTTAGAGATACTTTTCTGAACTAGAGTATACATACAAATTAATAGCTGAAGCAAATGTAAACATTTAAGGCACACATAAGTGCTCCAATCTTTTTCTCTTCTTCCTGCCCCAAATGCAAGACATTGGGAAAGAGTACAGGGTAGTTGAAAGAACCGGATATACTTCCTTGGAGGCAACAAAACTAAGGTCAAAGCCTTCTTGCCACTGGGCGCTACAGATGCCAGATGTTTGCATAAGTTTAAGGAAGGGTGGGAAAAAAAAAATCATAAGTAAAACATTCATTGAGGCCCACCAATTTAAACAGCAATCATACTAAAGGATCGTTATGCCATTACAGCAATATTTTTATAAAGGAGTAATACTGCAGAACTTGTGCTCTTCTCCAGACAGATTCCAGGAGCTTCCTTGAGATCCAGGCTAATAGATTATCCTTGGGATTGATGTTATATTCACTGTACTATCACATCAATTTTAGCACTTACTGACTCAAGGTGTCAATTCCAGCAAACCATTCAAATGACACTTCTGAGAAGAAAGTCTGAAGAGACAAAATAGTACTTCACATACAAGCCTTAACATCTCATCTCTTGTTCGATTAACTCTAGATTCTGTTAATCCATGAAAACCTCACTGAATGAAGCAGTTCTGTATTCCATGCCTAGCATGGCTCTTTTCTACAAAATTATTTACCTATAACATAACACACTTCCAGGAAATCAGTTAATAAATCACTTAGAAACACAGTTCAGTATTCGATATCACAACCAAGACAATGCTTTCTTAAAAGCAATTAATTAGCTGTGAAAGAAATTTGCTTATCAAAGTCAGCACTGACTTAGGTTCCTTCATGCAGCTTTCATCTTGTTATACAACCTTAGAATGTAAATACACACGTTTATAATGGGGGAAAATTAACTTGATTATGTCCCACATTACTAATGCTACAAGCAGTGAATACATTACTTACACAGCGCTGATGGGCACAGAGAGATCATCCTGCAAGGCTTCACTGCAATCATCAAGCGTGAAAGTAGACTCAAGTTTGTCTGTCATAGTGGGACTTAATATTTTTCGAGACTGAGGATCTCTTAGAGGAGTTTGAAAGGTTACCTTTAAGAAAGGGACAAGAGGGTAAGGGAAGGAAAAAGGAAGGACATGAATACCAGAATATTGTCAAGCTCCGAATACCAGTACTGTATATACTGAGTACTGCAGATCATAGAAGAATATACTTAAATACGAAAGCAGAATTTTACCTTCATAGCTCTTGCCACACTTTTTGGTGGCAAGTTTTCTTTCTGGGACAGGCGCAGAATAGAAGGTCTCCCTGTAGGTTCCGGTAGTGCAAAGTAAAAGCCACAGTCTTCCGCTGTTAGATCATCACTGACGTTTTCTCCATTTTCTGCATTTAAGATCTGCAGACTCATTCTACAATATCAGCACACAACATCAGGGCAAGAATGAGAGGGTGTGGTCAGCCAGATGTACTTTCAGATAGCTGAAGAAGTCGGAAGCCTGGCACTGGATGGCAAAAAAAAAAAAAAAAAAAAACAACCCACCACCCACCAAACACAAACAACACCACTTCAAAGCAATCTTAAAAGTATTCAAGATCCTCCCATGAAAAGGTGCATCTCAAGACTCTTCAAGCACCCAAACACAGCACCTGACCGGCCCCTCCGCTTTTGCTAGAGGTCTAGCAAGTTAATTGCTGATATTATGCTCTCTACTTAACATACAACCCTACTAATTAAGTCCATCCTTTAAAGGGAGCTCTATTTTCCTCATTCCAAACCCCTTAAAATCAGTAGAGGCAGTCACATCTCATGTAATAGGATGAGATCACGTGAATCAGAGAAATGACTGTCATTTCTGCATTGTTGATCAGCGAAAAGCAAAACAAATGTGTTTAGTTAGGATGTGTTTAGGATCAGGGTTCCGAATTAAGATTAATTCAGCTTTTTCTTGCACTGTCTGAACATACGCTGCTTTTTTGAAGCACTAGGCACTTAAGAATCCTTTGTTGTACACACATTACTAGTATGCAAACCTGGTGGGGAAAAAATAATAATATAAGTAGGTAATTCTTAAATTCTGCTCTTACGTTAGACATGCACAGAAGCTTTACCAGACTGCAAAGTACTATAAAATTAGATAAGTCTAAACATGAAGGACTTGAAACTAAAGCTTACAAAATAAGTTAGAAATAGACAAGTGGCCCAGGCAAGCTAATAAATTTTGCATACGTGAACTCTGTCTACTTTTTATTCCCATCAGGATCACATTTCTTTTAAAGCATCAAAGAAACAATACTCCATGATGCTACTGCTATAAACAAGCTAAAAGCAAAAAAGGACCAGAACATAGAAGGCATCTTAAGCAAGATCTGGGCATAACCAATGCCCACCATGGTCAACTCCTGAGAAGCACTTATCTGACAAGCCACCAGCAAATCAATTTCTTTCAGGAGAATGGAGGTGTTAAATGAGATACATACAGGACCTAGGCAAGGGAATCAGGATCCTCAGATAAGAAAGCTGGCTTTCTGCAATGGGGACAACCATTCCAAATGATCTCAAATGGTTGATGTGAACAAGCAACTGATTATTAGCTGTCATGTAGTCAATAAAATTAGACTCTAACTGATTGTTTTCATTATCATAAAGAGGTAAGAAGCATCTCCCACTGAAAACCTTGTCATGTTTTCAATCTGTGTCCTCGTTTATTCAAATTTCAAAGTCTCTGCATTCTTTCCTACTTTTACATTAATCCTTATGAGAAAGTCTGCTTCCTACTTTCCATTGAACTCTACTGCTTTGACTGCAACACTGACAATTTTAATCAGCAATTGAATGCAAACAATACAGTAGCAATGGCAAGCAAAGTACACCTCCACTTGTTGTCTCTTCGTTTCTTTAGCTTTCACCACAAATGATTTTACAAGTAATTTTACGAAAATAAACATACATTAAATCATAGAACTCAATGTAAAGAAATTCCTTGCATCCCTTCATTAGGAACAATAATTAATATAACAGATCAACTGAATTGTTGAAGATTGTAATTGTTCAGTTTAAATGATTTGTTTAAAAACAAAGCCATCATCTAAGACAAGCTTTATAAGCAGGGAACACTCATTTAGAGACAGCAGTTTTGTCAATGCACTCAAGCCAACGCATACAAGTTTTAGTTTTGTTTTTAAAAGGCACTAAGTTCCCCCTCCACCACAGCCACTCAAAGATCGTAGAATCATAGAACTGTTTGAGTTGAAAGGGACCCTTAGAGGTCATCTAGCCCAACTCCCCTGCAATGACCAGAGACATATACAGCACAATCAGGTGCTCAGAGTCCCATCCAGCCTGACCTTGAATGTCTCCAGAGATGAGGATTCCACTAATCCGTTCCAGTGCTTCACTACCTTTATCGTAAAAAATAATAAATTCTTGCATGCAATCTAAACCTCCCCTCTTTCAGTTTGAAACCATTTCCCCATATCCTATCACAGCAGATCCTACTATACAGTCTGTCCCCTTCTTTTCTATAGGCCCCCATCAGATACTGAAGGGTGACCATCAGGTCTCCCCAGAACCCAGCTCTCCCAGGGAAATTGTACCATCCCTTGCATTATTTTTGTGGCCCTCTTCTGGACACACTCCAACAGGTCTCTGTCTCTCCTGCACTGAGGACAACTGGACACAATACTCCAGGTGAGGTCTCACCAGCATAGAGTAGAGAAGCAGGATCACCTCCCACACCCTGCTCACCATGCTTCTTTTGTTGTAGTCCAGATACAGTTGACTTTCTGGGATGCAAGAGAACACTGCTGTCTCATGTCCAGCTTGCCATCCACAGAATGAAACTGCTAAATGTCTCTGAAGACTATTTAAATAGGTACAAGTGGCAGTCTTCTGTTCTGGACTTGTGAATGAACATTAGCTCATAGACATCAAGTAAACCCCAGGTAACCATCACTAACAAATTGAGGACTTCCTGACAGCTACTGTTGTCTATTGGTTACTGGAGCACAACAGCCAAAACACCAGTATGATCTCAGACACTAGAGAAAGCCACCAAATTCATAGGACAAAAACAGACATTCCTCTCTATTGAATTGCCCTTTTTAAGTTCTCCAGCATCTGAGACAGAGCACCAGCTCCACACAGAGCAACTTAGTACGAACCAAACCATGCTCTGTGTGTCAAGCTAGATTCCATGTGTTAATTGCAACTCGGAAGTCAGTAACTCTAGAGGACAACTTGCTTTCAAATCATTTCAGGAAGGAAAAGTTGCAGCACCTGTAGCCAAAAACAGGCCAGGGTGGAAGCAGAAACAGAGCTGCAGCCCTGGGGGCTCTGCTGTCCCCTGTCTGCAGTTTGGGGTAGGGAACAAAAGATGGCTTTGAACTGGAGGTAGCAGTCCTTGAGAAGGCTTTAAGGAGGGAGGATAGGCAAAAAGGGACTCCTCTATCCCCACAGTCCTCCAAGGTGCCCCACAATGCTCTTGATACATCCTAGAACATGAGGAACCCTTCAACCCCACATCACCCACCATGAAACTCACAAGGGTTTCTTCTGCTGCCCCTCATCATCTCAAATAAGGGAGATGCCTAGGCCCCATCCCTGGAGGTGTACAAGGCCGGGTTGGATGGGGCCCTGAGCAGCCCAGCAGTGGGAGGGAGGGTGTTGGAGATTAATGATCCTGGAAGTTCCTTTCAACCCGAGTCATTCTGTGATTCCAATTCTGTGATCCTACATGGACACAGTGCCACACCTCCTGCACCCCGTTCTTACCCCAGTTCAGCCCTACAAAACCCTCATACTGAGGCAACCCCCCCCGAGCCCGACACTGCCCTCAAAACACGGAGACGTCCCTAGGGCTCTCCTGAGCCCCACATCACCCCTCCAGCTTTGTCCTGTAGCCCCAAGCCCCAAGCAGGCCCACAATGCCCTTCAGCATGAACACCCCCCAGCTCCAAGCCCACAGCGCTCCCCGAGCACCCACCTCAGCCTACCCTTCTCCCAGACCACGAAACCCCTCCCCAGCAACTCTCCGTACACCCAAATCAAGCAGGATGATCACTAGAGCGACTCCCTTCCTACCTGCCGGCAAGCACCAAACCCGCAGAGCAACGCGCTCCCCCACAACCGCCTCAGGATTTCAAACTTCAACGGCACCTTCAGCCGACCAATGAGAAAGCGGCATTCGGAAGGCGGTTTCCAATCCGGAAAGCGTCCTGCGGAAGGGCGGGGATTTTCGAGGCCTTCCGCCAATAGGATCTCACGGAGCGGAGCTGCCTCGGGGGAGGCGCGCTGGGAAGCGCTGGCTGCGGAGATGTGCAGTGGCGGCGGGCTGAGGGGGAGGGGGGAGCGGGTTGGCGGCCAAGTGGTTCCGCCTTTAGACCCGCCCTCGGGGAAGCACCGAATGGTTCTGAGGAAAAAAGAAAAAAAAAAAAAAAAAACAGCAACAAAGGCTCCATGTTGGATGTTTTTTAGAAGTGCTACCCCGCTTTCCACACAGAGCAGAACTGAGTGAGAAAGTGAGGCACAGCCCAGCGTTCTCCTTGTGGGTACCTGCAGTGCGGCTGGCTTTGTGAGATGTCGCTGTCAGTGAACACAGTGTCCCTTCAGCCTCATTCCCATGATGTGTTTGAATCAAAGAAATCAAGCGCAGAAATTTCACAGCAAAGTGTTGTTACTGTTAAGGCGGGTATTCCTTATTGGCAGCTCTGGGAAGCAGGGGGGATGTTTCCCCCATAAGCGCTTCAGAGATTACACAATTCAGGGTCCGTTTTATTTCCACAGATAATCCATACTCATCAATCACCTGTGAGATAATTTATTAACATATACATGCCTATCTCAGGTAGCGATTCATGAGATTTACAGTCTGCTATTCCATGGTCTCTTCTACTGTCAGGATCCTTCTAGCATCATGACAGTGACAGTCCAGTTAACAGCCTTTCACTTTGTCCAGTGGTCTTTTCTCTCTCACCCTTCTATGTAAATTTTATTCACTGATACATGCTCAGCAGGAGAATGCCTATTATAAGTAATTCATAGGTACCAAAATCAAAACATTTGCTCTCTCAGCACTTGGCCATTATTTCTGGACATCTGCTCGTCCTTGGATAGAGATAAGTTTGGGAACATGTCTTTTAATGATAATATACTGGGTCGCTGGAAGATAAGGAGGATAGAGGGGAGTGTCTTGACATCTGCCTATTGCATCCCAGCCTACTCCCAGAGTGAGACAATTCAGCTTTGTGTGGAGGCCCTGGCTTCTTTTGATGTTTGATAAGCCTACCCATATTGTTTCATTACTGTATTTCTTTTGCTGAAAGTCTTTTGTTAAAACAGAACAGACTTATCATATGCTTTCTAGCCTATAACCCATAACTATTTGCAACATCTAAAAGCCATTGCAGTTTTGCAGGCAAGAACTAATCACGTAATACAACAATTCAACAACTGTATTTCTAAAAATATGCTACTAAAATATATGGTGTATCTACTTTTTGAAATCAGCTATTTCTAAAAACACATTACAGAATATATTGTGGCCTACCTCTTCAAATCAAGGTCATGAAATACCATTAGGTATTTCATTAGGCTTTTATCATCAGGGCCCTTTGAAAAAAATGAAACTTGGCAATATAAAAGTTAATACAGGATCAGCTCCTAAGTTGGAAAACCTTTAGATCCGCTTTTAAGCTTGGGATCTGTTCAGTGATCTATGCTGGCTAAGAAATCCTTGTGATTGTGATCCATCATCTTCAGGTCCTTTGCACAGCTGTTTCACATGACAGCATTTTGCCTCTTTCCCTCCTGCAACACAAAACCTTTAGTCCCCTCTACCCCAAGTATCTTTACAGTATCTCTGATATTCTGCTTAGAATAAAACAGAATGAAAGCTTGCTGCTTCACAACCTGATTTTTATTATTAATCTTCATTCTACCAACTACAACAGTTCTTGCAGTTCTTAGCAATAACAACATGACTGATAAAACAATAAACTTGGTAACAATAGCATCCTTGAGAATGAAACAAGATGCCTGCAACCCAAATGTAATTTTATTGATATAACACTTTTAACTCAAAAAATCACCAGATAACTGAATTCCTAACCTCTGTCCACGTCAGTAACACTGCAACCTGCCAGCATAAGACTTCATACTGTGGAGACTGCATTTCCTTTTTAGTTCCCTCTCAGTTGCACCAGTCCTTCTTTGCTATGCTCCTCCTGTTATGCAATTTCCCTTTTCTTTATAAGACAAATTAATGGTTGGTGACCCTGCCCATGGCAGGGATTTGAAACTAGATGATCTTTGAGATGCTTTTCCAACCCAAGCCCTTCTATGATATGATTCCATGATGACAATTCTGATATTTCTATGTCAGTAGGAACCAGAGATCCTTTGTTTTGGATATGCTCAGCCCCCTCTAGCCTCACGTACGTCCACAGCATTTCAGCTATTCTGATTCAATCATCTTCTGAATAAATAATAGTAACAATAAAAAACAATACAAAAAGAAGGCTTGCAGCCTCATAACCTGATTTTTATTATTGATCTTCATTCCACAAATTAAAATAGGTCAAATATCTCTCGGGCCACAAAAAAAGAGGGGAGATTTTGACTAGATATAAGGAAGAAGTTCTTTACAGTAGGAGCGGTGAGGTTCTGGCACAGGTTGCCCAGAGAGGTGGTGGATGCCCCATCCCTGCAGACACTCAAGGTCAGGCTGGAGGGGCTCTAAGCACCTGATGGAGCTGCAGGTGTCCCTGTTCACTGCAGGGGAGTTGGACTAGGTGGCCTTTATGGGTCCCTTCCAACTCAAACGATTCTGTGAAACATATCTTAAAATTTCTCTCCCTTTAAGGACTCTCTGATCAGTCTCTAAAAGTATTACATAATACACCAAGAAACCGAAGGAAAAGCGTTGTTTTTACTTTAGAGCCTCAAGCAAAACCCCACTGACCTACTTCAGAAGGATGTTACTTTCACACAGAACTCTTCGAAGCTCAGAACTCCAATTAATTTCATTCACCAGAGCCGTTAAGCACGAAGTTACGCGTTTCTGACGCACCAGGAGGGCAGGGAACGGCTCAACCCTGCGGAAGGCGGCAGAAGCGGAAGCGCCCATTCCCATTTAATGTACACCCGGCGCAGGGGCGGAGTGAACTACCGCTCCCAGGGAGCCGCGCGGCGCCGCGCCGGGCCGTGCCCCCGTGGACGGGTGGCTGGGCGGCGGGAGCGGGGTCCACGGCGCAGGATGGAGAGTCCGGCGGTGACCTTCACCTTGGCTTACCTGGTATTCGCCGTCTGCTTCGTCTTCCCTCCCGACGAGGTGCGCTCGGCCGGCCTGACGGTGCAGAGCCTGCTGGCCGCCTGGCTGGGCAGCGAGGACGCGGCCTTCGTGCAGTACCACCTGCGGCGCAGCACCGGCACGCTGCTGGCGCACTCCCTGCTGCCCCTCGGTGAGCGGCGGGCCGGGGGGTGGGCTGCCTTCCTGCCTCGGTGCGGGCAGCGGGCACGGTGTGCTGCCGTGCCCTATCTGCCAGGGTTCTTGGTGGTATACACGCTTATCTTTGTCGCCAACACGTGGAGTTGCAAAGGAATAGTGTTTTCTTTAATTTGGAAGTTCAAATCGGCTTCCTTTGGCAATGTATTTCAGGTAGAAATCAGCGATGGGTATGGACATGAAGTACCGAATGTATTCTTGACCTGGCTAAGAATTATTCAGGTGCACATCAGTGAGCACAGTGGATAGGTTAACCAGGAGTCTGCGTTGATTGATGTACTTAAAATTAGAGAATCATAGAAGATTGCAAGTTGGACTCATAAGATTTGTATAACACTTGTGTCTCCATGTGAAACCACTCCAAAATCATAGGATTATTTAGATTGGAAAGACCACTAAGACCATCCAGTCCCACCATCCACCCAAATCAGAACATATGGCTGAGAGTAGTGTCCAAACACTCCTGGAACTCCAGCAGCTCAGGGCTGTGCTCATTGCCCCGAGCAGCCCGTTCCATGCCCACCATCCTCTGGGTGCAGACCCTTTCCCTAAACCCCAGCTGCCCCTCCCCTAACACAGCTCCATGCCATTCCCTCGCGCCCTGTCACTGTCACAGAGGGCAGAGCTCAGTTCTGCCACTCCACTCCCTGTGAGGAGCTGCATCTGCCATGAGGCCTTCCCTCAGCTCCTCTGCGCCGGGCTGAACAAGCTGAGGGACCTTGGCTGCTCCTCACACTTCTTATCCTCTAATGGTTAAAGCCATTGCACTTAATTGCTTCCTTTTCCCTGCAGGTTATTACCTTGGTATGTGCTTTGCTGCACCTGAGAAACACCTTTGCTTCTTCTACCTGGCCTCAAAAGAATGGAAAATTTTCTTCTTCTTTGCTGTTCTCCTTCCAGCAGTCAGTAGCACCCTGGCGTATTACTGGTCACGGAAAGGTTGGAATAACCACCCGTTGGCCCGGACACTCGCTGTTTATGCTCTGCCACAGTCAGGTTGGAGGGCAGTGGCTTCTTCCATCAATACAGAATTTAGGAGAATTGACAAATTTGCCACCGGAGCCCCAGGAGCGAGGGTGATTGTTACAGACACATGGGTGATCAAGGTAACCACCTACTGCCTACATGTCGCCCAGCAGCAGGACATTCATTTGACTGTGACAGACTCCAGACAGCACGAACTCACACCGGACTCAAACATGCCCGTGCAGTTCCTCACCATCCGTGTTGCCAGTGTTAATCCCTATGTGAAGGCATTTGATATCCGGTAAAACAAAATAACACTTTACAATTATGACATATATGTGATATACGATGGCGTTCGTGAAGTGTTCTTGGAGCAAATCTGAAAGCTCAATGACTCTCGCTTCTCTCTCCCTGCCCGGTGCTCAGAGATGCTGTATGCACAGTTCTACCATGCAGTGCAGTGAAAAAAAGTTTAAAAAGATTCATGTGCCCACAATAATAAATGCACAGTGGTTAAACAGAAACAGAGGGACTGCCCTATTTGGTCCTCTCTTAGGAAAAGGGTTGTGCTGGATGCAGAAAGAAGTAGCTGGAAAAACTTCAGTGAGAGGTACTGGAAGAGAGCAATAAGAAGCAATGGAGAATAAGAAAGAGAATCTTCAAGTCTTTGGTCTTACAAATTTGGTGGTGAAGAAATAGTGATATTTCTAAACTTGGCTGTTGTTCACTCATATTTTTACCCCTTCCTCTGCACAAGCCTCCTGATTTTGTCATTGCTCAAAAGAATTCTCACTGCTCTACTGCAAGCCAGCTGCCCTTAAAGCTAGGAAGTAATTCCAACCCATTTCTGATTGATGAGTTGTAATAGCAGTAAATGATAGTAAATGTGCTGTGAACAATTAGGCCTTGTTTTCCAAGGGCTTCAGCTGTTTTTTAGCAGTCTTCCTATGTAGCTGAGCAAAAGTACAAGTTCTGCAGAAACCCTCAACGCTGATCAGAATGATACTAAAATCTGCCTTGTTCTTGTGTCGTGAAAGGGAATTTGTGCTCCTGCAGTTATATATTTGAAAAGGTATTTGAGTGTCTGTTGTTGTAAATGTCAGCAGCTTTTATTTACCAGATAATGAAAAGCAGGCAGGCTTGTAGGTGGGGTTCCAGAGAGCCAGAGGGCTCCTGGCAGGCATGAGGACGACATAGAGATGAGGTGTCAGAAATTGGGTGATATGCTCAGACTGAGGGGTTAAGGTAAGCATTATAGGATCCTAAGGACTTCTATAGACCTGTGAGAGTAGTGATCAAATAAATATTAAATAACTAATTATCTTCTTCTCTAAGTGATAAAATTGCATCCCATCATACTGGGAAAAGCACGAGATCCTTGACAGTTTCTTTTAGGGAAAAGAAATCCAAATCCCAAAATTTTATGGTTAACCAAAACATCATCCAGAAGAGTTTTTAGAAGTTCTTGTAAGACGCATCAAAAGTAGCAAGTATTCTGGAATGCAGTCATACAGTGTTTAAAAAAAGTGCCATAGAACAGAATTCACTTTTTAAGAATGTAGGACCACTGTGTATTTCCAGAATCAGAAGTAGGGATGTTTCTGAAAGAAAAGTGCTTCTGTGTAGGCAGGCCACGTTTCCCCATGTGCACAGTGAGAGTTCTTTATCTGGGTATAAAGGTCTGTGTTATTTTCACAGTCAGCAAACTCTATTATCCTTCAGCAGTTAAAACAATGGAGACCACCAGGAATTAAAGATGAACATTGCGTTTTGCTGTGCTGCAGGAACCTCAGCTGGGGCAGAAAGACTGAGGTATTTCAGGGCGATGTTCCCAGGGCTCCTCCATAAAAGCTGCTTAATGAGGGAAACACAAAGTTGGGGAGTTCAGAGTGTTGTGTTTTGAAGGGTAACAACAGTAGTGTGTCACTGCAGGATCTGTACAAGGTCTTATGTGCCACGTGAGGTCTGTTGGACTCAGGGAGACTTCTTTTACTAGCAGCAAGCTAGTGTGAAGCATGACCTGTTGCTACCTGAAATGAGAGCATGTCACATTTAGCAGGCATTTGCAGCCTTTTGAAATTTCAGTTTTAATCTATAAGCGTATGAGAGAACCAGAAATTAATACTGACTTTCTTCTGATTCTTACATGTATCAAAATACATATCGGAATACATGATGCGTGCCTCATTGTGTAATACAGTCATACAGCAACTCTAATTTCTGTCCTCTGGGGTTAATGTACTATGGTTAACTATATATATTAACTTATGGTATAAGGAAACAGGCATTGAAAAGGTAGACAGAAACTGTGCATGCAGTATTTTATAGATAATTCATGATATATTATGTATTTTTACTCATGTTGTTGAATTGACTGTCTGGACATGAAGCCTGAACTTGCTTATATGTGCAGGCTGGGATCTAGGCAAGAGGACTGCATGTTCCAAGAGATATCGGGGAAAAAATACAAACAAAAAAGAAACCAGACAAAACAAGCCCAGCAGAACAGTTGGTTCTTCTGTGTACTCACTTTTCTGTGTTTAACCTCTGTGAGGTACTATCGAGGTATTTGAATGGATAATTGTGGTAACATTTTATTCCATCTTTTTCAAGGCTGAACTCCACAGAGTATGGGGAGCTCCGAGAGAAGCTACGTGCTCCCATCAGTAATGCAGCTAATGTTGTGATCCACCAAAGCCTTAGTGATTTATTTCTAGAAACC
This sequence comes from Centrocercus urophasianus, assembly GCF_019232065.1. Lineage (NCBI taxonomy): Eukaryota > Metazoa > Chordata > Aves > Galliformes > Phasianidae > Centrocercus > Centrocercus urophasianus. Next base: position 6,559,071 of record NW_024884475.1, on the reverse strand, counting down.
TTTACATCTCTAGTGGAAATGAACCAGACGTATTCTGTTCCAAGCACTCAGGTGAGACTTTCTATCCATGTGAAACTGTAATCATTTATTTTACAATATAGCTGAGCCCGCAATTATTGTAACTGGTAATTTTGTTTACTTTGAGTTCACCTCCCATTTCAGTAAACATGTAATAAACGTAGATCGAGCTGCTGCTTCTGTTTCCTCTAGAAAATGAACTGTATTGTGAACGCCATATTTTTGAGACATGAGAAATAGCAGAGCAGAAGTTGTTTCTTTAAAACTTTAAAACATTTGGACATGGTGATGTTGCATTTCCAGAGAGTTTATGGAGTAACAGCTGCTATTCCTGTGCTTTAAACAGCTTGTTTTCCTAGACAGCCCAGTTTTGCTGGATCTTCTCCTGTAATAAATTAATAATTCTTAACTGGGACTTGCTTTAAGTGAAGTCAGTAGTCAGGTGCTGCAACAGACTGCCGGGGAGGTGGTGGAGAATCCCTGGAGATGTTCAAGAAGAATTTGTATGTGGCACTGAGGACACGATTAGGGGGCATGTGGGGATGGACTGATAGTTGTACTTGAAGATCTTAGAGGACTTTTCCAATCTTCATGGTTCTATGATTCTAAGCTTTTGTCTTTGGTGAACCTGACTGGAGGAAATGAGGCAGTTCTGCCTTGAGGTTCTGTCCAACTCAGCTTCCTGTTATGCTTCTGTGCAGACTTTTCCAAAAGCCTTTTAGAGAGCAATAACAGAAGACATTCTCTGCAGTTCATAGTCGTGGCATTTTTCTCTTTTAGGAGCTGGAGCCATGCATAGGATGCATGCAGACTATTGCAAACATCAAGCTCATCAAGAACTGCCAAGAGCCAAATGAAGGGGAATGTCAGCAATGCTACTGTCGTCCAATGTGGTGCCTCACCTGCATGGGCAAATGGTTTGCCAGCCGACAGGACCAGCAGCACCCAGAGACATGGCTGTCAAGCCACGTGCCTTGTCCAACTTGCAGAGCCAAATTTTGCATTTTAGATGTTTGCATAATACGATGAATAACATTTGGGTATGTTCTAACTTTTTAAATTTGTATTTCATCGTGGTTTTGGTCAAAAGGCCCATTAGCATTGTTTCTTAGACTTTGCATTACACAGGAGTGCAAGCTCCAGAGCTCTGTTTTACAGCATTGAAAATGGATGTACATTTGCTCAGTTTTTCTCAATTTTTACCTTTTGTCTTTGGTTTTTACACATCAGATGTCAGTTTCTGAAAAATGTTGCTTGAAACGTTTAGTAAAATTTTGCTTTCTATGTCTTGGATGGTATAAAATCATCCTATCCATGTTTGCAATACTATTCTCTTTTAACCTAGGTATTTCTGACTCTTTCATAAAGGGCTGAGAAAATTACTTTGGTTATAGTTCACTGATACTTTTGTTTATTCTTTAATCCATCTGCAAAGTTCTTATTCATCTTTGCAAGTGTACACCAAACAAGAATACCAGTTGTTCTCCTTCTGCTGGTCCCCTCCATTTATAAAGGAGATTGGTTTCTGTAGACAAAGGAATTGAATTCCTGAAGTTACATAATTTCCACAGGGACCTTTTATTCCATTTATCTGCCTTCAGTTTATTTTTTGATGGACTTTTTTATTTCAAACAGAAGGATTTAGAACTATATCCTGCTTACTTGCACTGCTATTGCTGTGCAGTATTAAATCTATAGAGCTGCATTGCTTAAGGTTTTAGAGTTTTCTAGGTGATGGCTTTTTTCCTATATTTCAAATATCCGAATTATCTGAATTACCCGAAAGAATGCTCGACTACTTCAAAGACTTTACTTTTTGTTGTTGTTGTTAATTTTTTTCTCCTGAAGGACTGCCTTTTCTCTGAAATAGATGTCAGGATCACAGAGATTGAAGTTGCTGTGCTAGGCACCCGAGAATGGCCAATCATCATTTCCCTAATGAAAATTTTTCAGGCTTGCACTTCAAAGCCTGATCATAAGGAACAGACATTGTTTTAGCATTTGTAGGGTACCAGTGCATACTTCCAGATGCAGTGTGCATCCAAATAATTTGTAAATTCAAATCAAAGCATTTTCTATAAGGAGCCATTCTCCTGGACCCAAATGCAGTGCTTACCATTTCATCTGTCCATCAGACACTTCAATAAATAGTTACTTGGCACGCTTCTTGGTGAAAAGCTTCAAGCTGCTGGAGAATGTGTGGGTTCTTGCATTGCTTTACGCACTGCAGTGGCTGAGAAGCAAATGTTTGCTTACCCAGGTGGTTTTCCTTACGGTGCAGTAACTTCCAGAAACAAGTGGGCCAGGTGATGAGAAAGGTGTATTTTAATGCTTTGGTCCAGGAGAATGAAAGCCCTGATACTTCCCATAATCAGAAGGATCTTAATTGTAAATCAAAAGCACAAGTGACATGGCAGTGCTTAACTGGCACCTCTAGACTGCCTTGAGAAGAAAGACTGCTTTGAGCAGAAATTGCTGGCAACATTTTTTAACCTTTAGAAGAATCCTGCAGGGCCAGGTGGGGTTGTCTGCTATGCACCTTCTCACTATACACCAGACTTTACAAAAAATGTTTACTTATGGTAAGTTTGCATAATAAAGGATGTGGTAATTCAAATAGTTGTAGAAGGGAATGCATAATTTTGGACTTTGTCACTGACAGTCATTCAACTTGTACATCTCTTTTTCAGTTTGGAATAAAAATATTTTAAAGATCTATGAAGATCATAAAAACCTTGAGACTTTTGGATTATAGCACATGTAATTGCAAATATTCTTATTAAAAAAAAAAGAGTCGATTGCCCATAATATTGCATGGAGTAAAAGCTTTAGATTCCCAATTGCTCGTGCAGTACAGTTTTTCTTTAGGGAAATCTATCATCTTTGAATTGAAGTTTCTATTTCAGTGGAACTTTGCTTTTACCCATCTTATTTTGCCAACATGACAGTAAAACAAGGTAATAGTCATAAATGTATAGTACTCTTGAATCTTTTGATGGTTGTGCTCTTTCCACAGAAGTGCCTCAACTTTAGTAATAATTACCAAAATAAAATGATGAATTATGTTAATAATAGTGCCTGGCTTATATTCCTTAAAATAAGCATTTTTTCTAAGTTTAAATTCTCATAGTAGTCTGGCATGCCTATGAAGTTTTTAAGCTTTTAAAAGGCAATGTTACAGAATGAACTTGTTAAAAATCTCCATGATATTCTCTTCATACAGACTGAAGAAGGCAAAACCATGACACATTTTTGAGCACAGGTCATCTGTTATCTTATAATTCACCAAACGTGAAATTTATTCCTTCTGTAAATTTTCCTACTATAAGCTGAATGTAGAGGGCTACATAAAAGAAGACATGAAAACAATTAGTGTATTTGTCTCAGAGGAAAACAAAAGAAAAGAGAGTAGCACAGGATATCATGAAATCAGAGGGGGAGATTTTTAGAAAGGCAATTAAAGAACAATGTGTTCAATTAATGGTATGAATTTGGGGATGTTTCTCTAGCACGTGGGCTTCCATCCCTTTGGCTCACTCAGGCCACACTGAATGAACAGAAATTGTCTTGTGTTCTATATAAAGTATATAGTCAAGGAATATAAATGACAAGAATTTTTATTTTTATACATTTTTTATTAAAACACAATTTTAAAAGGGTAACAAAAACAAAGAACTGGTGGAACATTTGACCTTGCTTTTGTGTAACACATCTACGTCTGGTTCGATGGAAGCAGTTGCAATTCTTAGTTCTCAAGACACATTTCAGAGATTTCTGAACTACTTTTACTCTTCCTGTATTACAACAACGTAATGAGCAAAAAAAGGCATTTCATACAGTTTTGTACTTCCTATACTACAGCTGTTAACACCTATTTTAAAATATTGACTGCAGACACTGCAGATGATGTGGGTCATTTTTACCCTTCCCAAAATTACACAAAAAAATTCTCATATTACACACCCACGTTTCATTGGTTATTAGTAGATGATACTCCACTAGTCTGCATTCAGAAGGCCTATCGATCTGTCATTTTTTACCAATTTTATATTTACTACCCTTTCTGAAGTTGTAAAGCCTGGCTTGTATGAGAATGTTTTACAATTATTTCTAGTTGTGAAATATATACTATTCCTAATTTTATTAATTTTGTTAAATATACATTGGCTCAATGATTTTGAAGTATATATCGTTTTATTCTTGTATTTTGTTTTAGATTTTATCATCATTTAGCTTCTTTTCACACGCAAAAAAGCAGCCACTTAAATGCAAATTGACAAATTAACAAATTCTGAGAAAAAGCATATGAATGTAGGTGTAATGCACATCCTCTGTATATCCAGCTTTAGCGTGCTTGGATTATGAAATGTAAGCAATTATTACTTGTATATTCCCCCCGCATGATCAGACCAGTGGTGAAGTGCTGGCACAGGCTGTGGGTGCTGTGTCCATGGAGGCGTTCAAGGCCAGGTTGGATGGAGCCCTGGGCAGCCTGGTCTGGTGCCACACCTGGAGGTTGGTGGCCCTGCCAAAAGGCAGGGGGTTGGAACTTGATATCCTCGGGGTCCCTTCCAACCCAAACCATTCTATGATTCTATGAAATGGATAAAACCATGATGGTGCTCTGAAAGTAATGCCTCCTGTTTCATGATGTTGGCACACATCCCCAGAGATTGATGATGGTGGCATGGCAGGAGAGGCCGAACCTTTCCCACGATGTTCCTTACACCGTACTGCTTTGTGACAGACGGCAGCAGAGGGGCACTCTAAGAAAACAGCTTTTGAAGCAAAGGTGTGGAACAGAGCTGCACATCTCTAATGGAAGCGCCTTGCTAACGGTGGTGACTGTTGAAAGACAGCGTTTTGTAACTCAGAAACGGGTTACCAACCGGCGTTCCAACCTCACCCCTTGCTCAATAACAACCCCGTGCCCCCACAGGCACCCACGCCCTCTCCCCAGTCTGAGGGAAACACCGCCCTGTAGCGCGCTGTGCGCGCTGCCTCGGAGGGTGGAGCCGCGCTTGCGCACCGCGCCGAGCCTGCAGCCATGTTCCGCGGCGGCGGTGGGGGCGCTCGGCTCAGCCATGTTCGGCGCGCAGCAGGGCCGTTCCGCCGGCGGCGAGCTGGGCGGGCAGCGCAGGTGAGCGCTGCCGCGGGGGGCCGGGTGTGCTGAGGTGCGGGCTTCGCTCCCTCAGGGCGCGTGGGTCCTGCGTCGGGTCCGTAGGGCTTCGCCCGCTCCGGGCCGGGGATGTGTGGGGAATGTCGGGGGAAATGGGCGCGTGGGCTGAGGGGAGCAGCGCGGCTGGGAGATCGAGTGGTTGACTGTTGTGGGTGAGCTGGGAAGGGCTTTGTCCTTTAATTGCCTTCACAAAATGTGAGCGTTTCGGAAGATGTCCTTTTGCCTGGATTATGAGTAAATTGCGTGGTGTAGGCAGAGCAGCAAGCTGCCGGAGTGAGCCAGGAGAGAAAACAAACCCAGAGCGCTGATCCAGGGTTAAAGAGACAAAATCCTTTCCTCCTCCCGCTCCTTGGCTCCAGGAAGCGCAGAGACCCGGCAGGGATGGCGTGCACAGAGCAGCGTGGAAATGGCTGCGTTTTCTGATTTGGAAGGCTCCACATCACCACACCAAAATCCTAACTCTGTGTCTTGAGTGTCCAAACGCTCCTTGATCTCTTGTCAGCTTGGGGCTGTGCCCACTGCCCTGGGGAGCTGGTTAAACGTCCCCTGATATCCAACCCAACCTTCTCCTGAACTGACAGCACAGACTCCCCTCTGAGGCTCACTCACCATTGCAGTTCTTCCGCTGTGAGATGGGTCTGGTGTCAGTAGGTGCTGCAGAGCTACTGTATGTAGTCAGTGATCTTTTAAGACAACAGAACTGCCTGAATTGAGTAGGAAGGCAAGGAGAACACAGCAAACTTAATCCTTAAGCAATCCTTGGCTGTCCTTTCAGTGTATTTCAAGCACTCCATACTAGCTCTAGTGCTTACTTGTGAGGGCTCTGTGTAGTGTCTGATGAAGAATTTCCAATATCGGCATGTTTTTCTGTAGCTGTTTGACCTATTTCTCCTTAATCACACCATTTCCCGTGTCAAAACTGACAATTCTTTAAGTTTGCCTCTTCAAGACTTTAGTGATGTATGCAATATTGCGTAAATGAAGCTAATATAGTGGTGACATAGGCCTGTCTGAATATTGGCACGTCAGCAGTTCCGTAAATACTTCTGACCCTGATTACAAACAGAAAAGGTAGTTCTGCTTTTCCAGAAATTAAGTTTATTTTAGAATTTGGGTGTCTTAACTGCAGCAGTGTGAAAAACACTTTTGCAGTAGCTGCGTTGTCTAACACATTTTCTAAGTTCCTGTTACTTGAATGAGTAGCTTGGCACAAAGTCACATATTTCTATACCAAAATTAATCAGTATTTTGTAACTGTGAATGATGATACTTACATGTAGTTTTCAAAGACAGTATTGCATGACTCCTTATGGCTTGATTCCTGATGAAAATGGTTATTTTCCAGTTCTGCGCAGCATCCACAGTGTTGGCATCAAGAGCAGAAATGTAGAAGTTGGAATGATTCCAGTTCTTTGACATTTGACAAATATCAATATGGCCATTTAGACCACTGGCTGGAGAGGTAAGGAATACATGGGAGGTTTGTTTAAATTGTGTATTTCCCTTTATTGTTGTCTTTGATGGAGTTGCAGTACAAGGAAGCACTTGCAGTGGCTAAGCTGTTATATGTAAGAGATTGTCAGGTCTGTGTTCTGATGTAAAGTTCTCCTTATGACTGTTTCCTTATTCCACAAAATGAAGTGAGTTATCACTGCAGAAGGTAACTTAAGCTGAAATGATTTGCTTGAATTTTTGCTTGAATTTGAACTGAAATGAGGTGGAAGTACACTCAGGGCATTACACTTGTGGTGGAAGCTGTTTGTCCTCTGCTGAAGTTCATGTTATGAGCAACAGAAGCTCATACAAGTTTCTTATTTTCCAGCTCTATAACACCAGGAGATTCTAGGCCTCTTTCTAGTTGTCCCAACTGGGAAGGTGAAATTAGAGAAGGGAAAGCAATGAGGACATCTACTAAAAAAATGACAAAGTAGGTATTGAATAATTAAGTCACTGTTTTGTGATCTTCAGCTACTTCGCATGCATTAATCACAATTTGAAATGCAACCAGGTTGTCTCACATCAAGCCTGAGGAAACCTAAAGGAGAGAATAGCAATGAGAAGTTTCATCTACAAAGCTGTTCATGTGATGATTTGAGACTCTTTCTTTTTGGTTTTAAATTGCATGTTCATTACAGCTTTCCATAACAGAGAACAGTGAAAGGAAAAACAAAAAGCAACCTTCTAGGCTTAGAAAGAGAAACAGCCATGTAATCATTCAAGCCTTTATCATAGAATCATAGAATCACCGAGGTTGGAAAAGACCTAAAAGATCACCCAGTCCAACCGTTCACCTATTCCCAACAGCTCCCACTAAACCATGTCCCTCAACACAACATCCAGTCTTTCCTTGAACACCCCCAGGGTCGGTGATTCCACCACCTCCCTGGGCAGTCCGTTCCAGTGCCTGACCACCCTTTCTGAAAAGTAATACTTCCTCATGTCCAGCCTGAATCTCCCCTGCCGTAGCTTGAAGCCATTCCCCCTGGTCCTATCACTAATGACACGAGAGAAGAGGCCGACCCCCAGCTCACTACAACCTCCCTTCAGGAAGTTATAGAGAGCAATGAGGTCTCCCCTGAGCCTCCTCTTCTCCAGGCTGAACATTCCCAGCTCCTTCAGCCTCTCCTCATATGGCCTGTGTTCCAGACCCCTCACCAGCTTTGTTGCCCTCCTTTGAACACGTTCCAGGGCCTCAATATCTTTCTTGCAGTGAGGGGCCCAAAACTGGACACAGTACTTGAGGTGCGGCCTCACCAGTGCTGAGTACATGGGAACAATCACCTCTCTGCTCCTGCTTGCAACACTGTTTCTGATGCAAGCCAGGATGCCATTGGCCTTCTTGGCCACCTGGGCACACTGTCGGCTCGTATTCAGCCGAGCATCAATCAATACCCCCAGGTCCATTTCCTCTACGCAGTCCTCCAGCCACACCGCCCCAAGCCTGTAGCGTCGCCTGGGGTTGTTGTGGCCGAAGTGCAGGACCTGGCATTTGGCCTTGTTGAAACTCATCCTATTGGCTTCAGCCCAGCTCTCCAGCCTGTCCAGATCCCTCTGTAGGGCCTCGCTACCCCCAGGCAGATCCACACTTCCAGCCAATTTGGTGTCATCTGCGAATTTACTGAGGGTGCACTCGATGCCCTCATTGAGGTCATCAATAAAGATTATATAATCCATTTTTGTGGAGTTGAAATTTTTAAAAATATGTAATAGTTTCCTACAGATGTGTGCCAATGATCATGCACTGCTTTATTTCCCTCTTGTGGCACTATCTGTAAGCTCCTTGTAAGGCAGCACAAACATATGTTTACTTATTACGGGTGTGAACAATTGCATAAACTTAGAAACCTCATTGGTTTTAATGGTTGGTTTGGTTAGCACAATTTTCAGCTCTGTAAACTACTGAAGTAAACATTGCTTTTCTGTCAGAGTACCTGCAGTTATGTTTTTATGTGACTTGTACAGCTATTAAAAGGTGCTTCTCAACTTCATTCTAACTTTTGTTTTTAAGTTGCATTTCAAATGATTCTGCTACCCCATCTGAAAGAGAAACAGATGAAGTGGTTCTGAGGAGAAGACAGAAACAGATAAATTTTGGAAAGAACACACTTGCTTATGACAGATATATTAAAGAAGTTCCAAAGTAAGTTGCATGTTTCCAGATGAACTTCCTTTTTCCTTTCCTTGATGTATCTGCAGGCCAACACGCAGCTGTAGTTTGTTTTCCTCAAAAAGAGGCTGGGCTTTTTTGCATAGAAGTTATTTACTTAAGGAAATTTTATAGCTAAATGCTGCACTTGTGTATTGCTGTTCCTATAATAGCAAACATTCTTTAAATTTGGTATTCATCTGCTCCCTTTAACCTTTCTGGTGCCTGCTGCTAGGCCAATACAAAGTTAACGGATTATAAGAAAAGACACTTCAATAAGGAATTAATTAAGCCTCGCATTTAAATGGTAACCAATTAGCGGTTAGTCAGTAACTAATTGAAATCAGAATTTGGATTTTATGCTTTCAGTCATTCTTGCTCAGGAGTTAACATTGTGAATTCTGGAACTTAAAATGAAGACTTTGCAGTCAGCCCCCTCTTCTTACTGCAAACTTACTAGAATTCAGAAGCTACTCAGCAGTAACATGTGAACATGCTTCTGTGTTTGTTGTTTGTTTTGGGGATTGTTTTATAGAGGTGTTGTTTTTACTTTTTGTAATGACTTGCTACTTAGAGCTGTGCAACCTTCTCTGGGTTCAGCCTCTAAGAGTCTATCATGAATATTGCCAAGCAATGCAGGGAGCTCTGTAAGCTTCCTGTTGATCAAAAGTTGAAAGATGAAACTAGATGACTGTAACGCTATAACAGATGGAAAGTACCGTAGTAATAGTGGAATGGCAAAGTCTTTGGCTACAACAAATAAGGATATGCCCAAATGCAGCAGCTGCAGACACAAAAACGAAGAAAAAGAGCTACTTACTTCTAGAGAGCTCTTGTAAATGGGGATCTCAAGAGATGGGAATCAACAAGAGATGCCCTCATCTCCACTGCCACCCCTTAAATGAGGTCTGGGAAAGGATGGATCCTGGCTCTGTCCCTTCTGGTCACTCAGATACATTGCATGCACCTGAGTTCCCCTGGGTTGGCCTGGCCTTCCCACCAGGTGCTCAGTCATTGATTCAAGCTGTGACTTAGCATTTCCACTACAGTGAGTAAAAATCAACAACAGGTATTGTAAATTATCACAGATATTTCACAATACCACGATTGTATCTTCCATTAAGTTAAATTACAGGTGAAGAATAGAAAAGGTGAGACAGTGTTCAGGAAAATAAACACGGATACACTGTTTAAAAACAGTAAATCTGGATAGCATTTAAAAGAGTAGTTAATAAGACTATTTCTTAGCAGGGACCTGTTTCTCTTACAGAATGATAGCAAAACTAATATGGCTAAGTGTATCAGTCTGTGAAGCTGTTATGAAAATCCACTTATAGTGCTTTGTTTGATTTAAAGCATGATTGTAATATGTTCTCTCCCCCCTCCCCCCCTAAATCATAAAGTCAACTCCAGTATGGTGGGACTAGAAATGGTATTATTTTGTGCTGGAGGTACTTGGAGGTTGACCCCTGCCAGCAGCCAGGTACCCACACAACTTCTGCACTTCTTTTCCAGTGGGATGGAGAGTGGATTGAGAAGAGTGAAATTTAACAGGTGAAGGGAACAGGGGAGATGGTGGATACAAAGGCAGTCATTTTCTGCCTCTCACAAATAGGCTGCTGCCTTGCCGTGCTCTGAACAGTGCTTACTTTGTAAGATGCCTCCCCTTCTTAAACTGTCACTTTCTAATAGCCAAGCATCATGTTATATAATATGGAATACTGCTTTTGTCACAACTGTTTTTTCATCCCAGCTTCTTGCCTGCCTTCACATTAATGGCTGCAGGAGGGAGCTCAGCAAAGTGAGGTTTGATCAGAAAGTCTTGAAGCAACCTTCAACAGTAGTCAAAATATTAGTGTTTTACCAACACTGTTTAAACATACATCTGAAACACGATGCTTTGACATCTTGCTAGACTGGATGACCATCCAGTCTGTATCATATCTTTTGTCTGTTGTAAACAATGCTCTAGAGTGTGCCTATTTCAGTTTAGGTGTTAAAAAAAGAGGAGAGCTATTTATTATATTACTGAGTCTTGCTTTATCTGACAAACAGGATTTTTTTGAAGGACAGAAGTTGTGTCTTGAAATATAAATGTTACTGTGTATTTACAGGAATCAGAGAATACCAGGAGTTCATCCTAGAACACCAAACAAATTTAAGAAATACAGCCGTAGATCCTGGGACCAGCAAATCAGGCTGTGGAAGATAGCACTGCATGCATGGGATCCTCCTACTGAGGAAAACTGGGACCTGCAGCCGGTGTATGTTCTGGTGAATCAGTCAGCACACCTCTTATGGCACAGAACTGTTAGAGCAATACTAACTGGGAGCAAGGAGGGCAGGGAAAAAAAAAATGTCAGGCTCAGAAATGGGAAGAATCACTTGAAAATCTTCTTTCCTGGTTGAATTCTATTAATCTCTAAGGTGGTATTTTATTTAGTCTAAATTTATTTCCAGTAAGACACTTTGAAGTTCAATGTGTCTGCAGTAATACATTGTCTTTACCACGTGTTTACGCTGGTTAGTGCAATGAAAAATCATTTCTCAAGAAGGGAAGAGACTTAGGCAGAAATCTGGTCACTCATTTCCTTGACTTTGATAACCTTTCCATCTTTGCTTTTTCTGTTGTCACTAAAGCCATTCTGCTGTAGTAGTGGTAAATAAAAGAATTCAAGAATTCTAAGATAAAAGATATTTCTGTGCTCTCTGCCTGAGTGGCAACTGTATTCAGAATCACAGAATGGCCAGGGTTGGAAGGGACCTCAAGGATGATAAATCTCCAACCCCTTGCCACAGGCAGGGCCACCAATCTCCACATTTAATACTAGACCAGGCTGCCCAGGGCCCCATCCAATCTGGCCTGGAAAACCTCCAGGGACAGGGCATCCACAGCCTCTCTAGGCAGCTGTTCCACCACCTCACCACTCTCTCTGTAAAGAATTTCCCATGACATCCAACTTAAATCTTCCCTCCCTCAACTTCAAACCATGTCCCCTTGTCCTGCTATTCTTCTTAAGCTTCTCATACTTTTGAATTTGTGTAACAAGGCTGGCTTCACTCACACCACCTGAAAGTTTTGGACTAGTAAATAAGGAAGAGATAAGTGAATATACTTTTATTAGCACTGCTAATAACTGCAGTGTAGTTTTTAGCTATGCTGTGATTGAACTGCAATGAAAGTTGCAGGTGTTTGCACCTTTTGGATGTTATTTGAGATTAACTGTTAACCAGCGCAGCTTAACTGTTTTCTTTTTAGAGCAGTAAGCTAGTTAAGTAATATTTTTAAATCCAGGTTTTTTTCTTGTGTCTAGGAGTACAGAACCCTCAGGCAGTTCCCAAGAATGGTTCTACAAAGATCGTGATGATTCTGGCTCCACTATATTTGATGAAAAGCAGTATAGAATTAAATGTGAAGATCAATGCAGCCAGACAGACTATACATCAGAGAGGTATGAGACACAAACTCTGTCATTAACTTACTGCAGTGACTAAATACACGCTGCTGCTGTCAGGTTGTATTTCTTTCTTTTTTCCTTTTGTAGGAGAAGTCTGATGAGGGGAACAGTTAATGCTGAGTCTGTTTGGTGTTTACATTGTAGAATGTAGTCCATCTCTATTGCAGACAATTGAATGCAGGAAAAACTAGCACTGTTACAGAACTTCATAGTTAATAGCTAAAGAAAGCAGTGTTCTTTCTGCTTCACTGTTTATTAGCAGTATTGTGTTTGTCTACACAAGAGCAGGGAGAGTAGAAGTAAAGCACCTTGTGCACTTGCCTACTGAGATACTTTATACGTATCTCAGTTATATGTGATGAAAATAGTTCTGCAGTTCCTTGCGTGATTGAGACTCGGTTCTGTTTTCAAAATACAGTGGAATGGTCACCAAATTTCAGCCTTTTTTTTTCAGTACTCCTCTATTATGACTGAAGAATCATACCCCAAAGAAACAAAATCTTCCCATATGCCATTAATTTACAAAACTCTGATAAGCATTTAAATGCAGATGAAAAACACTTTGTGTGTAAAATCCACATCTTATTTTTGTAGTCCCTGTTCTCCTGATTGTTCACCAGTATGGAAACGCAGAAAACGAAACAATTCTGACTCCTCTGTGGTTTCAAAGGGCAAAAACCATTATGTGCATATGTACCATGCACTGGAAAGGTATGAAGTGATTCTGCATGTGGTATAAAGTGATGCTGTAACTCATATTACAAACTGACTCTGGGAATATAACTGGAATTTCTCTCCACTTGCCAGTAGCTTTAATTTTCTTTAAAAATGTGTGTGATTTAATAAGGACAGGAAGTAATGCCAAAAGCAATAAGTTGTGTAGTTGCACATGTCACTGCAGAGCTGACGAAGCTTTGTTGTCAGAGGATACAACATTGGTTACTTGGGGGCAAATACTAAGTCGTAGAATAGCTTGGGTTGGAAGAGACCTGAAAGATCATCAAGTTGCAGTGCCTCTGCTGCAGGCAGGGCTGCTGGCCAATCAAGTACAGGATCAAAGCCCCATCCAACCTGGCCTTAAACAGCTCCAGGAATGGAGCATCCACAGCCTCTGTTTGTTCCAGCTCCTCATCACTTGCTCGGTAAAAAACTTCTCCCCAACGTCTAATAAATCTCTTTTATTTTAGTTTTAAAGCCATTCCTCCCTTGTCCTATCACTATCAACCTATGAAAACAGTCGCACCCCCTCCTGTGCATGTGCTCCCTTCAAGAACTGGAAGATCTCAGTGAGGTCTCTCCAGAGCTTTCTCTTCTTCAAGCTAAACAATCCCAGTTCCCTCAACTTTTCTTGATAGGGGAAGTGTTCCAGCCCTCTGAAACTAAAGGAGAGCTTTCGTGGCATAGCTCTAGACAAAGTTATGTCACAACCACAAGTAAAGTGAAATGATTTAACTTCTGGGGAGATTATAGATTCTTCTCCCTAGCCTCAGTAAGAATATGAATACAGATGTTTTTTCTTTACTTAGCTCCCTTATCTTCTGAAGAATTGAGAGAAACTATGATACAAAGCTCCATGGTTTCCAACCTTTTCATTTTCTTTCTAGTCTTACAGAGTCAGGACATCAGCAGACTTTTTCTGAGTGCTCAGATTGGGAAAAAATTGGTGAAAATGATGAAGTAATGACAGTACAGCACAACATAGAAATAAAAAGGTAAATACCATAGTGATGATCTTTGTTAGTTGCTTGCACAGTGTCCTTGTTTTTTGTTTTTTTTTTCAATCTTGTTTTCCCTTCACAGTTTAATACTGTTTTGTTTGTGTTTCTCTTTTCTGCAGCATGTAGCATAGTTGGTTATTTTTCTTCTTAGAATTTAGCTGGCTTTTCCCAGTGTGATTCCCCATCTGCTGCTTCCACCATGAAGCTGCAAAATGCTCAGCCCCTTTCCCCTGCTGTCTTAGGGAAAACAATGGCCCTTTGCAGCACTGGGCTGTGATTGTTACTTTCTTCTCACTTGCTGTGTCCAGGAACTGAAGACTCTCTCCTCAGAAGTGAAGCAGTTTTGCAGCTGACATTACAATAACAGTTACTTCTTTTTATGTAGTGACCCCATTCCCACCAGTTGTTCTTCAGGATGGAACAATCAGAACAACACCAGCATCTTTCTGCCTGATAGCAAAACTTGCAGAGAGTCAGACTGCCAGCTGCAGAGGTATAAAACACAGCTGTCAATCAGGCTTTTTCATATGTTAAGTTAGAAGCATGCTTGTGTTACTGCCATACTCCAAACCAAACTTCTATAGTAATGAATTTTTTATTGTTGTTTTTTGGGATGTCTTAGTCACTAATTTATGTGGTGTATGGTAAAATTCTATCCTTAATGTTCTCTTCTTATAGATTATTGCAGTAAAACACATGTTGTATTTGATATTGAAGTATTATTGTAATTAAGCTATTTAGTTCTTTTGAACTGAAATAGAGATACAGAAGGAAAATGTGTGGATTTTTATTTGTAGGCTTAAACTTTGTAGCAGTTTATTCAAAGGACATCGGTCAGAGTATCCTGAAAGGGGATGGGGAAGTACTGAAGACAGAATATTGAGGAAAAAAATTTAAATACCATGGTGAGTTGATGGTGATGACCTTTACCCATTCAGAACCCAATACTGTTAAACAGAATCCAGTGGTTCTGTTCAAGTCGATCAGTTTGTTTTTCTGTTGTGTTACTATGATTAGTGTTCCATCCCATCCTCTTATATTTATTTCAGTGCCTTAAAAGAGCTGATACATTGGGCTTGGTGGACTGAAATATTTATCTGTTCAACCAGAAAACATAATGCTCTATGTCCTCCACTTGCCTCTTAATATTTTGTGATACTGTCACAGCTGTGTTTGCAGCAACAGATTTCACTGAAAGTTTTCTTCTGTATTATAGATTTCTAATGCATTAATAGGGTTGATTCTGTCTTGAGTTTTTTATGAGCATTGCATTTTATGTTATTTGATTGTCCTTGATCTACATGACATATGGAATAGGATGTAAATGTCTTCAACAGTCATTGGCTGGAATATTCTCCATAATAAAATTACTAGGAATGTGGCACCCAGGTGGTTGTACATGACTTAGATTTTGTATTCCTTTAATACTATGAGGAAAAGGCAGGTGGAGCTCTCACAGAAAGATGTCTCTAATAACATTTCTTCTATTGACTCAATTGATTTTAAGTTCTTTAGATATAATTAAGTCTTAACATGTTATTTTTCTAAAGTGCTCATTTAATATTTGTAAATATTTAGTCTGTCTTTGTATATAGAAGCATCAAAGAAGGACTTTCTCCTGTGACAGAAAATTATTTGAAGATTAGGATATAGTCTGAAATCAGCAGATCAAACCTTGGACAACTGGTGCAGTCTCCTAAGTTCTGCACTGAAAAAAGAAGAGATTTACAGTCAGCATTTGTGCAGTCAACACAAGGTGAAACATGCAGGTGAAAAAACAAAAACAAAGAAAAAGCATGCATCCATAATGGAAATTGAGAACCTTTCTGGTCTTCTGGGATAGTCAGTTGATACTTACCAGCTTTGCAGTTACGTGTGTATCCTGGTGTATCCTGTTGAAAGTATGCTTGATTTTCAAAGGGAAAAAAAAAATACAACACATCAGGATTGTGCTAATTAGAATTAAAAGGAATGTATTTTGTGAATTAATAAGTGTCCAGGTGAAGATTGATATAAGGGGTGGGAAGAGAGGCTCAACTTCTTAATTTTGTCATTTGCAAATAATTTAGTTCAATGTGTTTTTACTCTGCTTTTACTGTAAGTTACATTCTCAAAGTATTAATGCTGTCTTTAACTCTTTCTTTGCTGTGGACATTATGACTTGATCTTTTACGCCAGGCTTTAAGTTCAGTGTGCAATACTCATCTGTAACATCACAGCTTAAGAGAGTAAATATTTTGCCATTAATGACTAGATACATTACATTTATAAAATACTGTTGTTTGTCTCTTTGTTTAGGCTTCTCCAGATCTTTAAGGATAGACTGTCTTCTGCAAGCTCTGCCTCGAGTGTAAAACCTCTGATTTTATTCAGATTTTTCTAAGATGATGATGGATGTTCCTTAAAGCTTTTGTGAGGACATTTCTACTTTACCTTTGTTGACAAATGACATGCGTCATGTTGTAAAGGCTACTTCCAGGGATGGGTATTGCTGTTGCCGTTTGGAGATCATGCTGCTTAAAGTGAACTAACATTTTGCTGGTGAATTGGTCCAATATTGAGTCAGAGTGAAGAATCCACCTGCTGAATCAAGGAGTTAAACCTTGTTTTCTCTACTGAACCAGAATTGTGTATCCAGCCTGGAGAACTGCTTCTAAACAATGTAGATAATTCCAGTTTGCTCTTCAGTTGCTAACGCGATCATCTTTTTGACTTATTTTCCATTCTCTGAGGTAATACATATTAAGCTAGCATCTGCCTAGTGTGAAGGGAGAAGGAGAGATTATCAGAAATAGCATCTTCTCTTTGAGGGGATGAGACTGTATAAGCAGCCATGTGGTCTGAATACCTGGATTTCACTTTTGATGTGTGTGGCCTGAAGAGCCAGTACTGCTGAAGGGATAAGATGATGAGGTCAGTGGCTACTCTTGTTACAGGAAATGAATGAGAAGCAGCAGTATTTGCAGGTTTGGAGCTGCTTGGGCATGGGGTGTCCTGGCTAAACTGTGATAATGTTGACTCTCCCTTATTTTACTTTTCTATGCTGTGCGCCAAGCATTAAAGTAAGGGCTGTGACTCCAATGGAGTTTAGATGAGAACTATGTGTCAGGTAAAATATATTTTCTTTACAGACTTTGTGACTTAAGTAGTGGGGTACGTACGTTTGTTAGAGCTATTAGTTGTCTTTCTACAGTGGTTCAGCTCTGCCATTGTTAGTTGGCTCTTCATAATGCCACTGCAGGAACTGTGGCCTTGAGATGATGCACAGTGACCTTGTGGGACTGGCCGGGTACTCCCAGGGCCAGACATCCACTGTTCTGCTGAAGCAGCAAGCTGCTGCTTGGAAACTACTTCCAGTCCCTTCCAAAGCATTACTTCAAACTGTTGCTTAGATTTCTTTCAGCTGAGTTTTGTAGAACTTCTGTGCTAGTTTGAAATTTTCAGATACACTTCTCATTTGTCCAGTGCATCAAGAAAACTTGAACTGTATACAGCATTACTGCAGTGAGCTGGAGCATTAGCTTGTCTTCACCAAAGCCTGTCAAGTGTATAGAAATTGCTACAGTGGTTATGTTTAGCAAGTTTGCTAGTTCCCAGTGAAGAAAAGATTGAATATATAGGGGAATGTGTGCTGCTGCTTTAACAGGAGTATATTAGATTGATGGCATCTGCTGCTCAGTAGTAAGAATGTCCTTATGGCTGTGTGCTTGCCCAGACATAGGAAGAAAGTGAGGCCTCTGGTACCTAGAAGTCAGATTAGTCAACTTCCCACCATTGGGGGGTGAAAGGAGGCTGCCTGCAGGTTGGTGAGGCTTGTCCCCTACATTTCCTACATCATCTGGGACTCATCCATCTATGCTTATGCTTAAGGGTCAGTGGAGTCCCAGTACGAGATAGCTCAGTCACATACCGCAGTATGGCATGTGCATACAGGGAACAAATCTGTACAGCATCTTCTGAAGTACTATTTAAGAGTGATGGTGTTCCAGCATGCGTGCTTCCATGTGTTTTATGATGACTGTAAACGTGAGAGTGATTTTTTGTTTCTGGCATATTGTCTTTATGCAGAGGAATTAAAGTCTTTAACCTTTAAAATGCCTCTTAGTCTGCTTTCAGTGTTGTCATTATTATAAAAGGAATATGCGGGTTCAGTTGTCTTTCTGTTTGCTTCAGGCTAAGTTTTTGGGGAGTAGGAGTTAGCTCCTGCTGAAAGGGGTAGGAAATACTCTTCAGAAGGGGTTTACAGTACAATATAGGTTGTGTCCAACCCCTCAGTTCTGACATCTTGTCATGAGCTTGCATGTAGCCTAGTGGAAGGTGGGGAGCAGCTGGGGCCCCAGGACTCACTGCCATAAGAAAGGTGTGCTTGTGGAGTGGATGGAGCTGTCAGCTGGGAGCAATAGGCTGTCGTGAAATGCTTTAGCTCAGCCTTCAGAGCCCTTAAGCTTTTGTCTGGGATGGATGGCTTCTGCAGCAGATACACATATGCAAATCCATAGGATTTGTAATTTGTCAGCTCTTAAAAGATTCTTAGATTAGAATAACTAGTCTTCCTGTAGTGGTTATTTTGGGCAGAAGTATTCTCTAATCCAGGTTCCATACATCTGGACAAACTGTGCTAGCACGACAAGAGGAAGGATACTGAACAGGTAAGGTTTGAGGTCTACTGATGTCATCCCACGGAGTGCTGCTGTTGGATGTAGAGCCATTTTAATGCCTCTTAATAAATCTTATCCATCTAAATAGACCAGTTAAATCTATCTGTTGTTTATCTACCCAGAGCTATCTGACTCAAGGATTAATAATTCAGGTAAGCAAAGCCTGAATCTAGCATTCCATCTCCAGTTTATTTGATAGCTTTTCATTAATGTTATCAGTTTTAATTAAATCCAGTTTGTATGCAAAAATAAGTTTCAAGCTTTACCACTTAAGATTTCTTCTGAGAAGTGACATGCATCTCCTACTGGTATGCATCCACTGGAAGGGTCAGTTCATAGATGTGTTATCTGTACTTGCAGAAGCAGTTCTTCAGTAGTGTTCTGAAATGCCACAGGTTGTGTGCTTTGCTTCTGCTTTTTTGTTCTTGAACTGTTGCTTTGAGGTCACACTGATGAGGGTACCTCCTTCCCTTAAAGTTCCCACTGAGCTGAGAAAGTGTTTTTGTGACAGATTTTTTTTGCTGTCAAAGATATAAATGATGCAAGGCAGGTGTAATCCTAAAGCTGTGTTAAAGCAGATAGTTCTGCTTAGTAAGCTGAATTTAACGTGTCTGTAGTGCTATACTAGCTGCTGTAGGGCTTCCAGGCTTATAGCTGGGCAACTTGGATGAATTCAGGTAAATGTGCCATTAACTCAGAGCAAGGATGGGGAATATAGGTTTGATTTCTATGTTTTGAACATCTACTGAACTTCAAGCATGTCCTTCATCCAGTACAGTTCTGTTTTCTGTGGCAGTGTGTGGGAGAGTGGTAGCACAGCAGAAACATTCTTATGCAAGTACAGCTATTTCTTTTACAGATACTGCACAAGAGATACAGTAATGCTCAAGGTGAAGAAAGGGAAAGGAATTTCCAAGATAACTTCAGTTGCACTGCTTTCAAATCTTAGTGTTCTGCTGAGCACGAAGTCAGCCTGTTAGTGCACAGAGGGAGGCAGCCTGGAGACATTCTATAACAGAGATCTTGCAGAGAATAAAGTGCAGGAAAAAATGTGAGGGAAAGAGAACTCCCTTCTCCTTCCCATGTTTCCTAAACATTACTGGTTTCAGTCAGGAGTGCTGGCTATGCCAATGCTCCACCTGAACAGCATAATTAAACAGATAAAGACGGTTCTAAATTCATTCTTACCAGGAGTCTTTGGGGTGTAAAAAAGCAAGCCAGCTCTCTGCAGAGATGTCAAACTGCTTAATCTTAATACTGCAGTTGGCTGAAGATGCATGGTCTGGCCTGGTGCGTCTCCCAGAAAGCAAGCTGGCACTGAGCAGGCTGTCACTGCCAAAGTTCTGCTGGGATTTCATGCAGGTGTATGTGCCCATCAAAGCTGGCCCAGCTTTGCAAAAAAATCCCAAACAAACGCAATTAAGAGTTTAAACAACATTTGCACCTTTCTGGGAAATAGTGTGAATTTCTCCTGCTGTTAATTTGCAACCGGAGGCCTTGAACGACTGAGCTGGGTTTTAGAACGGGATCATCTTTAAGGTCCCTTCCAACCCAAGGATTCTGCGATGACCTGAACTACCTGCCCGTCCCGTCCTCATTAGCAGGCAGTTAAGTACCGTTGCCGTGCAGCTCAGCTCCCCGCGCTGCTGCCATTGGTGGCCGCGGGCGCAGGAAGCGCGCGCCAAAACGGCGCTGAGCCGCGCTCCGATCTCCCGCCACGCCCGGGCGGGGCCGGGCCGAACCATGGCGCTGGGTCGCGGGGGGAGGCAGGAGGAATTGCTGTCCTGGCGCCGCGCGTGTCTCGGTTCCGTGCACGTCCCGAGGCGGGTTGGCCGGCCGTTGCTCTGCGCTCACGGAGTGGTTGGGGAGAAGAGGCGCCTCAGCGGCCGCGCTCCGCTCCCCCGGATCTCCACCCCGTACTCGGCGCAGTGGACCGGCTGGCGGGGGGCGGGGCCGGGCGGGCTGGCGGGAGATGCGAAGAGCCAGGTGGTAAGGCGGCAGTTCCGCACGGCCTCCTGCGTGTGTGTGTCCGTCTGTCCTTCCATCCGTCTTTCCATCCTCAGGGCCCCACGCTATGTCCTTCCGCCAGAGGAGTCCGCACGGCACGGCCAGGAGCAGGTAGGGCGAGCGAAGGGCTCGGGGCGCTGCCGTCGGTCCCGGCTGGGCCGCGATCCCCTTAGCGAGGGGCCGCCATGTTGTGCCGCGGGGGCGGCGGGTCTCTGAGGGAGCGCGTCTCTGCCGGCAGCCCGCAGCCGCCCCCTCGCTGGTCCCAGGGAAGGAAGCGCGGCGCCGACGGGAAGCGGAGGATGCGGAGCGACGGCGAAGCGCCGATGTGCGGGGACGCCGAGCGCCGGGCCTCGGACGGCAGGGCCGACAGGTGAGAGCGTGGGGGTGAGAGGGAACGGCCTCCGGTTGTGCCAGGGAAGGTTCGGGTTGGACATCGGCAGAAATTTCCTCTCGGGAAGAGCGGCGATGCGTTGGCACGGACTGCCCGGGGAGGCGGTGGAGTTCCTGGCGCGTTCCTGGAGGTGTTAAAGAACGGCGGAGATGTGGCGCTGAGCGACGCGTCGGTGGGCCTGGAGGGCTGGTTGGACTGCAGGGCCTTCGGGAGGTTTTCCCGAGCCATCGGGTTGCTCGTGGTTCTCTTTCATTGGGAGAACAGTAAGCAAACGTGACCTGAAAAACAGGAAACAATTTAAGTAACTTTCCAGAAGTCTTCCAGATCTAATGAAAAGTCTCTGGTCTGCAGGGCACGGCTCTGAGCTCGTGGTTTAGGATGATTAACCAGCAGGACAGAAACTGCTCTGGAAAACTTGATTAACAGTCTGAATGTAGACAGCAGCTGATGCCTTAGGAAGAGAGATAAGAATCATAGAATGGCCTGGGTTGAAAAGGACCACGTTGATCATCTAGTTTCAACCCCCTGCTATGTGCAGAGTTGCCAGTCACTAATACCAGGCTGCCCAGAGCCACATCCAGCCTGGCCTTTAATATCCCTTCCCAGTTTTGAATCTTCTCGTGATGTTAATAGGCTACAATGAAGTTATTACATCCCATTTGCAAATCTCAGTTAACCAACTGAAAATGAAGTTACTTTTTTTTAGATTAGGTGAGCAATATTGTTATGTGTTCTATTTTTTTTCTTATACCTATTGAGTCTCTAAACAGGAAATAATAAATACTGGTTAAGTCCTTTAATGGAGAGAAATTATGTGAGTAAATGAGTAAAGATGATATTTCCCACGCTGTTCTCTGAAGGAAACCATCAAAGTTCTTAAAGTGTAGTCTAGGTTACCTGCTGCAGTGATATGTTTCCACAGATATCTTCAACAACTTTTACTAAAACAACAACAAGAACAAAAATACCAATAAACAAAAAATCAGAGAATTGTAGGGGTTGGAAGGGACCTCTAGAGATCATCAATGCCAACCCCCAGATCAGTCAACTTCAAAGTGGAATCATCAATTGCTCAGTTTTACAATGCTGAAATTTCAATAGAATCATACAAGATCTTCACAACCATTGTGAGTGCTATACCTGACAACATCAAACAGCTACCAACTTGCAAACAGGGAAGATGGTGGGGAAGGGGTAAAATGCAGTAGAACAACTTTTTTTTTTCCTTTCAGTTTTACAACACCAGAAGGCCCTGGCCCCATTTCCCGGTGTTTAGACTGGGCAACTGCAGTGGAAGAAGATGAAATGAGAACCAGCGTTAACAAAGAAATTGCAAGGTACTCATGGGTGTTTAAGATGAAGTGGGGAAAGGAGGGAAGTGGAAGTTTTCTTGTGGAATCTGTACTGACTCGTATTTTTAACTTCACTGTTCAGTCAGACTCAGACCGTGGTTCAGTCCTAGTCTACAAAGATTAGAGTTCAATCTTAGCCTCAGAGTCAGAGTTCTGCTTTTCAATCCAGCTTAACTCCATAGCACACTGAGGGAACGTATGTCTCTAAATCTCTCCCTTTTGGAAGAAATGTATCCACGTTCCTTTCAATGTCCCTTCTCATTGTTTACTGTTTCTGAATATCTTTTTCTGTTTAAAGATGTTTTATAGTGAACTTAGGATAAGTCCTTGGTTGTGTTGTGTTCTTTAGTTTTTGGGGGGAAAACTGAATCATCTGCTCCATAGTGGAAAGTATTTACAGTGTGTAGGTGGATTTCTTTAAGGCCTTGAGGTAAAACTGACTGAGCTGTCACAGTGCAGCCATGTATGTTCTCTGTGTGTGTGTTCTTAATATTGACTTGAACTCTTGCAGATACAGAAGAAAACTCCTGGTAAATGAGTTTTCAAGAGAAAGGAAGTCCTCTTCAGGAAGGTAGGTTTCTAGCTTAGCTGAAGAAAATCTTTGCAGTAGATTTGACTTTTCAAATGTAGTGTTGCTTTTGAAAACCCTAGAATTGAAGTGGTACATCTTAGCTCTCTCCCAACATTTAAATTCATTCACATCTCAAGCATCCATTTGAAAGCACTTTACATGTTTCTTTTGAGTCTTCCATGTACCAGTTTGTTTTTTGAGTATCACTTGTTTTCTAGTGCTCCCAAGTTTATGACATTCTCTTCTTACAGTTCTGATTCAAAGGAGTCCACTGTAACAGTAGAACTGGAGACGGATGAGGTGGTTTTGATGAGAAGACAAAAACAGATAAACTATGGAAAAAACACAATTGCATATGACAGATACATTAAAGAAGTTCCTAGGTAAGGTGCTTGAGCTTCTGAGCTTCTGGAAAACTAAATGTTCAAATGAAGTCCAGCTTGTTCTTTCTAAGCATGTGAACATACTAAACTTGGTATGTGAAGCACGTTGAAATAAAAGGCATTTACAATTTTTTTTTTTTTTAATCAGTTAAGTAAAACAAGCTATCAAGTGGGACTTGGATTTTTTTTTATTTATTTTACAACAACTGTACATGAGCAATTCCCCTTCAAACTTTTTCCTGCTGCAGAAATGAAAGCGTAAGCTATTTTGGTTGTGCTTGTCAGCTTGAAGAAATGAAACTGCTTTTTTTTGCAGTCAGCTTTGTCAATAGTAAAATAAAAAGCAAAATGGACTCTGGTTGTTCTTATGTTTGGACTGTGTTTTATGTGCAGAAACTGCACGATTAAGTTTTTAGATCTAAGATTGTCTTTTTTTCCCACTTGACCCAAAGACAGAAAAACTAAAATGTTCATATGTAGATGCCAGCCTTTCAGCAGAGTGCTGGGATTGGGCAGTAGTTCTTTTTGTGAAGTAACTTTCCTAGGTTAAAAGGTTGTAATGAGCCTGCTAGACAGCAGGCAGTCTGTCTTAACTTTCTCAGCCATATGATAAGTCTGTTTGGAAAGCATTAATTTTTTTTTTTCATGTCTAATATCTGAACAGATGCCATCGTATACCAGGAGTTCATCCCAGAACTCCAAATAAATTTAAGAAGTATAGCCGTAGGTCATGGGACCAACAAATAAAGCTGTGGAAAGTTGCATTGCATTCCTGGGATCCACCGACTGAAGAAGGATGTGATCTGCAAGAAATGTGCGTATGGAATATTCCAGATAAAGAGATGAAGCAGCATGGCCATTTATGAGACAAGTCAGTGATGGCTGAATGTTTTCATTCGTTACTTGTCCATGGATGGTGCTCTTGAGAGCTACTCAGTTCCTTCTCAGTAATGTGTCACAGCTTTTAGGACATACTTGGTGGGAATGGACTTGTCGTTTGTCTTTGCAAGGGCGTGTAACCTTTGCTTCTGGAATGTATTTCCACTGGATGAAATCAGAGTCAGTACCACAGTGCTCCATGAAGGGAAAAATCACACCGGTAAGACAGGCTGGTTTTTGCAGAGCAATCTGGATTAATTACTCTGTGCTAGAAGCAGTACTGGAGAGCTCTGATTGAGTGGCTGGTCTCATAAATATTGAGCTCAGACCAATACAGTGTGCCAGAACATGCCTTACAACCTTCTCACTTGCTAGATCAAGAACAGTGGTACATCGAATCACAGAGTCATAGGAGTATGTAGGCTGTTAAATCTTGACAAATCAGTGGAGACAAATCAGTGGAGAGAAGAAATAACTTAGGAAAAGAGCGAAGAATTGTCTTCTGCATTGAGGCATTGCCTGAGTGTCAGTTGTCTTTAGTCATTCAATCTCAAGGCTTTTATTTATTCTTTGGCCATTTTGGCTGTGTGAGTTAACCTGCAGTTCCCTCCTGTCCCAGCAGTTTGCCCTGCTGTCCCTGTACCTTCTGTAGGTCTCTTTGCTCTTATGGCATCACGTTCACAAGTGAACTCCTACTGAAAAATGCAATTTGCTCTAAGATGTTGCTTCTTAATTATTTCACAGTAGTCCTGTTGACCTCGGTGAGATGGAGACAGAATCCATAGGAAGCAATTCTACAGAATCTCAAACAAGCTGTCAAGATAATTACGTAAGAATACCTCTCATTTGCTTACATATTTATTAATAATCTGTCCAGTCCTTAGAATTATAAGCCAAATGGCCTGAACACTTAAGAGATTCCATCATCTGCTATTTTGAGGGACTGAGCAGTTTCTAAATCCAAATGATTTCCCAGCTGTAACCAATCTGTGTCTATAGTCTGAGTCTAGAGTGACAGATTCTGCAGTTATGGAATGTTAGATATCTGTCAAAAGCATGTCACCTGTGAGTTATGATTTAGAGACTAATGTTACTATGTTAAAACAGAATGTAATTTGTATATTCTTGGCACTGTTGGGCTTTTTGAAGGCTTTTTTTACACCCAGGAAGCACTTAGCACAGCTGAGCAGATGCCTTTTCTAAAGATACACTAATCTTTTTTTTTATTGTTTTGTTAAAGTTTCTCTCACAATAAATGTAAATCAGTATAATGCCTTGGTGTAGCATATGCTGATCCTTAAAACTACATTCCAGAAATTATAGAATGGGCAAAAGTCTTCAATTTAAATCTTGTCAGTCTTAAGACTAGCCTTGGGTTTTAGTACGGTCTTTAAAAAAGTGTTTGTAAGCTTCTGTTATAGAGTGGCCTAAATGAACTGCAGAAGAAGTTATGTGAGTTACTGCATCAATAAACCTGCACTTAACTGCTGTTTTTTAACTGACTTTGTATTCCAGGATACCTGTTCTGGCACTCCCACCAAAGTTAGACACATTGACTATCAAGCAGAAGGTGAATTTGACTTGGACGCATGTTTGAGTGAGCCTCTTAAAGATTTAAATACTGTGAGTTAAATAGTTTTGTGCAGATTGTTTAAGAAGAAGTTTGTTTTAAATTTGAGATGTTAGATTGATTTATCAGTTGAGTGTTTTCTACCTGTCAATAGTGAGAAGTCTTAAGCAAAGTTAAAAACAAATTTCTTTAAGCTGTGGTTGGTCTGCCTATTGTCCAGACCAAACTGATGTTTAAATTCAACAGTGTGACTTCTTTCTAACTTTTAATTTATGTATATCAGATTTTAATTTTTTTTTTAATTATTGTTATTTTTTTTACAAAACTTTAAAATAATAGCTGGAGGCAATGCTGTCCTCAAGTAATTATAAGCAGTCGGGCAAGATCTTGCTATTTTATTTTTCCCTGGTTATCCTGAATTCCAGTGTTTCACCTGCGGATCGAGAGCAGAGTACAGAAATATTTTCCATCTTATGTCATTTTGCTTTTCCTTCTGTCTCTACTGCAAAGATCTGCCTGGATGTAATGCAGATGTTAGCAGAAGCACACTGCTGATCAGTATAAGGACACTTGTCTGTTGCAGTTACTGCAGTTTTAGCTGCCTTAGCTTTTAAAAGCAAAGAAACAAACAAAAAAAACCCAGCAAACCACAGATTCTTTTCATTTACAAAGATATTTTTGAAACATCTGGAAAGAAGGTACTTAATGTCGGATGTCAAAATGGAAAAACATAGGTAGCAGTAATACTACTTTGAAAAACTGTAACCTGAATTTGAAACTTGTAAATAGTAATGAGCTACTTGTTAATACAGACAAGAGCATAAGATGTCTAGGGAAAATAACGAATCCTTTTTAATTTGCTGTTTTTAAATGTAAAGCTTGTAAATGGTAACACTGTACAGACTTTCTGCTGAATGCAGTTGATGTTTCTACTGCTTTTGTATGGGATTTGCTGGAAAATAAATTGATATACGTTTATTTATGACTCCCAACCTTCTTTTCCCACTATGGGTGTTCTGCAGATAACACAATGCAAATAGTGAAGGTCGTATATCTGAGGCACAATAATAGGCTGTGATATTACAGGGGTTTTTTGCACCTTCTTTTGACTTTGAGGGAGACTTAGGAGCTATCTGCATGCAGACTGCCATGGTTCGTTTGTACTGGGTAAGGCTTTTGCAGTCTCTTTCAAATCACTTGGACTGATGGGTGTCTGTTCACTGCCTGCCAAGGTCTGTTGTTTAGAACTTCTACTAGAATCACAGAATCACAAGGTTGGAAAGGACCTGCAAGATCATCTTGTCCAACTGCTCTACCATCACCGCTGCTACCACAAGCACTAAGCCGTATCTCATAGCTCCTCATCCAGACGCCTCTTGAGCACTGCCAGGGACGGCGACTCCACCACCTCCCTGTGCAGCCATTCCAGTGCCTGACCACTCTCTGAGAGAAAAATTTCTTCCTTATGTCCAACCTGAACCTCCTCTGGTACAACTTGCAGCCATTTCCTCAGGTCCTGGTTGTTGCCTGGGAGAAGAGGTCAAACCCCTCCTCATCACAGCCTCCATTCAGGAAGCTGTAGAGTGCAATGAGGTCTCCCCTGAGCCTCCTTTTGTCCAGACTGAACAATCCCAGCTCCCTCAGCTGCTCCTCATAAGGTCTGTGCTCCAGACCCCTCACCAGTTTCGTTGCCCTTCTCTGGACACGTTCCAGGGCCTCAATGTCTTTCCTGTAGTGAGGGGCCCAAAACTGAACACATTACTCAAGGTGCAGTCTCACCAGTGCTGAGTACAGGGGGATGATCACCCCCCTGCTCCTGCTGGCCACACTATTTCTAATGCAGGCCAGGATGCCGTTGGCCCTCTTGGCCACCTGTTGGCTCGTGCTCAGCAGAGCAGCAACCAACACCCCCAGCTCCCTTTCCTCTTGGTCATCCAACCACTCATCCCCAAGCCTGTAACGCTGCATGGGGTTGTTGTGGCCAAAGTGCAGGATCCAGCACGCGGCCTTGTTGAACCTCATCCCATTCACCTCAGCCTGGTGATCCAGCTTGTCTAGATCTCTCTGCAGGGCCTCCCTTTCTCAGGCAGATCGACACCACCTCCCAACTTGGTGTCATCTGCAAACTTACTCAGGGTACGCTCAATCCCTTCATTTAGGTCATCAATAAAGATATTAAACAGGATGGGTCTCAGTACCGAGCCCTGGGGGACACCGCTGGTAACAAGTTGACAGCTAGAAACCAGATGAGCACTTCCAGCTCCATTACACAGGGCTTTGCCTGATCTGATCTCTAGACTGGGATTTCTGGTTGTTGGTGTTACTTAAGCACTGTCAGGCTTAATGGAGACAAATGTCTTAGCTCTCAGGTGAGTATCCCAGCCGTAAGGAGTACTACTAGCTATCTTAATTTTTCAGGCACACTTAAAGTAAACGTAGCTTTTGTCTTTCTGATGGGGAAACATACAAGAGGAAGCAGCACTGTGGGGATAAGGTGGTCCATGTCTATCTGGAATCATTCAGTGCTGTTCCTTAAGGATTCTTTGTGCTAACTGAAAGGCAAAGGCCTCTCAACTGGACTATCTGGGTATCTCAGTAACTGTTCTGTGTGTCAGATTTTTTAACTTGCGTGGTAGGTCTGAAAATTGCATGTGAAGCTGCATGGGAGCACAATTTCAAATATGACTACTTACTATTTAGTATTGTTTGTATGTTTTTTTTTAATAGTTAATGCATATGATTTGCATCAGCCCCTGAAGACTTCATGTTCTGCCTCTGTGCCAGTTAGCAACTGGTGACACCAAACTGTTTTCACGTGAATTTTTGGAGAATGTGCTACTTTCGTATGTGTTGAAGAGCAACAACGAGTAACGTGAAGTCAGTGAGAACACTTTTTGTGTCTTAAATAAGCATCCAATAGTTTACACGTTTCAACGTGAAGAATAAAGGGTTAATGTTAAACAAAGTGGTGTTTTTAAATAGTAAGGCAAGATTTTTGTGGAGAACCATTTCCAGCACAGCTGGAAATTAATGCTTTGTTTCATCTTTATCCTGTATTCATAATCCTAAGTGCCCAACTCTGCAAACCACAGGGTAGTGGTTGACACTTCTACGCTGTCTGTAAGCAGGAGAAACCAGGTGCTTGTACACCTGCCATAGTGAGCTGTAATACCCAAACTGTCTAGTTTGGTGTTGTCTCACTGTGTAGGCTATGGATGGAATTAAGTGATCAGTGAATTGGCTTTTCTTCACGTTATTCCTAACATCGTGCTGTATCTAAACTTCCCACAGATATCATGGAAAACTTGACATTATTCTCGAGTTATTCAGGTTAGTCCAGAGATGCTAACAGATACATGCAAACTGATCTCCTGAGTAACGTGGGTCATAAAGAATTACCTTAAACCTGTAGCAAATAATTTTAAGCCGTGTGTGGGGAACCAGGATGAAACACTATTGGAATCAAGAGAAGCCAGTAGACTTCTTAAGGACTACTCACTCCCCACAGTGGGATGGAGGAGACAATCAGAAAGGTGAAAGAAGGAAAATGTGTGGGCTGAGATAAACTTTACCAAGTAACACAAAAGGTGTGTGCTAAAAGATACAGGCGTGGGGGAATGTGGACAAAACATCAGGAAGAACTGAGGTACCTATTCAGAGTAGGGAGTTATTAGGCAAACACCTGAGACAACGGATCTTCTGTGAGAATCTTCTGTGAGAAATGCCTAACAAATACTTGTCCTTTGGCAAACATCTTGGGACAGTGAAGTATCTGCAAAATAACTTCTCAGTGGTTTGTCCAGAAGCTTGGATGGTTTATTTCTCCTGACTTCCTTAAAAGCCAGCCTTAGGCTCAGGTACGTGCTGCTCAGCAGGCATCCTCACCCAGGCCAGGCATTTCTTGGTTCAGCCTGGCAGGTTCATTTAGCAGGGCTGTGTTCTGCAGCTGGTGGTGAAACAGGCACTGATTTTGAGTATGTTGTGAAACAGCTGGGTATCCGTAGTGGTGTCTTGAACCCTACGAACTGCTCTGCTTTGTTTCAAGCACTTAGATGGGATCCATAAATACTGCATCCTCTAGGGCGGTGTTGAGCTCCCGTGTTTTCTGATTTAGGACGTTTTTTCAGAAGTGCTGATCGGGAAAATTTTTTGCAGTGGAATGAGGCCCTCTGGTGGTTAAACGGAGGAAATGCAATTTGCTCGCATTAATGTCTGCTTGGTAGGATAACGTTAGAGAAAAATAACATCCATATGTTTAATTGTGCATAGTGCATGCAGTGGAGTCTGCTTCAGATGGAGAATGCTGTTGTGCCAAACACCAGACTTAATAGGTCAAATTCCTTTAAGAATAAAAATGAGCAGGTTGTTGGGAGGGCAGCAAAACCTGTCAGCCCTGCTTTTTATAGATCTGTGCCTTCTGCTTTATATTCCTCATGCTCCCTGGCCAGTAAGAGTCTTGTGTTCTCTTTCAGCATCCTTCATACCATGCCTGGCTAACTGACAGTAGACTTAGCTCTGGCAAATGGAGAGGTCCATCTGTTTAAGACTGGGTTTGGTAATGAGTGCTGACCAGGCAGCAAGCAGAACACATAAGAGCTAAGCTGTCCAGCTCTTCCTTCATTTGCATGTTAATGGGGCCTTCCTTCATTATTTTGCTATTGTCACATAAAGCTTAAAGGAAAGCGTGTACCCTTTTGTTAGGTACAGATGGAAATGGAAAGCTAGTCCAAAAATTAGAGATGTTGGGACAGATGTTCTGAAAACAACTTGACAATGCAGCGATTTAAGCCTCTTTAAGGAAGCCAAGCTAAAACCAGCTTTGTTCCATGAATCAATTTTTGAGTCAAAATACTCTTTCAAGCAACATTTTGTTCACATGTATATTTACTGAAGTTATTTTCAGGATTATCTGCTCTGTTGTGTTGCTAAGACACAGAATGGCCAGGGTTGGAAGGGACCTCAAGGACCATGAATCCAACCCCCCTGCCACATGCAGGGCCACCAACCTCCACATTCAATACTAGACCAGGAAAAAAGGAAATACTAGGACCAGGAAAATCTGCAGCATCCAGGCAGCATCACAATAGAAAACATGCAAGGGATCGAGATCCAGCATCTGTCACTTCTGCCCCCCACTGTATATTTGGACTACCAACGCTGGTTTCAGTTTGAGCTTGCCACTTGCCTCCTTTGGATTGTGTTTAAATGATAGGAGAATTTCTCCAAAAAGGGCTGATTTGTACTCGTACTGGAAAAATGACTTGAAGTGGAATGTTAGAACTTCCTTCATGGGTTAAAGTGGTGTTCAGCTGTCTGCGCTGGGAGCTTTCTGTCCATTCAAGTTTCTTTTGAGAAAGTTCCTGGGAGGTACTGAAAAGGCTGTAATTATTAGTAAAAACAACGTTCCCTTTTGTGTTTCATGAGAAAGGGGCTGCTCCATTTCTTCTGAAAAATGCTTTGTTTTCAGAAATATGAGTGCAATATAGAGATGAAGATTTGTGTCTGCTCTTTCAAACAGCTTTCATGTGCTAGAATCAAAGTAACTTTGCGGTACTGCAGAGGGCAGTAAAAGTGCATGTTTAATTACATGCACACAAAAGAAATCTCAGAGTTACTTTACATTTGTTGTAAATGCCAGGAATCTAATTATACTTACTGATTCTGACCTTAGGAGCAACCCATAGTTCCAATAAAATCCCTTCAAGTCTGTCATCTTTCACTGTTCTTTCCATTTCCAGTTTCACTTGATCTTAAGCCCATTATTAGAGGGAATGGAGGATAATGGTAACTTAACAGCAGCCAGAGGGAAAATGGACTGGGGGGAGTCCACCTGACAGATAGTACTGGCCTGCTTGTATTTAAAATCCCTAGTGCTACACAGTGGAGAGGTATCTGAAAACGCTTATTTAAATTGCTTTATAAAGATCTTTTTTTTTTTCTTATACAAAGAATGAAGGAGTTATTTCTTTTTTTTTATTTCCAAACAGTCTGAGATTTCTGAAGGAAAACTCACTTAGGGATTTTGTCCACAGTTAATTGTTTCTGGGATCTTTCTAAGCATTTAATCTATGTTGTTCAACACATTTGTTCAGAGCATGTTTATCTTACACTGACCAAATTGTTGGTGCTCTAAAAGCACTGCCGTATGAATTAAAAATGATCCCCTGTAGTAGGAGAGCTGGGTGTAAAATCAAAGTAAGGAATTAGCAGCAACTGAAAAGAATATGTTGCTAGGGCTATCACATACAGTGCATAGAGGAAAAAACACTGGAAAACAGTCCAGAAGCGTCAGTCTAATCTAGAGGCTGCTCATAGCCTGAGTAGTTGAACATTTTATACAAGGACACGGCAGAACTAAAATTAATTAATGCACAAGGAATAAAATGATGTTCTGGTAATCACCTGTCCCTTATCTGGAAAGAAAAAGGAGGAATTTTAGCAAGCCAGACTCCTGTGGAAGCAGGTTGAATCCTCAGGATGCATCCAGAATTTCTGTAACTTGAAAGAAAAGGTAAGAAAATATACACTACTGACTGATAAGCAGTGGCCTGGTGATGGTTTGGTAGACTTGGTACCAACTTACCAGATTAACTAACAATTCTTCTCTGACATCTGACTGTAAAATTCCTTCCCTTCATTTTCTCTTTTTAGAGAGCACCATTCAAGCAAGCCAAACTAGCAGTAACAAGCTTTGTGCAAGACCCATATGGCATGAAGTGCACAGTGTGGTGGTAAGGCTTTACATGACTTGTAATCTATTTTTGTGACATTCTGGCCATTCTTCAGAATAAATCTGAAGAAGCATTCTAACTTCTTCAGATTTTCATCCCAATAATAAACTTATATTTCATATATATATATCGTTTGGGGATGAATATATATAAATGAGCATATAAAAATGTGAATATATGCACATACGTAAACTGAAATATTAATATAGTGCTCTCAGTATTAGTGAATTATGTTCTTCTGACTAATAATCATATGTGTACTAAGCAAGGCCTCATGAGGAGAAGGCAGCTACAGCAAGGACCGTCACATCCATGCAGATTCAGAAGTATTCTTCAATTAGGGACCAGGCCCTCCTCATGATGAGAAAATACACCCAAAAAAACTTCCTGTGAGAAGTTTCCTGTTGGCAAAGTCCATGTTTTTATCTCATTTAATGAATTAACTTGGGATAATGCCAAGATATTCCCTCCAAAAACTCCCAGACGAATCCAAGTTGGACTTTCGCTCTGTAGCTCTTAGAGGTGAAATGGATTTGAGCAGCGTGGAGTGAGGTACACTATGTCTCCTCCCAGCACCAATCTGTTTCACTAGAACCATAAGTGCAATTTGGGTTCTTAGCTGGAATTAAGCACAAAGACATTTTTTTTTTTTTTCACAATAGTGCAGTATTTAAAAATTCGTTTATAAAAAGTTACTAAAACTCATTCCCAAGATCACAGAGACCTGAAAATGTGACAACTTTCATCAAAGAATGCAGTTCTCTTGCTTTTGTAGCCTCTCTCAGTTTGGTTGTGATGCATTCATAAGGAAAAACAAATGGATTTTGTAAAGATGCATTTTACAAAGTAAAGAGGGTATTGAAGGGGAAAAAACACATTCTTGCTGGTAGAGCATGTCTGGCTCTTAACAGCAAAATAGAGGTTCCACTTGACTGTTGTAAACCAACTAACATTGTATTAAAGCTGAGATTGGTGTTTCGCTTTCAGACTTTTTGCTGAGAGCTCTGCTTTTCACGAGGGTGAAGATGAAAAAGGGATGATCCCTTTAAGAGCCTGATAGGTTCAGTCAGGAAATTCATATCTCGCACACCAGGCAAAAATATGCTAGCAACTGCTGGGAAAATGACAACTGCAGTGTCTGATCGCTTGTCAAATCAATGAGGCTTTTCTCTCCTTTTGGTGAGAATTTATTTGCAGGGGTTGGTGAGCTGAGAAAATAAGATTCCTGACCTAATGGTCACCCCCATTGGTATCTCATTGTGGAAAATACTCTCTGCTGCAGTCCATTCAAGTGATTGGCAATGACAGCTTGGATGGATATTGTCAGTTGACAGGGCTTTGCACTCTTTCTGTTTTAAAAATGATGCGAAAGATCCCTTCCCCAGTGTGCAGCACCACAAGTTGAGTTTATGAATGAATGGCTGAATGCACGCTTCTCCCCTGTCATCTGCAACAAAAAATATCCCAATTCCATCCCTGAAATGATATGCTAAGTAAATTCACACACATGTGTTTAACACTCTAATGGGGCCTGAAGGCAAGCTGAGCGAGTCTTTCCGAACACCGCGGCTGTATTTTTTGTAGTCATCAGGAATTTCATGGAAAATGTAAAACTGCCCATTTGATATGGAAAATCTCCATGAAAAATGTGAAATTCCAGCATTTCCAGCAAGGTTTTGCTGACAGCTCATGCATGGAGAATAGCCTGAAAGACATGCATGCAATTAAGGGATCCATATAGCTGAGCTGGAGGGAACAACACAGGCAGTGGGGGATGTGGCCAGCTGGTGTCTGCTCCTGGACTCTCTGAGGGCACCAGACCATTGAGAGATGTGGGACGAAAGGAGAAAAAAGAAAACACAGAAGCTTCAGAGAAAATGAACCAAGTCTATTGGAGAAAATCCCAAAGCTCCTAGGTAACTCTTTCCCTCCCCACGCCTCCCCCTTTCTGGGTGCAGTTCGAGGCAGTACAGAGTGTGACAGGAATCACTTGGTTGTGCAGACCTGATAGTAATGGTGCAAATATCAGGGATGCAGAGATACTGGGAAATTTAGCCAGGGAGCCGGGTGCTGGGCTGGGGAGATGAGGATGGCTTGGGAGCGAGGTGGTGCCTGAGGAGACTTTTGCTCTGTATCTAGGTTTGATTGTGACATTTCTGAATGGCTTTGCCCTATCAGGAAAGGCCCAATTCTTGTGTTTATTTTTGAAGAGTGACTTCTGCACACGAACTTGGAAAACCCTCAGGAGTGTTACTGAATACGGACGATAAAACCAAAAAGAAGGCCACAAAACCTCTCCTGCCCTGCTGCCCCCTCAGTATTTCCATTGCAGTAAGACACTGCAGCACCACCATGTCGCCAACTTCTTGCTTTATGCATGGAAATGGCCACATTTATCTGAGAAACTGCAGTCCATTAACACCAGCCTGGCCCTGTAGCACTCCTGTATTTAACTAATGTCAGCAACAAGGGGTTGAACAGTTGGAGCAAGGGGTTGCAGGTTTGCAGAAGGAGAATGAAACACTGAAGAAAACGGAACTGCCCTGCAGTGTGTTTGTTCTGAAGGCATCCCCCTAAAGTCACATACTGCCATCATTCTTATTTGACAGGTGAGCCTGAGACAGGGCAGGTAGGGAGGTGCAGAGGTGGGTGAGGGATGTTAGAGCCAGCAGGGATCTGGGCACAACACTGCACACAGGATCACCTGGACCCGAAGTGGTGTGGCTGCATCATCACACCATGTGACTCCAAGTTCTGCTGCTGCTGGATTGCCTTTGGCTGGAATAGCTCTCCTCTGACACTCCTTGCAGCCTATGGAGACTGGGATTAAGCGGTGCACCCATCATGCAAAACACAAAGGAATGCACAGGCATGTGAAGGAACTGGGAAAGGATAATGCCCTGACACACATTTGAGGGCCATTGTACAGTTTTCTCCCATGGCAGATAGAGCTCACACTTACTTTTTCATGCAGCGTTTAGGAAATATCTGTTGTATGTGAGCAGTGCTTAGGAGAGAAGCTGGATGTAGATGAGGGCACAAGAAAGGGAGGAAATGAAGCATCAGTTGTTGTTGTGTGTGAATGCAGAACGGAGGTCCACTATGGGGTGGGAGATGACTTCAGCAGAGGCTGGCTGCAGAAACATGATTTCTGTGCTGCTTCTTGTGCATATTTAATAAAGGTCGCTATAGCCATGCAGCCTCATAGCAAAACGGCCTCAGATAGTTGCCCTCTCACAGCTGCACCATCAAAGCAATTACATTTGAATGTTTTGTTTGGACTTTTCATCCTCCCCCCCCCTTCCCAAATCCATGAGCGCTCCCACGCACAGGGAATATATGAACCATGCAGCAGGAGCGTGAGGGTCCTGTCGCGTGAGCTTTGCAATTGCGAAGAAAGAAGGTAAGAAGCTTTGCTTTCACTGCACTCCAAGTCACTTTCATTGCAACCCGAACAAAACTGTTTACTCATTGACTTAACCAACTTTTTCCAGAAATGCCTGGGCATCTTGTGAGGCGGCGGCGCTTTGTTTGTAAGGTCTGTTTGCTTTACAAGGCTGCCTGCAGCACAGGGAAAATGGAAGCAAAGGGGACCCTTTGTAAGACCCTGTTAGCTAAGGCTGCAGTTCAGCCTTTATCCCTGTTCTACTTTTTTTCAGAGCCATTTACTTCCACCCCGTCTGCGTTTTAGCTGTGTTTGTGTTCTCTTTAAAAGGGTATCTTGTGTGGCCCGGGAATGACAACCAGTGACATGAGAATGTGGAGTGTGGAAGAGGAGAGCACTTCGCAACATTAGGACAGAAATTGCAGGACGTATCAGGTATGACTGGTAAAGACCTGTGCACAATGCATGACAGCAATTCAAGGAGAAGATGCTGGCTGCTGGAGAAGGAGGTCCTTGGGGAAGAAAGCATATCCAGACTTGCAGCCCCTTCATTGGTTTCCCAGTGAATGTGTTTGCCATATGCTGCAGCTAGTTAGCAAGAAGCACAATGTGGCATGCCTGCTAGGTTAGTATATTGCCCAGCAAGGTGTGGCATGCACACCTTTATTAACGTCACACTCCTCACATTTTGGAAAGTGATCGTTTTTCTGGTTGTTGTGGACACGTAGGGCTGCGGTTAACCATTGGCTCCAATGGTAGGCATGGCCAGGATTTGACTGTATTGACACATAAAGCCCTTTAGTGAGAGTAAGGTGGTGGTTTATATGAGTCAGCTGGCTGTTACCAGGGTTTGGCTGTGGATTACTGCTTTTTTATCAGCGGAGTGTTTCATGGTGATAAACAACTCGCTCATAGTTTGTATTTTCCTCACTTTGCCTGCAGAAGATCAGCCAGCCTCAAAGGCAAAGTTCATTATTCCTAAGGAAAAATACAGCTCTGCAGTTCTATAATATTGATATCTCTTGAATACCTGATTTCTCTTCTTATGGAAAAGGCAGGATTTCAGCAGGCAGGGCCAACTAATGAGAACAGACATGCCTTCCCTCATTGTTTACACATGCCTGCCTGGAAAAGCTCCACACAGGGCTACTCTGCAGTAAAGGTTCTTTCACTCTGTAGACAAAAATAATTGTTCTCAGATAAAGTCTCTTGTATCCTGGGACAGAGCCTAGATTCTTCTGTAAAAAAAAAGCGGTTTTGCTGTTGCTCCAATGGCAACAGCCACAAACAGACCCGTCCAGAACCAGTTGCACCAGCCAAGCCCTCTTGCCTTGATTAGTGGGCAGAACATGGGTGAAACGATAAGGAGTGCATGGCAAATTGAAAATAAAAGTGATGCATTGTTCTCAAATTCAGAGACTCCACTTTCTGCTTATGTGCCCTTCGCGCTGTCGTCTTTTCAGAGGAAAAATATTCTCATTCCCTTAAAATGCTGGAGGTCACTCAACCATGGTGAATGTACTTGAATCTTAAGATTTATGATTGCAATCCTGTTATCTGCAGTGTCAGGATGATTATCCTAGCAGTCCTGTGGGATCAACATAAAAATTGCTGGACAAGAAAATTATTTGTCAGGAATTACAGCAAGGAGATGATTTGTTCTGAATTTGAAACAGACATAGATATTTGCAGCTGCTCTGGCTGTCCCCTCCCTTTTTCCCATGCTGTCCGAACAAGATGAGATGCAGGTTCTTGTTTCTTTGCTCAGCATTTGTTGGCTGTTCATATTCTCACTTGTTGTCTTTATTTCACAGCTGTGAATGTGCAAAAACTACGCCATGTGTTAAATATGACTGAAAGATATTTTATCTCCTGTGGCCAAGGATTTACTTTCTTCACCTTCAAAAGCTTACTATTGCCACAGCCTTAATCTCTTTAACAAAACAAAAGACGAGCCCAGTAACAACTATGCTACCACTTTCTGTACAATTTCTTAAAGCTCCTGTCAACTTTCTGCAACACTTTAAATCAAATAGAAACTGGCCTTCAGTGCAGCAAAATATGATAGATTGTGAACCTTCTCTGGCAATAGAAAGATTATTTTTATACTTTTAGAAATAATTTCATTGAAAGATTTCTTCTCTAAGCACCCTCTCCCCTCAACTACGTCTGGACATCTTACTTAGAAAACAATTTCAGCACTTGCATAAATTTGAACTGGTAGGTAGTTCAGTGGGCTTCAGTGCCTGACAAAATGTATAAACACTTGAGATAACTTGTTTGATATGAGATCTGTTGCAGTAAATCCTCTGTCTGACAGTAGATGACCCAGATTGGATGTTTGGGAAGGCCACAGAATACAGCCTGCGATAGATAAGGAGCTCCAATTATATCACATCAGGTTTTCTGCCTTCATCTGATTTCTCAGTTCTCATCTACAACCATGTGTTC
Organism: Centrocercus urophasianus; assembly: GCF_019232065.1. Classification (NCBI taxonomy): domain Eukaryota; kingdom Metazoa; phylum Chordata; class Aves; order Galliformes; family Phasianidae; genus Centrocercus; species Centrocercus urophasianus. The sequence continues at coordinate 6,520,674 of NW_024884475.1, read as the reverse complement.
ATGTTGGGCTTCTGTTGTGGACTTACTGATTATGGTTTTTGAAAACAGAGCCTTAACCAGACACCCAGCTGGGTCATCTGGATGGTGAGATGTGAGTTGTTTCATCTACAACTGTGCTCTGATTGTCCATATTATCTTCCACGAACAGCCAGAGGCAAGATCAGTTGTCCGTGAGGCTTCACCCAGCAGTTATCCAAAGACTTTTAGTAGGCTGTGTGACATCAATGGGAACTCATTCCTTCATCTTTTGCAGTTCTATTGCCACAGAAATGCAGCAGAGCAGACATTGCACAGCCACTTAGGACACAAAGGTCACAGCAACTTGAAAATTGTTGTCATAAGTCACAACTCAACAATTTAAACTCTGTTATCTGCTCATGCATTCTTATTCTTCACTGATACTTACACTCTGTCTCTGATTTATAACAACATCTGTTTTATGGAGTGGGGAGGAAGAAATGAGTCAAATTTAACAGTGGAAAAAAGTTCTAGTTAATGCCAAGCATCAATACAGGAGAAGTCCTTAAGAATGTGCCCTTACCTCCAGTAGGATCAGCTTCACCCCTCACATTGCTGGCAGGTATTGCCAGACCTCTTCCTAATCCCAAATGCATCAGTGGGTGCACTGGAGACTAGACACAAGTGTTCCCCAGGGCTTGGTACTGGAACCTGTCCTGTTCAATATCTATTGATGACCTGGACGAGGGGATTGAGTTTACCCTCAGTAAGTTTACTGATGGCATCAAACTGGGAGGAAGTGTTGATCTGCCTGGGAATAGGAAGGCCCTACAGAGGGATCTGGACAGGCTGGATCGCTGGGCTGAGGCCGATGAGATGAAGTGCAACAAGAATCTTTCTACTGACAAACTTCTTGCACTGAGTTTCTACACTTAGAGCCAGGCTGATTTCTGTTGCTCTCAATGAGTAGCACGTTAGTCCATGTTGTTTGGAGGTTTAATACAGACCAAAGTCTGTCCATCTTTGGTCCACATACTGTTAGGCTTAGGGTAGGTCAGTTTCCACTATCCTGAACAAATGAGGAAGTGTTAAATGGTACCCATGCCAACCATGTGTCTGAAGGAATTGCATCTGGTCTCTCAATGCAGCTTGTGTGAGGAGTTTTCAAGACAAATTTTGCTGGAAGAATTAGTGCTGCTTTGTTAATGGCAAGAGCTTTGAGGGGGCTGCTTTGCTGCAGTCCTGACCCCTGTAAGGGAGGATGAAGTCGTGTACCAGAGTTTGTGCTGTTCAACTGCTGCCAAAAATGAGAAGCCTGCTTTCTCCTACTATTTCTGCTCTGCTTTTATCTCCAGCCAGCCACATGGTCCTTCCACTTACTTTGTGCGACCTCCTGTAGTTGTCAGACCCCTCTGTAAGCCAAACCAACTGCTAGTTCAGTCCATTGATTTAGCACTGTGAAAATCGCTAAGAGAGCCAGAGAGAGTGTAAGAATGTAAGGGGAACAAGAAAGTAAGAGGGATGCTCCGAAGATCTTCAGATAGGTGGAGCTGTGCCTGAAGGCAGAAGTTCTTATGGCAAGAACGAATTTAACAGCTTGTTTATGGGGAGGGAAAAGCTTGCTTTTCTTCCTTCTGCTTCCAGCTGTGCTTTCCCTTCCTCTCCCTTTGGCCAGTTCTGGCACATGTTGAATCAATTCCCAAGAAGGCAGAAAACCACAAAAGGAACAAAAGAGAGTTTGCATCTCAAAGGGATCTACATTAGCACAGGGTCAGTGAGGGAGGGGTGCTGAGAACGGCGGAGGTAACCTCCTATCGCCTATTGGCTCTGGGTGTGCATTAGGCCACTGCATACACAGCCTGTCCCTCTGTCCCCACTCCTTATCGTGATATCAAATGGGACTCTGCTTGCTGTCTGTGCGCATCTCTGGGATGTGCCCGGCTGTGAGGTGATGGGCTGCCAAGTCTTGTTTTATGGGAGGAAGGAGTTCTGTGATTCTGTGATTCTGTGAGTTAGGGATAACTGTAAATATAAGAGGATGAGTGAAACCACTGGAAGATGCAACATCACATTCCTCTGACCAAAGATATAAGGAACCAGTTAGGAACATGAAAACAGCACGTAGCCAGTAACGTCTGTTGGATGCTAGAAAATAAAGTAATAACAGGCATACAATCTAAGGTTTCTCTGGTGTGTTCACCTAGCTTCCAGCTAGCTGTGGCTTAAGGGCTTCCTGAGTTAGAGATCATGCTTCTGTTTTTCACAGCACCTGGCATATTTTCCTCTTGCAAATTTATTTAATTGTGCCTTTGAATGCATGAAAACTTTGGAGTGATAATTTGAAATCCTTGGATGAAAAGACCCACAGGAATACAAACATGTCTAGCAGAAAACACCAGGATTTCTCCAGTATGATGAAAATCTCCTGTAAAGACAAGTTTCAAACCTTCTTAAATATAGAATCATAGAATCATAGAATGGCTTGGGTTGAAAAGGACCTCAAAGATTATCTAGTTTCAACCCCCTCTTCCATGGGCAGGGTTGCCAACATACATTTTGAAACATAACCAAAAGTAAAAATATTCAATTAATATTGTAAATACAGTAAAAGCTGTATATCTCTTGAAAAGCAATCCCTCATTTTTTTTCCTCTTCCCCTTAAATACTGAGAGCCTTGTTATACTTACACTACCCCTATGCATGCTAATGGCTTTTGCCCACATGAACACTGATTCTGTTTCTCTTCCTGCCTCGAATACTCACAGTGATGGAAATGTAGTACTGATGACTTAGAGTCCCTGCAGCGTGCTGTAGTGCTGCTCAGAACATGTCTCACTGATGTAGCTCAAAGTGCCAGGACCAGCCAGCAGCCACCTACACTCAGACTCCCAGTACTTACCAATGCAGGAGAAAGCCAACTGATATTATCAACATCAGGAAACATTTTCACATGCTTCCCTAGCCTAGATGGGTCCCCTGGAGTAAAAACATCTCGGTGGGGCCCGCTCAGCAGGTAGGTGGCTGCCAAGGAATGTTCGCGGTAGGTTTCCACTTTCCCACTCGCATTTTCCTGATGGGAAACCTTTGGTGTTACTTTATGGAATTACACACCACTGACTGGCACCGCTCTGCAGAGTCTCCCAGTTTTCTGCTAACCTTCTCTTCCAGATGACTGACCACCTAGGTAATACCTCCCCACTCAAACAACAGATAACCTCAACTTTAGACAAGCAGCCAGAGCTCAAGGAGCACTTGGACACTGCTCTCAGACACAGAATTTGAATTTTGGATGGTTGTGTGTGGAGCCAGGAGGTGGTCTGGAACAGAGCTCCTTGGGTTGGGTAAGACATATAAGACCTCAACAATGCATATCATTGCAAGAGACGTGCTTATGGCAGTCATGAATGTTGAAGGTTCCTGGCCGTATTTTCGTGCTTCCAGAGCTCACCTAGCTTGAGGCCAGGATCCAGGAACTGACAGATAAGCCCTGGAGAACCTCACTGGTGTGGTAAAAGAAGCTTCTACTCCCTGTTGGTTTCCTGTAGCGCAGAAGATTATTACACATCCAGCAGCACTGTGCTGACTTTCCAACCCACCTCCTGCAAAACCCAAATTATGGAATCATAGAATCATTAGTTGGAAAAGACCTCTAAAGCCATCTAGTCCAACAATCAACCCAACACCACCATGCCCACTAATCCATGTCCATCAGTGCCACATCTACATGGCTCTTGAAAACTTCAAATGCCCCGAACAATCCTCTGTAAAGACTTAAAACAGTGACAGATTGCTGCTTTTCTGCAAGAAAGGAAAGCAAAGAACTGCAGCTGGGTTGGAGGGGAATGCATTTGTTTCAAGTCATAACATGGTCCCTGCAGGCCAACGAGAAGCAGAGCTCAGCTGAGTGAGAACTCCATGGAGTGATTTGCATTGCTCTTTTCCATATGTTCATTAAAACCAGAGCAAACCTGTCCATGGGTGCTCCTTGCTTTGGCTTAGTTTCTCACCAGATTAAAGTAAACCGATAGGAGTCTGGTTTTAATACGCTGCAGGAATGTCCATTCCTCTGCTTTGCTCCAGGGTTAGTGTTAGTTTAATGAATTGGTTTAAATTAACATCGAGTTGAATTGGTGCAACTCCTTCATGTAGATGAGGCCTGAGGCTACCAGATAAACCAGAGATGAGGTGAGAGGACCTCTGAGTTCTACACAGCCCATCAGAAACCTGTAGGAATGAATTTGCGATCTATTTTTGTCTTACCTTTTAAAAGAAACCATAAAATGGCTGGAACAGCTCTAAGCAGGAAGATGGGGCCAGGGAGCGGTGGGAAGAAATGCCAGGAGATTGTGAGAGCAATTTCTGGAGCTCGTACCTGGGAGTGCCTCACCCTGCAGCCAGCAAGCTGCACATGTGCAGCACATGAATGGGAGAAGGGAGGAAGTACAGGGGAGGCTGCAGGGCTAAATCCGGGCCCATTTAAAGTCAGTGGCACAGCTCCACTAAGATTGGCCCTTGGCCCTGAATTCATTTGTTCCAAGGGTTGGCTTGTGCAATTGTTAATCTGTGCTGATGAGCAATAATTGCTACAGGAAGGGAAAACTGAAGCGGAGGCAGAGGCAGCAACACAAAAGCTGTGGAATCCACCCTGACCCTGCCTGGGCTCAGCACTTCACTTTGTGGCTTTGCTGGGTGCATTGCTGGAGGGGAACATCCTTGTGCCAATGCCACATCAAAGTGCAACTTGTGGTGCAAGATCCCAGCAGACAGCATCAGCCAGAGCTGCCTGCAAAATGAGCAGGAATAGTGCAACTGGACGAAGGCTCAAGGCTCTCCTTCTTTTTGGAGATGTTTGGAAAAATGCAGAACCTGGCCAACCAACAGACAGACTTAAGAAACTTTTACGATACAGAGAAAATCGATGTGATGGTCATTTGTGGGTTTTACATAGCAGTGCTTCCCCAAGAAGCTGTTATCATCAGGCCCAACTACAGATAGGGAAACTGCAGCACAGAAGAGAAATGGGTTTGCCCGATGTCACATAGGAGTTCAGAGGCATAGCGGGGCCTATTTTCCATGCTTCAGTTCTGCCCTGTAACTTATAGGACAAATCCAGCCCTCTACTTTGGGCAATAACTAAATACTCAACTAATTCAGAAGCTTTGTTTAATACCGCAGTGTGAACAAAGGAGTATTTTAACTTGTACCACAGATATTTTTTTCCTGCTAGATGTGAATAGCATGGCTCTGGAGTGGCTGGAACATTGTTTTTTCTCCTCACCATTAATGATGCAATGGGACATTCGCTATGACTCTTCCTAAGACATCTGTTTTCAGGAACCTAGTCATCTGGGAAGCATTTCAGATAGCATTTAAAGATAGCTGAAGGAACTGAAGACGCAGCGTCCGTTGTCCTGGTCCTGTTAAATAATATCAGGATATAAGGGTTTTAGAATTCTTTTGAGCTCTAGCCAGTATTGCAATTGAAACTCAAAAAAAAAAAGAAAATCAAGCAAGGCTTGTTATGAACATTCCAGGAAGGTCAATTGTCTCATTCTGCTGCTCTCAGTGGCCTATATTGTTAATTTAAAGGAGATAGAAATCTCACGTTTGTAAATGAAGCAACATCTCCTGTTGAGTTATGTCGATCATCCTCGGTGCCACATCTGTTGTTCTGGACTACGTGATGCACGCAGCTGTTAGGCAGTGATCCACAGGACAAGTTCAGAGTGGCTCTCTGGACTGCAGTTCTGTGTCTGTGCCAAGGCACAGCAGTGCCTGTAGTGCTCCACTGGCTGTGGGTCCACAGACAGGTGATTCTATCTCCTTCCAACTTCTTGGACCAGCTCTGTTTTCATAATTCCCATCAAATAATGCATCATTCAGCATTAAGACGTGGCTTCAAAGACAGGCATTTTGCTCATCATTTCCACAGTTTTATTGGCAAATAATGGTAGTTCACTGCCATCAGAGTCAAAGCACTGAAAACCTCCCAAAGTCTAGATTGTTTGCTATAAGGCTATGCTTCCTTTCCTGTTACAACTCCTGAGTTTGTTGTCAGCCATCCAAGAAACTGCTGTATCCACTGGTCTTCTGGCTGACCAATCCAATCTACATTTTTCCTCTTTCTTGTGTAACAGGAATTAAAACAGAAATAGAATGCAATTAAGGTATTTAAAAAAATTATGCCAAAGACCACTGGTTGCAGAAATGTTCTTTCCTTTGTTCCATGCTGGGTTAGAACATTTATTCTGATCATGGCATAACATATATGTTAAATATTGGCCCCTATACCCAAGGCATATGAAGCCTGAATTAAATAATTACAATTAAGCATGTATTATATGTTATATAGCATTTATATTACATAAATATCACGGGGAAAATAGAGGGAGCTGTGCCTGAATTCACTTAGTTAGTTCAGGTTATTCCTTTGCATTGTAGCACTGAATTCAATAGTCCGATCTAGAAGGAGTGACCTCCTCACGTTCCTTCTAACTTTACCAGCCAGTTGAGTTTCCTTGCTGATGACCCCATTCCTTCCTCCCTCTGCTCCAGCCAGACTTCACATCTGGAGCTGGGAAGATTACCAGAACCAAAGGCTCCAGACAAGTAAGCAGACTGTCCCTTAAAAGCTTCCCATTTTCTTCGAAAGATATCCCATCTCACTTTTGCAGCAAATAGTCAATTACTTTCAGTCTCTAATGAGATTTGTCATCCAGTGTTTATTTCCAAACTGGAACGAAAACATCAGCATTACTCTAATTTGCACCAATAACCTTAGAAAGCAACAAAAATACTGGGCAGAATGCCTGCAGTTGCTTTTTCAAAGTGTTTTGAGAATTCAGTTTCCTCAGCTAACTACTCTTGCTCTTTCTCACTCTCATTTCATACATTGAAACATAACTACTATATAACTAATAAAATAAACAATATATAATTAAGCACTAACTCCTCATTAGATCTACAACCTTCTGGTTTGCTCAGAAGAGATCTGCTGACTAAAGCAAATGTTCCTTCTTAGTATGTACCACACAGATTGGCAATTAATACTATATAACTCCACAGAAGCTTTTATGAGTTTTGAAAGGTAACTTTTCACTTATGAAGTACTTTAAATCTTATATATATATATACTTATATTTTAATTTATTGAAGATAACCCTGTAACCCTTCAGACATCAGGCCTGGTGTTTCTTTGCTTCCAAAGTGAAGCCAAGAAGTTTCATGGGCTCTGCTTTCATAAATAGTTCTTGCCATTCCCAGCTCCATTCATTCTTTGGGATGCAGTCCTAAAGGAGGTAGAAGTCTTGACAGCCAATGTTCAGCTGAGCACTGAGGCTTCTCAGCTTCTCAGCAATGCAGATGTGCTAAGAGCTGTGTTTTCAGGAAAAGCTGAATGTTCTTATCCCAAAGAAACCTCACAGTGGGGCTGAGGTTGTTTTGGGATCTCTGTTGCAGGCGCAATATTGAGGAGCAGGGTAGGCTGGGGAGGAGTAGATAGGGCTGTGGCTTGGGTGAGTTCCCTGGACCACAGTATTACTTCTCTTCCTGCATGAATCTAGCAATGTTAAGAATTAAGCCAGAGGTGTGCTTAGCTTCCATATGTTCTGCATCGTGTCATTTCCTGCTTTGTGCACCACTTTCTCACCTTAGCTAATTCACCAAAGGGTCATCTATCTCTCTTTGCAGTCAGACAGCATTGCCTTCAGTCAAATGACAGCTCTGTAATTGTTGGAAAATGCAAAGCAAAATGTTAGAACCTATAGCTCCAATATACTGCTTTGCATTGAAGTCTGGGTGTTCATGCAGATTTTATTCCTCTGATTTATGTTTTCTTACTCAGTTGCAGCTGAAGGGCAAAATCAATGCCATGTCCAAACCAAGCAAAAGAGTAGAGAGAGATCAAGGTTACAATCTGTTTTTGGACAGATCCATCTCTGTACGGATGAATATCCTCTTTCACACAGTAAATATATGATGCATTAGGGTACTAAAGAATCTCTGTTATTTAGTAATGGAATTATAAACTATTTTGCTTTACATTTTCATTCATCTTAGACCTTTTTCTGGCATTAATCATTTCATGTCATCTTCAACTTCTTAGGAAATTCCCACTTCCTAAGTGCACAGAAGAGACCAAGTCTTCCATTATATTTTTAAGTGTTTTGGGGTTAATCAAACTAATGGAAGAACCCAAGAGTTTGCTCTGGTAAGTCTTAGGAGGTGAAAATGTTTGCTTCCTTAGCAATTTCTATGTCGCTAAATAAAACAGGAGCAGGTATTGTTTCCTGGCATGAAGGAAGGTGATACAACCTGTCTCATGTAGACTGTATGGCACCGTGGTCCTTTCTGGGAGCATCTGCTTGCCTTGTAGGCCTAAGACACTCCACTTTGAGGTATCCAAAGCAATACAACAGCTGGGCTGGTGAAGCCTTAGAAATACCTGCTATCCCCTAAGTCCTGCCAGTCACCCTGTGGGAGGGTTCTTCTGGGCACAGACCACAGCTACTTGTAGAGTCACAGAATCACAGAATCACAGAATGGTTTGGGTTAGAGGAACCTTTAAAGCCCATCCAGTCCCAACCCGCTGCCATGGGCTGGCTGCCCCCTAAAGTTCAAGCTTCATGGCCCCATGCAACCTGGCCTTGAGAGCTTCCAGGAATGGGGCACCCATAGTCTCTGGGCAGCCTGTTCTTGAGCTCAGTGGTTTTTTGCATTCAGAGGTCCCTTGCAGAGCAGCACATCAGCAGAAGAGGCCCCAGTAGTTCCCCTTTGAGGACCTGAAAGGTCCTTTCCAAAAAGTCTTCTGAATTCCCCTCTTAACTGGCATCAGAGAACACTGAAAGTAGGTCCTAAATTAAACAGACTCAATATATCTTCATTAAATATATCTTTATATCCTTCCACATGTTGATGTGGGCTAATGCATCAGTAATTTTCTATGTCGTGACTTTAGGTCTGGGGGTTTTTCTATCTGTTTTTCATCACAAGTAAGATTTTTGTTAGCTCTGCAGAATGACCCAGCACATGGAAACTGCTCATGTCAGGTATTGTGGCATGTCTGCGGTCAGCTGGTGTCGAGAAGAATGTCTGAAGGGGGAAGTTTTCTCAGGGCTGCTCCAGAAATTGCTGGAGAATGGCAGCTCTGAGGACTGGGTCTCAAGAAATCATGGTAAAGCATTCTGCTGTGTAAGGGAAGAAGAAGGGAGGGGATGGGAAAAGTCAGATAAGGTTTGTCATTTAAACCTAAACACAGAATAGCCTCACCTTATATCTTGAAATCTGCATCAATTATAATGCCTTGTTCACTTGCAAATTTCACTTTAAGATAAAAGATCATGCCTGGTTTGTTTGCCATTCCTACCGCCAAAGACAAGCTTCACTTACTCCCCTTTTATTCTCAATGACTAAGACTGAAAGAGCTAAATTACATTTCCTCCCCCCTATGGAAACCTGATGAACCAGTGTGAACCTGCACCTGAGAACCCCCGGGAACGCTGAGGATTTGGCCACACAGATCGGACAGTTGGATGCTTAATTGCGTTCTGGGCACAAAGCCTGCCTGGATGTGCATCTTTCATTAAATGTGTGGGAGTCCAGAGCAAAAATTAGACCCCGTTTAAGTGCCAGAAGGAAGAAAGTGGTGCAAAGACTTTGCAGTGCCTGTATGGTGCTGCAGAGTATTGAACTCCTCCTGCTCTGAAAAGCACCCCCTGCATGTCAGCTTGGAGCTCCTCAGCCAGATTTGCTCTGGGTGCTGGGTATTTAATTATTGGATATTAATTATGGGGTACTGCATGTAGATGCACTGTGGTGCTGGTGCATAGTGTGGAGCAGGCATGAGAAAGCACAGCGTGCCTTAAACGTGGCACTTCTGTACTTTGAGTCTCAAGACCTTTTCAGAGCTGTTTTGTAGCTGCATTCTGTAGCTGCAGAGCAGCTGGAGCACAATGAGCGGGTACAGCCAGCGTCCAATACCTCTCATGGTGTTCACTTGGGATTTGTAACTCAGGTCTGTCCTCCGGCTCTAAATCAAAACGTGAGTGAAATGCATTGAATGATCCCATTAATATAAATAGGGCTGAAGTTTAAAGCGGGGCTGTGTGAAAGGACTTTTGATACACTGGCTACTGTCGCCCACGAGTCAGCAGGTGGCACCGCCGGAACAATCGGAAACCACCAAACCTTCCCTGCGTCCCGCTTACAGCCCCAGACCTGAGCCTGGAGGGGAATAAGCATGAAACCCGCCTGTTCACAACACACAAGAATGCACAATGAGCACTTGCCAATTAGGGCCGTGGCTATTGTCTGCTAAAGGTCAAGTGTTGGCCTTGCTGAAATCTTTCAACACTGGCTCCGGCGATGGGAATTTAATATATTTTATACTGCTGAAAAGGTGCTTGTCCCTGCACAGGGCACCGCCAGCCTTTCCCCTTCCATGTGCTCCGGGAGGCTTTGAGGAGGGAGGAACTCGGCGTTCTGGGATCTGAATCTGCTACCACCTCCCTGTGGGTACTGGGGAAGAATGGAGCTGTTGGCAGGGAGGAAGGGGAGGAGGTGGTTTGGCACCGTGGGGATGGGGAGGGTGTTTGGGGCTCGGTTTGTTTCACTGTCTCCCCAGAGATTTTCTTTGTAACCCCGGTGGTACATGTTTTTGCAGATTACTACTTTTAGTATCTGTCACTTGAAAAGAATAGATGGTGGAGATACAGGGGAAAAAAAAAAAACAACAACAAAAAACATGTGCAAGCAGCAACACGTAACCAACAAAAAGAACTTTCCCATGAAATACCCTGGTGATACAGATGTTTCAGGGTGCCTCACAAATCTCAGATTAAGGAAAAACTGAAGACCTTCTGCCTAACTCCTGGAACCAGTGGCTGTGGATAAGAGTGTCCAAGCTTCCTTGGCTCCGAAGACAGATGATCTATCAGCCCCCAAACCATGCCAAGTTGCTGTACCTTCCAGCAGCTGCAGCTGGCAAGGATCCCTTCCCAGACTTGGAACCAACAACAAGTAGTCCATGTTTGTCTGTAGCTCTGATGCTGCAGTTGCTGCTGCACAGTGGGGCTCAGCAGTGATGCAAAGATGTTGGTTTGCACAGACACCTTGTCTGAGGTGAATCCTCTCCTGCAGAACTCAGGATAGGAGTCACTGATGTTGCTTTTTTTGCTCCCCATTTGGTGCCAACCTTTATTAAAGGGGTTGGGAAACTTGCTTCTGCTGCTGACTGCAGTGTCTTTAGGGACGGTGGGTTAGTGTGTCCCCATGGGGTGCACATTCAATTATTAATCTCTTGCACAAGGGCTGACCTTTGTTTCCACCAGTGGCACAGTTAGGATGAGATCAGGGTCGTCCTTGAGAGACCTCAATATTCCTTCCATGACTTTCATAGCCACTGACTGGGAGTAGAATTCACTGAGAACAGCTCTGTAGAGGATTTGGGAAGAAGAGCTGGACATTAACCAGCAGTGTGCTCTTGCAGCTCAGAAGGCCAATTGGGTTGAATCAAAAGAAAGGTGGCGGTGAGACAGGGAGGAGATTGTCCTCCTCTACTCTGGAGTAATGCATCCATGCCTGGGGCTCCCACTACAGGAGGGATGTGGAGCTGTGGAGTGGGTACAGAGGGGGGGCATGAAGGTATCAAAGGGATGGAGAACTTCTCCTATGCAGAAAGGCTGAGGGGATGGGCTTGTTCAGTATGGAGAAGTGAAGGCTCCAGGGAGACTTCATTGTGGCCTTCCATTACCTAAAGGGAACTTATAAGCAGAAGGGGACCAACTTTTTACATGGTCTAATAGGAAAACAAGGAATGGCTTTAAACTAAAAGAGGGGAGATTCAGGTTAGATGTTAGGAAGAAATTCTTTACCCTCTGTAATGAGGCCCTGGCACAGGCTGCACAGAGAGGCTGCAGGTGCCTAATCCCTGGAGGTGCTCAAGGCCATGTTGTAGGGGGCCCTGGGCTGCCTGGTATGATGGGAGGCAACCGGCCCATGGCAGGAGGTTGGAACTGGGTGGGCTTTCAGGTCTCTTTCAAGCTAAGCCTTTCCATAGTTCTATGTTTGGTCTCACTCACCTTCTTGGGCAGCCCCAGATGTAACTCTATGAGATATTTTCCAATGGGCATTGGATGGACTTGGGCCATGGTGAAGGTTACAGCTTAATCCCAGAGTTTTAATGTGCCCAACCTGCAACTTGAACTATCTGCATTCTGTGTGTGTGTGGTCTTGAAAACTTGAAAAAAAAAAATAATAATATTTGCCCGTTTGTTGCTGTGGTGATGAAGGAGTGTGGAACAAAAGAGAGGTATTCCGGTTGCCCCGGGCCTGTGAACAAACAGAATCAGAGAGAGTTGGTGAGAATGTGCTGTTAGCTGTAACCAGAGAAGGCGGCAGTCAGCCACTGTTGCCTGCCTGCAAAGTCTACCTAACCCCCTCTTTCATGCTTGCCCTAGCAAAATGGCACTGTCTGAAGCTGGATGACAAAGAACACCAACAGCTGGACTTGCATTGTGCCAGACCAGACTTGGCCCATAAATTAAGCAAACTGAAATCTAGCCTCACTCCCTTCAAGGTATTCGTTCTCCTAACTTCATCGATAACCTGGTGTGAGCAGATCTGAAGCAGAATGTTATCTTGGTGCTGCCCAGGACTTGCGGGCAGGCTGGAGGGGGAAGACAGCATGCTGACTCCCAGAGATAACAGGTGGAATGTAGCAGTGGCTGCTTCTGTTTGCTCTGACTCCTGGGTACAGCTCTCCAGTGCTGCTGGACCCGTTGCCGTCCCCTGCACCTTCATGCTGGCCTGGACAAATGCATGCAAATGAAATCTGAGGCATTTCACAACACCCAGGATCTGACATCACTGAAAAAAATGTATAGAAAACCGTATCTCTATGCATTTGTGTTGATAACGAGGCACGGTGCTGCTTCACTGGTGCAGTGTAGGCTCAGAAATTAATTGTAACTGTTGATTCTCAATGGGTGCATGCACAATTGGCATGAAAAGTGCATCTTCCATAAATCCCTCTTCAAATATGTGGAAGTGATGGGTTTAATTTAAAACCCTGGCTGGTGTAAAAGAAAAGAAAAGCAAAATAGAAGAACCCAAATCAGTCATTGTACCTCAGCCCTGTTTATGTTAGATACACATTTTTTAATTTGCTGCCATATAGTCAGAAATATGAGCTCAGTGCTAAGCCTACCTAGCCTGTAAGGATTCAAGAAGCTGTTAGATCCCTATGAGAAATTATTTCCCCTGCTTCAACGTCTATTTGTTTGTCTGCAGGAACCCAGAAGATAATGCAACCTTCAGCTCAAGTCCAAGCTCACGGCTGAAGGATGCCTAAGCACAGTGTTTTGGGGGCAGTGTTACAGCCCTCACGAGGTAGAATGGGGTTTTGATGAACCGAAAGGATGGTTGGTTAAAAATGTGCCCCAATTTAATGCAGTTGATGTAGTTTTAAATACAAAGCTTGTCAATATAAAGATCAGAGTATCTGGCTTATAGAAGTCAGAGATGGAAAAATACCAAATAGGGCTCTTCAAGGGCTGAACATAGTCCCTCCTACCAGAGGACTGGCTCTCATCTTGCATTGTTCTTTCTTCCATTAACTTGATCTTTGATCTCAGTTCCTGTTAGAAATAACTGTAAACAGTGGTGATGTTCTAGGCCATTAACCAGATGTACAAGCAAGGGAGATCCCTGCTACTAATAGACCATCTGCAAAAAAAGACACAAGAGTTATGCTTAAGAATAACAACAATATTTCCCAGAAAAGAAGGCACAGCACTTTCATTTCCTGCAGGATCCATCTGCCATGTCTGAAGCAAATCAGACTGCTGGAAATGTGGTTCACATCACCCTTTCCGAATCACGGTCCAGACATCCACAGCCACACTAGCTTTTTATTTTAACAAGTGTTCAGCTCACCTAAATTGATAATTTGGTACCCATCAAGTTCTTGATTGAGAATAAACTTGAATTACAGATATTTCAGATGTAGATTCTGTAACAGGGTGTTGTCACAGCTTTCATGTAGCCTCAATTTTGGATGGTCCCATATGGAGCCAGGAGTTAGACTCAGTGATCCTCATTGGTCCCTTCCAACTCAGAATATTATATGATTCTGTTCTGTGATCCTACGATTCTATGATCCAGTCACTGCAGAGTTTGAATTCTGAAGCTTCCTGCTCCATGCAGGAGATATGCTGAGTAATTCCTGGAGCATTGCTTGTGCTGTGGAAAAACTCCCTTCTCAGATGGAAGTAATCTGGAAATCCTTCCAAAAAAAGATCAGGTGGAGCCCAGGCTGATGGTGCTCAGATACAGCAGAAGCACTGTAAAAGTGCATATCTTAGTTCATAACATCTTCCGCTCATCTGACCTCTAAATAAATGAATACAGGAAATATTCTTTGGAAGTGGTGGAGTCACTGTCCCTGGAGGTGTTCAAGAGCTGTGGAGATGTGGCACTGAGGAATGTGGTCAGTGGGCATGGTGGGGATGGGCGGGGGCTGGAGTGGTGATCTTAGTGGCCACCCTTAATGATTCTGTGATTCTGGGTGAGGAAGGAACATCAGAAAAAAAAGCTCAGTTTTACTTTTAGCTATCATAGTTGAGTAATTTTGTAGAGCACGAGAGGCAATATAAATAAAGGTACTACGTGTAGAACAAACAGATGAGAGATTTATATTGTATGTATTTTGTATATCCATTATTTATAGGCTTTTGTTAAAGCATTATTTAGCCCTATTCACAATCTTGAGTATTTAAAAGATGAAAAGCCTAGCACTGGAAAAATCATGCAGAGAATGCAGAGAAGTAGATCTGTTTCAAATGTACTCTCAAGTACTGCTGGGGAGCTGTTATGAATAACAGACTGTGGCACTTCCTATTGTTTTATTTTGGTCCTGTTTTAGAGACTTCAGAACGATGTCATAACAGGGTAAAACTTGTCATGGACCCACATTAAAAGCTGAACACAAAGAGAAGACCTTTGATAACAAATATTTGGATATTTAGAGGGGTAATTCAATAACGAGAGAAAACGCTGAATTAAAGACATTTTTAGAGCTACATGCATGTCTCAGAAATCCTACCTCTCTTCAGACAGGCACATACTGAACTGCAATCGAATTACTACGTCCAGCTCTGCACTTTCAATCATTCATCCAATTTATAGGGGTCTTTTTGTCTTGAATTAAGCAAAATATGAGCCCAACAGGAAATTAAGCGACCAAGCAAAATCAGGAAATTCACTCAAGTGGCTTAGGCAGTGAAATGGCACTGCTATCTTCAAACTAAAACTCCAAAGAGAAAAGGTTGAACTGCAGTCAGATTTATTTTCAAAGTGGCTAATGTGCTTTTAATTTGTACAGGGTTGGTAACCAGGAGAAAAACAGGCATAGACTTACATTGATGTTGTGAGTTTTGCTTTGCATTTCTTTTTTCACATGAGGCCTTAACATACATATATATATAATTAGTTTTAAAATGCACCACTTGTAAAAAATAATTAGAGCAGCTATCCTAATTACAAAGTTTGAAATACTCGTTTTAAATGAAGTACCTGCTGCCTTCAGAACATTAAAAATGATCTGAAACAGGAAACAGATTCTAAAACTGCACTTCTTCTTCCTCAGAGAACATACTTGATGATTGCTCTCTTGGGGAGAGGGAAATTCTTTCAGCTGTTTACAGTGACCTCTCTGCATTTTGGATCTGCAGATCTGTATGTGGAATATTTTAACTGATTTTTTTTGGCAAGCAAAAATCTTTAGTTTACAGAAAATACATCCCCGTCTCCCTCCCCCCATCTCCAAGCTCCTAAAGCAATTTCTTGCAGTCTAATCACAGTGTATAGGAACTACAGGGATAGTTATGCTAGACACTGTACAGCATAGGTTAAACATACAGTCCTTGCCTGAAGAAGTGCCAAAATAAAGATGAGGCAGGCAGCCAGCAGAGAACTGGAAAGACTGTGCATGATGGTCAGCTTGGTTAGAAGTGTCTTCAGCACATCATTGCAGGCTTCACCGAGCTTCTGTCAGAGCAAAGTTGGAGGGGTTATGGGAGGAGATAAATCCCTAACCTCAGGGTTAGAGGAGTTGTTCTGAAGCCCTAAGACTGCCACAGGAGAAGGCCAAGAGATGTGCAATCATAGCTTAATAAAGAGACAGAGGTTCAGTGGCTGATCCTTGTTATGGGTTCTGGTGGCCCTCATTGTGTTAGATAAATTACAATTTGAAATCACAGACATTTCTTTCAGTTGTGATTGTAAACATGCATTGCTGCTGATTTAGCAATGCATTGTGTTCACTATCAATTTAAGATAAGTCATGAGAAGCTTCAGTAGCTTCAAGACACCAGGGAGCTTCTGTGGTTTCCATGTTTGGGACTGGAAGGTCTCACTTTGCTCTTCCTCAATCCAGTATCTATATAGGAATCTTCCTGCTCAGTCCTTTCTGCAAGTAAGGCTCTGTGCACAGCCCTCAATACACCTGCAATGATCCTGGGTCAGCACTAAAATAATGCCTATAATCAAATCTCCTGTCCTTAGCCAATAGTATCAGAGAAGAGGGAGAAATAATAGCTTCCCAGTTTCCTATTCTCAATGTACAGACACCAGTGCATGCCATCTGTGTCTGTCCATGCATATCTGTATTCACAGTAATACATTTAAAACCAGTTGGACAACTTCATCTGAATTTGGTAAAGAGGTAGAGGCCTCAAACAGGATTAAGGTTGTAGAAAATTTATGGAAGTAGCCAACCGAACAGAAGACACCCCACAAGTGTTCCCACTGAAGATAAACCTACATAATCAGCTCCCACAGTATTAGACATAGAGAACACAGAAAAAAAGCTTGTGAGGTTTTATACCAATCCCAGCTGCAGAAAAAGATTCAGTCAGGACTTGCATCTTCATCAGTCAGCCTTGAAACACATCCAAAGACACCAGGTTTCATTAAAACAGGCCTGTTTACTAGCTCAAATATTATCTGCTCCCTTCTTCAGAGGCATCCTAGATGGCTCACAGCTTGAAACAAAGAACAGTTAAAGTGGGTGCTTTGAAGTGATGGGGAAACCCCTCTTTCAACAGGACTGATGGATGTATGTTGCTCCCCTGCACAGGGTTCATTGTGGGTCAGGATGAGATTTCCCTCCCAGCTGGAGGAACAGAGACACGAAGGTTCATTTGTCTTTTCTTTTCTGCCCTTTCTCTACAGCCATCGGCCTGGCTGACCTTCTGAATCATTCAGACCATCGTAAAAGCCTCAGGCAAAAGCGATAACTCTTGTTTTCTGCTTGTGAAACACAGGTTAGTCTCCTGAGAATTAAAATACTTCAGTTTAATTGAAACCTTTAGGTTTAATAAATGGGCTTATTTGCTAAAACATAAAGATCTGAGGTGAGCAGAGGTCACACGAGGTGATCGCATGGAGCAGTGACTGGGGGGCCTGAAGGGCAAAAGCTGCCTTTGCTTTAGTAAAAGATAGACAGAGGTGGAACGGGCTACAAAGGGCTTTGAATGGAAGACAGACAGCATGCATTTGACACAAGAAAAACAAAGACAACAGACAGTTGGAAGGAGAAAGTTGGTGTGGCCAAAGGACATGGTCAGACAACCACTGCAGAACCATTTTGAATGGATATGAATGATAAGATTGTATTAGCCAAGTAAAAACGGAGAGAAAATGAAAAGTTCTGTTTGAGTCACAGTGAGCTCAATCTGTCAGCTATGTACTGGGGATGGGATTTCTGAGAGACAGGCTACAGTTTCAGTTTGAGTAGCGGAGGCAGGTCTGGGAGTATGAGTAGAAACGTCACATTTGAATTGTCATCTGCAAGGGAAATTATCTAGAAATACACGATGTAGAAGAAAACCCATATACCTGATGATTAGCATGCACAAATTCATGTGAAGAATCCATGTTTAAAATCCTAGGCATACATCACTTTGCTCTATGCTAAATGCATATGAAAATGTATCCCTAAATTCCTAGTTCGATTTGGTGCTTAAAACAACTCCTTCTTTATTTAACCACAACAGATTGAAGAATGAGATAAAGTGAAATACTGTTTTGAGACCACTTTGTCTTCCAGTAAGGTTTCATGTTTGGAAGGTCTCAGCTCAGAGGCACTAAGGCCTGTCACAATGCTACCTACCTCTGTACATCTTCCACTGCTCCTTGGCAGATTTTGAGGTAGAAGATAAGAAAACCATGCAAAACATGCAAAACTATGCAAGTATAAACAATTCTTACACTAAGCAAGTGGTCATTCAGCATGTTTCTGAAGGATCATGACTTTGTTACTTGCTGCCTTAGATTTCTGGATAAGTTATAATGAAAAAAAGTTAAGTACCAGAACTGTGCTTACTACTGTCTTCTTCAAAACAAAACAGCAATAAAAACACCAAAAACAAATGCACTCATTAAAAATGTGGAAAAGGTTCCTATAGAAATTCTGTATGTCTATATATGTTGTATGATACGTTGCACAGAGTATGCTTTAACTAACAATGCTCAGTAATCATATTTGTGTGCTGGCAATTGGCATTCTTTATGCATCATATTGGAAATCACAAGAGTATGCAACAGATTTGTAAATCCTGCCCTGACAGAACATACTCTAATTGTATGAGAGAACACTAGCAGTTCTCAGAGATGCACCAAGGCACATGTAACTTTTGCATTTTAGCTGTCCCTGGCTTTGCTCAAGGAGAAATGAGTTGGGGGAAAGTTTTGGGCTGAGAAAAGGTGCAGTCAAGAGGTGAGTAAGACATTTTGTAAAGCAAGCAAGTATATGGTCTTGGAAGGTCTATGAAGGAAGTGTCATGTATTGGTTTTGCAAGAAAAGAACAAGGCATTTGGAAATTCATGTAGGAGGAACTAGAAACCTGAGTAGGCAGAAGATGCTTTGGCTGAACTCTTAGCAATTTAGAGTTCTCATGAGTGGGACCATTCCTAGGAGACTGAAGTGCAAAGCAAAACAGTGCTATATTGGCTCAGTACTTGGAGCTTGATTTGCCCTTTCTGAAATCCTATGGCTAATTCAGACCCTGGAAAATGGAGTATATCCTGGCCAGATGGCTCAGTTTAAGAAAAGGAAGGCAACTGTGTAGCTGCAATAGCAGGTAATAGAGCTGAAAGGCTGGTATAGGAAAAGTCGGCTGTATACACGGGGCATAGGATGGAGTCACCCTTCCATGAAATCCAATAAAACCTGATCTGGTCATGATTAACTCAGCATTTTAAAAATCCTTTTAAGAGTTCACAAAGAACATAATGTCTAGCCAACTTGTAGCGGTATATGAGACCCCTGATTCCCATGTCCCAGGATGTCAGCTCTCTGCTTGTTTCTGATTTTGATGCTGAACACTCCTTTCCTTCTCAGTTCCAGCTTATTTATTTAGCATCCTTACTGCTTTATCTCATTTATAATGAACCCACAAACATAAATAAGGAAAAGTTTCTTACACGGAAAACTGATCCGTTAGAGCAGTCTGAGCAAGGTTAACGTGAAAACCACCAACTGATACATGCAATTAGTGGCTGAACTTCCTCTTGTGCCCAGAATCTGTATGCTCAGCTGTGAAACTCATAAACAGAGAGAATGGAGAAGTGTATTTCCACCTTTGATGAAAATCAGCCATGCTCAAGCACCCTCTTTAAACATAGAAGACACCTCAGAACCTCGACTCCTTTAACTATTCCACATCGGACTTTGGAGTCAGACCAGTTTTTTCTTCTTTACTCCCTTGTGTGGGAATGTCATGGGCT
The DNA here is from genome assembly GCF_019232065.1 of Centrocercus urophasianus. NCBI lineage: Eukaryota > Metazoa > Chordata > Aves > Galliformes > Phasianidae > Centrocercus > Centrocercus urophasianus. Next base: position 6,500,931 of record NW_024884475.1, on the reverse strand, counting down.
GAGAAATGGAATTCATATTGCCTGCTTGCTCCTGAGGTCAACGGGAAAGTGACCCTGATAGAAACAGGATCAGTGAAGGATTTTATTAGATCTGGAATGTTTCTGAGAGGCCTTCATAAATTTGTATTCTGAGACAGAGGCCCCTTTTCCGTTTTACATAGTTTATGTGGAAACAGATGAATAACTAAGAGTGATTACTAAAGGAAGACAAATATCACGACTTGGGGTAAATTTACCTGAGACTTGATATCAGTATCCCAACTTACTTCTTTGCGTTGCTTTTAAAACTCTTTGTAAGATCACTATACATAGTAAAGAAACCAACTTTTGGCTTAGTAATGCTGTGCTAAGTAAAAATTGGTTTACAAAGCACCTTTCAACCAACTTGAACCAGAGCGTTGGAAGTGTTTATTTTAACCTTATGAGCAGCTCTGCACTGTATGGTGTTAGATACTTTTCATACTTTAATTCTTTAAAGCAATATCTAGACCAAATAGTTGCTTGGCTCTTCATCTACAACTAATTACGAAACAAAAATAATTTTTTCAAAAAGAACTAAGCTGCATAGTCTCCTTCATTTCCATTCTTGAACTTAAATGGTAATTTGTCTAGATTGGCATGACCTTACTACCACATATATATAGCATTAAGGTCTAGTTGTTTTTGCCTGAGAGGCAAAGTCAACGGGCCACACATGCCTACCCGTGTATTATGACTAAGAAAGGAAAAACATTCCCCTTTGTTCCTGAATAACAGGTCCTACAAGCTAGATGGATCTAGGACATGGGGGCTTAAGAGGAACTGCTATTCCTATTTCTATACAGAAGTCACAAAGGACCAAACTCAACCTATTATCTGTACATATGCTGAAGACTTGTATATGCTTACTTTAGCACTTAGGTGCATGAAGTAACCACCAGACTGATATCTTGAGCAATCATACCACACATCTGTTTCCCCAGGTGAAAACTTTCTCCCAAGGGTCATTCTGATTGTCTTGCTGCATTTATTTTGGCCCATACTTTATTGTAAAGTTATTTTTGTGTCACTACCGCTTTAGGTGTTTTGTTTTCTTAAATTTAGAAACGCGTCTACATTCGTGTCCCACTGTTGTGTTAGAAACAGATGGCACTTCCTGGAGACACACAGTTGATTGAACAGACACTGACCACTTTAACATGTAGTAACATGTTTGTAATTAGATATTCTAAAGTGCTAAAGTGCTAAAGACAATCACTATTAGAACTTCTTGAGAGGGAAATTTAGGTAGTATTTACCATGATCTGAAGGACGACTCGGATCCTTGACAGAGCTTTACTCTTGAGTATAAAAGACTACGGTTTCATACTGAATGATGTTGATTAAAGCTCCCACCTGTCTTCTCTCAGAGAAGATCATCCACTCCTGTCTTCCATGCTAGCCCACTAGTTTTGTTGACCCTTGTAATTGTACGTAAATAGCACACGAAGTAAGTTTTGGGATGCAACCAACTGATCAGAGTAATTAGCACCCCTGTAATATCACCAGTTTAGGGCTCAACTTCCCACCTGTTTTACAGTTGGAGCTGAATGCAGCTCCACCCCAAAAGAACAGAGTATCAGCCATTGTCACAATGGAAGAACAGTTGATAAAGCTGGAGAAAAAAAAGGAAAAAAAAAAGGTGATTAAAAAAAAATGAGGGGACAAATTACAGTAAAGCATTATGGAAGATGGGATAGAATACTGGAGTCTGTAAGGTAATTTAATTACTGTGTGGTTTATCTAAGTTGAAAGTCTTTAGCTGACTGCTGGGGGAAAGCAGCTGTAGCCCCTTTCACATGCCTCCCCCACGGCCACATGATTGGCTATAAGTAAACTGTTGCAATCAAGAAGCAGTTCAGTTTCAGAAGCAAAAGATCCGACTGGTTTTACCTTACTTACAGCAGAAATACCACAGGAGGTTGTGGGAAAGTGTCTTAAGTAAGGGCAACTATGAAAATTGTTAAACTTCTAGGTAAGGGAAAACCAATTTTACATCAAAATCTCTCATCTCAGCTGTTAAACTACAGTGGAATAGTTAGATATAATAGTTGTGAAAGATGAAACTGTTGTGACTTGATTTTTTTTTATTTTTTTAAGAAAAGAATAAATTGTTAATTCTAAGTTTGGATAAGGATTTAGCAATGAAATACTTGGAGGATAATTTGTTTTCCATGGTGAATTCTGTGTACAAAACTGATTACAGAATGGAGCCAAATCTCTGCCAAAGATACGGATAGGATCGCGAAAGCAGATGAGCTACAATTTCCCATGCACTAGAATTCACAACAAGGCCAGAAGCAAAATGAGCACAAGCAGAAAGTATTTCAAGAGCCAGGACTGAACCATGGGAGAAAGCTGTGCCTTTCTCTGCGAACCTTTAATCTCTTGAAAGATCTTTCTAAAGAGAGGTAAGCGTTGATATTCCAGAGAACTAGTACACTAATTTAAATATTCACTTTATAATTTGTGAAAGGTATCTTGGAAAACTATCTGAAAAGATTTCAGACTAAGGTTCACTGAAATAAAATTGCAAATGCTCTCAAGAAAAGGGGGTATTGAAGGAGGTTGTGAAAAAAGAAAAATAATGGACAATAAGGAGCACAACTTGGCAATGCTGTTTCAAGTGGAATTGGTTTTAATGTAATGGTCTCCTAGACTTAAAATTCTACAAGGGTGGTAAGGCTCTGGCACAGGTTGCCCAGAGAGGTGGTGGATGCCCCATCCCTGCAGACACTCAAGGTCAGGCTGGAGGGGCTCTGAGCACCTGATGGAGCTGCAGGTGTCCCTGTTCATTGCAGGGGAGTTGGACTAGGTGGCCTTTATGGGTCCCTTCCAACTCAATTCTGTGACTGTGAAATAAGAATGTCACAAGTACAGTTTTGATTTGAATTCTGCATTTCTAGCTTCAGATACCTATTGCAATGTGGTCTCATACTTTATAAAAACCCTACAGGATAACGGGGTAAAGTCATTTGAAAAAAAACAGAACACCACCTTTTGTGTCATAGGAAAGGTGTTGAAATGAAACATGACGTGGAAAATCTAAAGGACAGGTTGCAGAAGGCTGAAATAACAGACGCTTGTTATAGGGATGCCAAGAGCTCGTTAGTAGTCACCGTTAATAAAAAATACCCGTAAGCCAGCAATGTTAGGCCTGTAGGCAACAGTAAATCAGGGTTTGGTTTCTCAGAATGGTAGGGATTATGCACCCACATAAAGCAGCCTCTGCCCTGACAAGCATACAGCGTAATTGCTGTCCAAACACATCCCACTTCCTCGCTGCGATTGACTCATAACTGCTCTTGAAAAACTCCCATAGGAATATTTCTTGCAGGATAACAAGCGGCTTGATTTTTTTATTTTATTTTATTTTTCTGGCTTCCATCTTGAGAAACGGCAGAAGATGGCCCCAGCCAGGAGAGACCCCCGGGGAGCCGCACCTGAGGCGCTCCCTGCGCGAGGCGGAGAGCAGACAGAGGGCAGTGCAGCCCCAGCGCTGTGCTGCCTGAGCGGCCAGGAAGAGCCGGCTGGAAGGCGAGAAAAGAGCCGGATCCGGCGAGGGGAAACCGCGGCGGCGGGCTGGAGGAACTTTAAGTGGCACGTTCGCGTCCTACTCCGGTACCCAGGAACTCTCAATTTAGTGAGACCCCCGTGCCGCCGCCGCAAACAGCCTAGGCAAGAACAGCGCCTTCCGCCCGTCCTGAGGTAATCCCCTCATTACCGCTACTGCGCACGCCCAGAAGGGACGGGCCGAGGCCGCACGGCCCCGCGTCCTCCTTGCGGCCCCATCCGGGAACGCGATGACGTCATCGCCCCCGGCGAGGAGCGCGACCCTCTCTCTGCACAAGCGCGCCTCCGTACGCTCCCCAGGCTCGCCAATGAGAGCAGGCGGGCGCTACGCCTCCTGGGGGCTGTAGTCTGCCGCGTCTCCCCCGACCCCACGGCTGTACGGCCTTACGGGGCACGGGTCCGCCTCCAGCCTCTTGTGGGCGGGGCCAGCGCGCATCGCGGCCCAATAGCGGGGCGGGTGAAAGGTCGGCGGGCGGGTGCTACAACCAATGGGAGCGTGTGGGAGCCGGGCGGGGGCGGAGCCAGCTGTGTTTTGTTCAATTGCCATTGAGAAGCCTAGTCCATACGCGGAGGGGAGGCGGCCTGTGCGGGCTCAGGTACCGGCCGTTGGGTTCGGCGGCGGCGGGGAGGCTGCGGGCCCGGGTGAGAGGGCAGTGGGTAAACGGCGGTCCTCGGCGATAGCGATTGGGAGCTGCCGTGCGGTGGGAGCGGGGCGGGCGGTGAGGCTGAGGCTCCTTCGTGGAGCTGCGGTAACGGCTGTGTGTGTGCGGGGAGGGCACCCGGGGCTGCCCTTCCCTGCGGCGGCCTCCTGCGTGAGGACGCGTGTGGCGGTGGGGCTGCGGCTCGAGCTGAGCCTGGCTCCATTTTCCGCCGTTACAGGGAGAGTTGGGATGGCAGCAGCCCTGCTAAGAGCAGAAAAAAAAAATAAAGCAAACATACGTAAAAAAAAATTTTTTTTTTTTTTTTTTTTTTTTGAAAAAAGCACCCTGAAATCCTCACGAAAATACTTCATTGGCGTTCGGAATCTCTACAAGGATTTGGCAGGCGCTTAAAATCATCAGGTCGCGGGCCGGGTATTTAGGAGCTCTCCAGGCCTTTGTGCAGGCGTGGGGCTGCTCCCTGGGGTTGCTTCCATCCCCAAGCAGCCTCGGGCAGTTCGGTTCCGAGTGACGGCCTCAGTGTAACGGGCTGAAGCGTCAGACCCGCTCCTAAACGGGCTCTTTGTGCTGTGCCAGCTTTTCTCAGGGCTTTGTTCTGGTTGTTTGGCTTGCCAAACGCTCCTGCAGCCTGCACGCAGGATTCCATAAGAGTGGTTTCTGGGGATTTGAGGTAGCCCTCCGGGTTGGCATTGCGTCACTTCTCTCTTAGCAGACAGAGTCACAGAATGGCCAGGGTTGGAAGGGATCTCAAGGGTGATAAATCTCCAACCCCCCTGCCACATGCAGGGCCACCAACCTCCACATTTAATACTAGACCAGGCTGCCCAGGGCCTCATCCAATCTGGCCTTGAACACCTCTAGGGATGGGGCATTCCAGATAACTGGAAGTTGAGTGCCTTTCTCTTTGGGTGAGGCCCACGTCTCCCATAAGTGCTTAGAAAGTTCACGTGCTTTGTAGCAGTGCTGTTACGTAGGGGTAAGAGGCTGCTTTCAGCCCTGAGCTCAGGCCTGAGAGAGCTGAGCTCTGTTCTGCTTCGCTGTGCTTACATTAAATTTAGCTCCTGAGAACACTGGTTACAGCCCTTATGGTTACGCTGCCTCCGATTCATATCCTAACTGCTAGGAAATGTTTCCATCCAGGCCATTTTTGGCAAGAAGTAGAAGGTTTCTGCCTGCTGTGGTGAGCTGAAATATTTCTGGATAGATTTTAATTGTGAATGGGCTGATTGCTTCGGGTCAGGCTTGGGGAATCTGGAGCACAATGTGTGCTGAATGGCAGAAACTTTCCAAGCAGAGCATGTGACTTGAGATCTGGCTTTATTGGAGGTGCAATGAACGTGATATAAGAGCTTGTATCTTTACAATTATTGTGCTTCTGAAATGCCTGTGAGATGCACATTCTGAGGCAGAAAAACAATTTTTTGGGGAGCTAAAGCATGCATCCAGATCAGCTTTACATCAGGTGGTTTCCATGTGGTTAACGTGGAATTGCTAACTAAAAAATGTTTGCTACTCATTTATTTTGAATTTCTGAGAAATGCTACTAATGTCAGTATTCTTAATCATCCCTCATTTTAGTCAGTAGCAAGGCTCTTTGGCACATGGAAGTGCATGCTGGCTATTAGATACAAACTGAAAATGATCTACGAGATTCCTCTCTAATGATACTCTTCCAGGCCACCTTGTGCTGTGGCCATCTGCCTGTCCTCCAGCAGCCTGTATCTGCCGATGTGCAACTCACTGTTATTGTATCTTAACTTGAAAATTAGTTAAGTGACTGTAAAGAGGTGTCTTAGATTGGGCATTGTAAATTTCAGTATTTCCTCTTGAAAGCTGTTTAATGCAGGGTACTGTGATTAGGAAGAATGAGGAGGCTGAAAGAAGAAATATCTTTATTTGCAACGTTTGTGTTAAAATCTTGAGAAGCTTAATGCGTGGCATAAAGCTGAATTTATGAAAATACACTGGGCTGAGAATCGGAAAGTTGAGCTTTCAGGTTACTTTAGTTTATTACATTGATTGTTTTATTTTAAAATGGTATGTGGGGCTGATTCTTTCCTATAAGAATTCCTTGAGAGTCTGGTAACCATTATTGTGGCTCCCTTGTTTTAGTCCTGACCCCTTTTCCCTCTCTCTCCCTTCTCTCTCTTCCTCTATTGCCTCCCCCAATCTGCATTCCTTTGTGCTAGCAGTGATGATGGCAGTTCTAGTCACCTCCTGTGGTTTGATAGATTATTCCCTTTAGAAACATGTGTACTTAAAACTTTCCAAACATGATTCTTTTTTTCTGCTCCCACACTTTTTTGATGATGGTTTTGAGTTTTGTTTGTAGAATTTGACCTTTCTGTTTTTGCTTTGAATTTGCATAAATAGCAGTGAGAAATCTTGTTAAACCTCTAATGGAAAGTATTAGTTCTTATATTGTTGTTTACATTTCTTTTTGCATAGTTGGGAGGTGATAATATACACAGCAATTTTGCCTTTTGGCAGCACTGAGGCACTTCCCTGCAAGCATACAAGTCATTTTATTTTAGCAGGAAACTTTGTTTGCTTGAAATTTTTATTTCTCTAAAGTAAATTTGGGCTATTTTTAAATTACTGCATTTGTCATCTGTTGTTCATGGGCTATGCAAGTGTAAAACCTAAAATCAAGAGAATTGTCAGCACTCTAATATTAATCTTCTCTACTGTTGTTTTTTTTTTTGAGTCAATCAGTTCATGCAAGTAATGTCATCAACAAGCTGGCAAGGAAGTCACAACTGTCAGTGTTCTGTAGTGGGCAGAAATAACTTGTGAAGGCCGTGTTTCTGTGAATCGCTTGCTCGGGGTGAGGCAGCAGGCAGGGCTGTTGCTAAATACGTTATCTGGGTTATGGCTCTTGGTTTCCTGACAGCAGTATTCTTTCATGCAAGCAGCTGAAGATCTCGCTTTAGAATATACAGAAAGTTTCTTTACTGTATATAAAGAAGACTTACTGAATTGCAAAACCAGAATAATGCAGCTAGCTTTGCACTGCTTGTATTTGTGGTATGTTGTTGAAACCCTGTCCGTCACATGTGTAATGTTTACTGGTGCTAGTGGTAAGAGCAAGGGTTCTGATTACCTAATGTTAGCATCGTTGCTCTGAATTTGGCATGGCAACGTTGGCTGAAGACCTGTGAAAATGAACCTCCAGTATTTAAGTGCAGGGAAGAATACTTGCCATGGTATGTCAGATTGCAGGCCCAGAGCTTTGGGGCACACAAAGAACCTCACCCAATGCCAGAGGTGGTGATTGCCCTTGGATGTGTGTGTGGGTACAGATAGAGCTAAGGGTGTGAAACCAAGCTGCCTTTTGCTAGAGCTGTCATTAGAAGTGTTTGCAGAACTGTCTCAGAACAGTCGGAAACACATGTTGTTGCAGGAAAGGCATCTGAGATGGAAGAAAGCAGCTTTTGCTGAGCTTTAAAATTGGAACCCAGCTGGTTCAGGAAAGGGTTGGTGGAATGGCTGCAGCAGCAGCAGTGTCTGCACCTTTACTTTTGTGCTGATGTCTGTGATTTGGGAAGACAGGACATGAGTTCCTCTTTCCTGAAGAAAACTTGTTTCTCCTTGTTAGCCCAGGCAGTTGGCTTGCTGCTACTTCTTAGTGCATTTAAAACTTACAGGTTTGTGGAACATCACAACTATAATTCAGAGATTTCTATATTAATGCCAGAGTGAGTTAACTTCTTAAAACCAAACAAGAACCATTACTGTCCTAATGGGACCTCATAGGACAGGGCTTTGGCTCCTCTTCTACTGTCACCTTCCCTAGAGCCAAGAACAGGAATAATAGGAGCTTCTGTTGGTGCTATATTAACTTTAGGTCTCTAATTTGCATCTCAAATAACGTTGTGAACAGCTTTAATGCCTTTGAGGGGTTTGGGAGGTTTTTAAAATTTGTATGGTAAGTGTGCTTTTCAGTCTAATTGGGCAGCTCATATTATTATGGCATGTTTAATTCTTTTCTGTGCAGTTTGTGTTGAGGTAAATGGTACTATGTTCTTCCTTCACCTACTCTGCACCCATATTATGTCTTGCTATCTTGTTTGTGGCTTTACGTTTTGCAGTATTCCTGTTTTGCACTTCATGCAGTTACTAGTGGATACTTGGGTTCTTTATTCTACTTGTCAAAGCTTGCTCACAGGGCAAATTCTTGTCTGCTTCCTTTAACTCCCCCTACTTTCCCACTGACAGATGTATTCCTTTGAGGGTTCTGATTTGACCTCTTCTGATTTTAGAGGGGTGAAAACTTGAAGGAAGAAAAAAGAAGTTGTATGTCATTTGGATCTGTCGAACCCTGCTGCTTTTATCAACTTCCAGACTCCAGAAATCACATGCAGAATGTGAAAAAGCCTGGTGTGTTTGGAGTCTGCTGTGGTGTAGGATGTGAATCAAACATGGGATAGTGGAAATTTGCTTGGCCAAATGACTCTGGAACAGAACTTTTTTTGCTAATTTTTCACAGTCTTAATAGCAGTGGCAAATAATTACTTGTTATGTCCTGCTTGGAATGGAGCACAGTGCTGCGTAAGCATGCCCTAAGACTACTGCTGTATCACAGCATCATTTGTTCCATGATATTTAGTGAGGAGGAGGAGAGAGGAGTAATGACAACAGCATTTGGTAAGTAGCTAATCAGTGAACTGGCTAAATGTGGTACATATTTCTTCTAGTGGGAAAGGAGAAAGGAATGAGTACCTAGAACCTCATATTTGCTTTTTTAAAATACAGTTAGAAATAAAATGAAGTTGATGAATTTGAGGAGTGTGGGTAATTTGGGCTGAACTGAAGTGCTGTGGCTTGCTCTAAGGGCTTGGAAAGGTGAGATAACAACAGCAGAGCTCCTGGTTAGAAGAGAATATTTCTGTCACTGAAACCTGGGCATGAAGCTGAAGCTCAGGGCTGCTCACCTCTCTAGATGTCGTTTTCCACTTGAACTTAGCTGGGTGTGTGCTTGTTTGCCATGTCTTCTTCCATCAACACTGCATCCTGACCAGGCTTGTTCACTTCAGTGTTTGAATAAGAAATCGCTGTGCTCTGGAGGTGAGACAGGATGCTTATTGCTCTTACTCCAGTTCTTGTTTTTGTTTTTTTTTTTGCAAATCTGTTCAGAATGATGACCTATAGATCAGATTTGTATCTGGCGAGCCATTTATATTACCAGAACTATTACAGAGGAGGCAAAATACGTAGTGTTTTGTCCATTGTATGCTTCTTAGGTGTCTCATTTGTGCTTAAGCTCTTAGTTCATTTTTTCCCCAGTTTAATGACTTCAAAGTTTGCACTTTCTGTGTGAACATATAACTTATTCTGGGCACAGAGTTCCTTGACTGGCTGTAGCTAATGCTGTCTGCTTTGGCTCCATATCTTCAAGGTTCTGTATCTGTCAGTTTTTATTTAGGAGTATTTGGTTTGCATGCAGTGTTTTCCTATAGCCATGCCTAAGGCTGTAACTGCAGTAAAAGGTGTGTGCATGTGCTCTTGTGACACCAGAGTGAAAGCCATTACATCATTGGAATGGTGCTTCTTGGTTATTAGAAGGCATCTGATTCTGGAATTTGTTGGTCAGAGCAGAAGGATGCCAACAGCATACAACAGTGCTGCTGAAATTCTCATATTGCTGTGAGATATAATTGGACTTGATTTATTTCTGCATGGGCAAAATATGAGGCAGGTATGAGTTTTCTGTTGTCATACACCAAAGGCATCTGGGCAAGCAAACATTAAGCTAGAAATTGTGAAGTTGTTTTCTGAAAAATGAAAAGACTGATTTCTAGCTCGTTGAGAATAAAAATATCTGATTGGATGATGGGCAAAGACACTACAGTAACTTCAAATTGAGATAGCCCCCCAAAATGGCTGGAAAGGATGTGGGCTGGTTGTAAGCCTCATGGCCAGCTGTATTGTGCATCTAATGTGATTCATAAGAAGTTTGACTAGCTCTGCTTTTCCCCAGTTCAGCATTTTGCTTGTCCTTGGCATTAGAACTCATTTTGAATACAGAGCTAGACATGTTCCTTTCTGCAGTGCAAGCTTACTGTCTAATCCCGTGGGCACGAGGGACGTCTATTCTTATCCCTGTAGTAATCTTGCAGAAAATACTTGAACTGGTTTTTTGTCATCTTCATGTCTTCTCATGTTTTGTCTCTCCACGTCTTCCCTGCCCCTCCCCACCAGCCCTGTGATGATTTTGGACTATATAAAGCCAGTGTATTTGTATCTTCATGGGAAGTCGTGTTTTCAGCTCTAATTGTTCTTTTTATTTTTTATAATCCCGAAGTTAGCTTGCATGGATCTTCAGGTGTGGTGCTTGAAGCCTTTGTATTCTAGCTGACTTTCCTGTGCTGATCGGGTGAAGGCTGTTGTGTGTTCTTGTTTGTGCATCTCCAAACATTTGACTTGCCCACAAGGGTTCAACCCTTGTTTCAAGGTCAGCTTGTTGCTCCAGTGCAGCCAGCAGCTTTCTGTTGAGGCCCTCACCTTGCTGTTTGCTTGGTTAATGCCGCCCAAGCACACCTTTCACGGTTGAATTGTATCTGATATCATTCAGAACAGTTTTGCAGCATGCCAAAGTTTTAATTGTTTTGCATTTTTCTACTTCTCTGCTATTTCTCCCATCATTTGTTACTGACAATTTAATTGGTGAATTGAACTGGATTCTTGCTTGGTGTATTCTCCTGTGTGCCACTGATAGCTGCTCTCTGGGTATGGTTATCCAACAAGAACTGCTCTCGCTGTAGAGCCTTTGCTTGCTTGCCACCAGCAGAAGTCATTGACCTTGATTGTGTGACCTCAGTGGCTTCTCTCCTGTCCCCAAACCCTGTGTTATCTCCTTGTTATCTTTTAGTGTTTAAAACTGAGATTTGGGGCATCAATAACATGAATCTGACTCTTTTTGATATTGAAGGGAAACTTCTGGAACTCATGTCCAAAACTTTTAAGTGGTGTGTTGCTGCCTGGGCTCCAACCTGTCACGTAACAGCCTGGTGAAATACTAACTAAATTAACATAAGAAATCTTGAACTTTCTAGCGAAGAGTTTCTGCAAGCCCTGTCTCTGGTAGAACTGTTTGACAGAGTTCTGGAAATACTTTTCATTGTTGTCCTTCCAGCCTCTGCTCCTGTAAACTTTTATCTCCACTTTCCAGCAATTTCCTCAGTTTTGCTCTAATCATTGCACTGTGCGCGATCTACACAAATCTAGCAGTTGATCCTCATCACCCAGATGCAGTCAAGTGCTGTTTTAATGCTGTTGGCTACAATGTGTAATTTCTTGTAACCATTTATTTCCATTGTGTGCTCCAAGGGGACAGGCATCTACCCTTGCCAATCATGCTGCAGTCTTAAATTCAGTAGAGGCTTAATGAGTGTGGTAATCCTCTTCTAAAAACATTTAATGTTGGTCTGTAGAATCCTGAGAGCACTTTAGTGGTTACTTCTGACCTCCAGTGTGTTGCCAAACGTAATGGTGATGAGTGATGAAATGTATATTGAAGAATCACAGGGGCTGGAAGGGACTTCAGAAGATCAAGTCCCACCCTCTGCAAAAGCAGGCTCCCTACAGTAGGTTGCACAGGTAGATGTCCAGATCTAGAAATAGATCAAATGGCACTTTTCTGTCATAGTAAGACGTACATAATACTTCAGTTGCTCTTGGATTGAAAATGAGATTGAATTTAATGTACCTTGCTTGTCAAAGTCTTTATTAAATAAGACTGTATTAAATAAATTGGATTAATTGAGAAGCTTCAAAGCAGCATTTCAAATAAACTTAATTGAAAATAATATATGACTAATGATCTTGACTGCCCTAAGAACAGTGCTTCCAGCAGGACTGCGGAGCTATTGAGAGAAGGTGGGGGGCTTGAACCTTCCTTTCCCTGCTCCCCATTTCTTGCTTGAGCAGGATCAAATAACGCAGAACCAGTTTCTAAGTTTTAAACTTGGTGAACTGTTAAACAGAACCCAACTGAAGCAAATGCTTTTTGCACCTGCTGTTGTCAGAAGCTTGTTTATCACTGAAGTTCTCTTTGGGTTCAGGTGCTGAGCCGTTGACTTCCCTTGAATGCAGTGGTTTGGTGTTTCAGAACTTCAGCAGGAAACATATTATTGCTCTTTACAGGCTATGTTTAACCTTTGCTAGAGTGAAGATGCCAGAATCTCAGATGTAATCTCAGAGGCTTATTTTGGAGTGTTTAGATAAAGCACGCTATTATTGGTATTGAAAGATTTCATTTGAAATCTTTCTCTTGAAGGGCTGAGAGTTTTCAAGTGAAGAGCTGAAAGGACAAGCTTGCATCTCTCTTTCTGTTGACATTATCTGATTAAAATCTTTATTGTTTTGTCCTTCAACTTGGTTACCAGGAGCTGATCTTGTCAGAACGCAGTCATCTGTAAGCATAATTGCCCAAGTGGGGGGGGCGCAGGTTTCTCGTCTAAGCATTCATGGTCCTGTGCTCTCTTGCACTATTTTTGTCTGCAGGTGTATGTGCTTGACCTCCTAGTCAAGCAATTTACCTGCCACCATTTGAAGCCCCAGCCTTACGTTCTGATCAGTAAAGATTTAAAACAAAAAACTTCTTCCGTCCCAACTTTCAGTTCTTGTCAGGCGTTCTTGGGGCACAGGTAAAACTGCACTGACACACAGTCTGCGATACGTGTGTGCTGGTTGGCACCTAGTGTCCACTTGCTTCCCATCCAGCAGAATGGTTTTGCGTTAAGGTTATGTACCCTATACTGGGCGAGAGTAAATATGGCTTGGAGTCCTGGTGACTTCAATAATCCACTTCGGCAAATGAATCTCTCCACAGACCTTTCTTGTAGATTTAGTGACTCATTCATTAAACATCTGACAGGGTTGTGGTAGTGCACACTGAAAATGCTGAGATTTTCTTTCAAGATGAAGATCCATTTTCAGCATTCAAAAGCAAGGAACACCAGTGTAATTTGGGGGAGTTCATCTTAAACTGTTTTTTCCTGGTTTAGCATAGTCATCTTCTCTTGTGGTGTAACTTCTGCTGCCATGTGAGATTTCCATTAGTTGTAATTGTTACAAAAACTTTTCCTAAATGCCTGCTGCAGTTGTGTACCCACCTTACTTTGTGTCTTGAGTTCTTTATGAGAGCATTTCCTGATTAAGCTGTTTAGTATAGGCTGAATGCTCAGGCAAGCAAAGCAGTTGCATGCTTCTGGAATGATTTAGTGAACTAGGAGAACCTAAGCTGTGTATCTCAAAGGAATTTATTGAAGTAGCTGAATAAGTCTGGTGAGAGGAATGCCCCTGATGACACATAGAGCAACATCTAAGTTGAATGTTGAAAGTCCACACGATATCAGTATATGTACTGCTGTCCTCTTTATTTCTTTCCATTGCTGTAGGGAACTTTAGTTACGGTCCACTCATACTTTGAGAATTGGTGGATTGTTTCTGTGGGTTCCTGTATGGTAGAGCAGTATATGTGTAGTGTGGACCTGTTCAGAAATTTTTGACATTTGAAAACCTACAGGGGTGTGTGAAACAGAACTTGGAAGCCACCAAACAGCAGTTCAGAAGAGTAAGGAGCACCAGTGACAGCTTCAAGCTAGTATTTGGTTTTGGTATTTGTAATGCAAAGTATGCAATTGTAATGCAATGTTATTAAAAAAAATTATGCTACTTCAAAGCTGTGTGGCCTGTAGACTTCTGAATTCTAATGGAAGAGGTAGCTGGATTGGTGTTAGGAAACCTAACCCTAATGTTGCCTCCTGAAGTCCTGGAGGTGTTGTCTCCTGCCAGAGAGATTGAAGTTTCTTGGGTAGGAAATTGCATATGGTCAGCCATGATTGCGAACGATCTTAAGGCTGTGAAAGGGTATTTGTTTTGTCTGTTACATACGATATCTTGTATCTGCTCGATGCCCTTCTGTGCTTTTTCAAGATATGATATAGCAGAAAGCTTGGACTACTGCATGCGAGTCTGAAGAGGACTTCATTGCATAGTTCTACCTGTAACTTTCTTTTCTGAAGTTTTTGGGTTTTATATAGAAATACCCAAACAATGAAGTGGCTAAAATAAGGGTATACTCACTTGCTCATTTGATACAATTACAAAATGATCTTCTGGAGAGTTACAATTTTTAGATAGAGGTAGAAACTTTCCTAAATTGGGTGCAGCTCTGTGTGTCCTGGGGGAAATGCTGCTCTCAATATGGAGAATTAGGGCAGTAAGGCTGGGGGAGTGTACTTGGTGTTATTACAAGCACTGCGATGCATGGATATTTACAGAACACTGCTAAGCTCTTGAGTTCTAAATTTAGCAGTGTCTTTAATTCACCAGCTGTACTATTTATTGAAAAAATATTTGGTCTGCCATAGGTTCCTTGTTTTTAACATCCATGCCTATACGCAGCCTAATGTTTGGGAGACTTCCCTGTGTGCAGATTATACAGCTCGTTAGGTCTCTGAAATGCCACGAAGTAGCATCTTAACACAAATGCTTTTCACCTGGCTTGAAGCCTACAGCTTGAACATTCACACTAGGGATCATAATAAAAACAAATTTACTAGTTAGACTTTTTGTTCTAAGTGAGCCAGTCAGATGTCTGAAACTCTTCAGAATGAACCTGAAGGCAAATAGGAGGAGGCTTAATAGCTGTATTTGGGGAATGAGGTGTATAGGGGGGATTTGTATAATCTCTTAACACTGGGCCCATAGGGTTTGGCAACACAACAGCAGTGCTACTGGTTTCAGCCTTTCACAGGGGTAAGGGTGTGTGTTAGTGACAGCGTTCACTGCACATATAAGTTAGGGATCAGTGCTATGTGTCTTTCAGACCTGATTATTTTTAAAGCTCATGTCTGTGTGGCTTCTTATTTTAAGTGCAATCACTAAGGGAAAGTGCTATTGCTTATCTTCAGTTTTTCCCCTGCCTTTTCTTTAATTGGAGTGAGGCAAATATCCCAGTAATAGAGCCAGTTCATCTTTGTACATTTTACAGCCTTAAAGTAATATCTTGTGAGTGTTGTATAAAGTGAATCATTTGCTTTAGTTTTAGGTTGGTGGTACACATGTTTCTCCATAAGCTAATATTCCCTGCATAAGTTACTTCGCAGTGAATGTGAATTTTGTATCTCAGTATGTGGAGAGGGAAAGTAAGTCTTCAGTCTGTCAGTGATGTCATAGACTACAAGTAATACTCTTGAGTGACGATTGCCTGCTAGATTTTGGTCTGAACTATTTAAATGGGCCAGAGTACCTAATCTTAAGCTAGCACTGTCTTGAAATAGAGCATTAGCACACTTTGTTTATGAGTGTAGCTTAAGCATGGAGTTTGTGTGTAAAAGCCTCAGTAGAACAGACTTGTGTTCCTCAACTCTGTACAGGAGCATTTCTGCACTTTCTGCAATCATGCTGAGAAGAAGGAGGGAAAAATCAGGTTCCCACATTGTGGGGAAGTGACTGATCATAGAGTTAGCTATCAGCACTAGTCTGAGCATAGTAGATATTTATATCCTTTGGCAAAATTAATGAAATCCTTACCTGTGATTGAAGTAGTGGTGGATTATTTTAGGAAGGAGCATTAATAACAAAAGTATCCTGATACAGGATGAGACACAAGACACAGATCGTCTGTGTCAGACAGGAGAACAGATACTTCAGAAGATGCAGGATGACTTGTCCGTGTTGTGAATGGTAACTTTTCCTCAAGTCTGAAAGATGGGTTGAGACTTCATAGTGATGAAAGCTAGCAATAATAAAAGCTTTAACCTTTGGCATTGGGTTGAGCTCTTCACTTTAAATTTCTGTGGTGATACATTACCTATTTGGGTATGATCTGGAAAATGTCTCATGAGCTTATTCCACCACTGCTTCCATTGTTTCAAGAAATGTATTTCATAACACCCGTTATGTTCACCCTTCCTTCTGCTTTTTGGAAGGAGATTTTCTTCCTGATTTAAAAATGAACCCAAACCGCCTGAGAGATTAAGGGTAGTATTTCTTATAACAGTTAATTCTGTAAAAGATTAAAATCTTCCATTTTCTAAATTCAGATTTTATGAAAACAGGTTTAGGTTTTTGCTCTGTATGTGTTCTTCAGCCAAGCTGGGTGGATTCTGCATATGAAGGAGAACCTCTATGCTGAAGTATCACCTTTAAGTTCTTTCCAGCACATCATCTGGCTGTGAATTTTGCAAACTGGAAACCACAGACTTCAGCCAGGATATTCTTTTTAGTTTAATTCTGGTTCTTCTGCTTGCAGCTTCCATCTCACATGGGAGGCTTTGAACAAGGTCTGTTTCTTCAATCAGAAAACGGAGTACTTCTTGTTCCCTTTGAGTTCAGAGGATTTGCCAAAGCATGTTGCATTTTAAGGAATAGTCCAAAGTGTTTGATGGTTCAGACTTTGCTCCTTTTTTGCAGGAGCTTCTGCATCTGAAGTGTAGGGGTTAGAGTATAAAGGAATGTATAGGATGCTATCTTTGTTAACAGTTTATATTTTGTCAGAGCTGCCTCAGTGACCAGATGGTGCTGGAATAGTGATGCTTTAGGGTCAAAATGTAGGGAAATTCAGGGCTCCATTGACATTTCTCTGCATTTGAGGCGTGTGGATCTTCTATTTGTTCTCTTCTATCGCTGGAGGCGGTAACAACCCAAATCTTTTTTTTTCTTATTTTTTCTGTTCCACTTAGAGTGGTGAAATATAGTCCTATTTGCATGGTAGGTGAGGTATGTTCTTCTGTGGACTGTTTTGAGCTCTTTATATTGCTTACGCTTCCTGAATCAGTGGAATATCTGAGAAACTTGATTCTAGTGTCCATCAGTTAATATAAAAGATGCCTTCCAGCGTTTTTCTTGTCTCTTTTTCTTGCAGTTTTCTGCTGGAGTTGTGGCAACCATAATCCAGGCTAGAACACCTCATAATGTTGAGGCTTTCTTCTAATAAAAACTGGCTTATGAAAGAATTGTATGGAGAAAGCTGAGAGAGTCTGTAGCTCAAGAAATACCTTTCCAGTCTTTAAAACTCTCTCAACTGCAGATGTTGGAGCTAGTTTCTCTGGCTTCATTTTCAGTAGGGAGGGTTTTGTTAAGCCTTGCCTTTTGTGTTGCATCTCTTCAGGGTGAAGAACTACTCTTTAAAGCTGTGGAACTGGTTATTAACCATACTTTCTTAACCCTGTTTGGATTAGCAACTTTGTCATTCTAATACAGTATATTTTTCTGAATGCAGAGAACCTTAGAAAACAGCACAACAAGTTACTAGCTAAGTACAAGGGGAGGACTCCCACAGTGCGACACGCGGGTCTGTCTACTTCTGATTCCTGTCTCGTGAAACACTGGTGAATAGTTCTGTAGTGGCAGAGAACTTCATAATTAATGCTTCAATTTAGGCTTGATGTGGAATTTTGGAATGTTTCAAAATAACTGCTGGAGATTAGTGCTGAAAAGCACTGAAAGTTCAAATTTTCTTAAAATGCATGCTGTTGATAACCTTTCTGGGCTAAAAGTTGGTAATAATAGTCTTACGTTGCAAGGAATGCTTAGCCTCCCTGTGAACTTCTTAGCACTGTGGTAAATAGTGTTCTATTTCCATGTTCTCTTTCCATGTGGAAGCTGGACTTGTGTGTTGTGAGAAACTAGATATTATGTCGTTTCTTTCAGATGTCATAAAGTATTAGTTTAGAAGTTTTAAAAAAAAAAAAAAAAAAAAACCCACAAAAAACTAAAAGACCGTGCCTGGTCTTCTAGTTGTGCTTGAAGCAAGGCAAAGTTGGGATGGAATGGACAATGCTTTGTTAAAACTTAATTGGTTTTGCATGGTGTTTCAGTTTTGAAATGCTTCCTGGTTGCTGCGGGAAGTGCCAGGAGGCAAAGATCACAGCCTCTTTCATCTGAAGTCTAGTAGCAAAATCACCTAGATCTGGAGTTAGTATTGCTGGGGTGATTAGCTGCTTTGGCTTGCTGAAGCAGAGATAATATTTTAAAGGACCTACTTATCCGAATTGGAATTTTGACTCTAGCTAATCCTTTTCTTCTGCTGGGAGCTGGCTAAGTATGTCTTTGTGGGATTGTTGGTAATAAGGGCTCCATGTAGTTAGCTGAGCAAAGAGTAGGAAATAGTATGAAAGAGGAAAGAGAACAACTTTGAATCTTCTCAGTGGGCAGTATTAGTCCCATAGGTAGAACTGTGGAATTGCAATCATCAGAAACACCTGCATTAGTGTTACGGGCAAATAATCTAAAATCTTGTGATCTCTTCTTCTTTATCCAAGATAGAACTTCAGGGACAGAGGAGAAATTGTTAGAAGTGTTTCAAACAAATGTAAATTTTCCCAGCAAGAGAACTGTTGCTGGAACATTGTGTCCTGCAGGATGCAGAGTAGTAGGAGTGTGTTGGAAATGAATTTGGCTGCCTTACTCTCTAGGAGCCAAGAAGAGATTTTTGAATTGGCTTTATATTCTTCATGAAGACTTTTCATCGCTTTGAAAGCAGGTTGTCAAATGAGATGAGCCTCTGGCATCCGCTGCCTGGGGAGGAGGATCCATATTTTTAGTAGTCTTCTCAAAAAAGACCCCAATGACATCACAGAGAAGATGCAGAATTTGTGACATGAGCACTTCTCCACTCGTAGTTTTGGCAGAGATGTTAACAGACATTACTATTTGTGGCTAAAATTCTTAAGAAATAAGAATTTTCATTAGTGTTAATATACAAATACTGTAGTAAAACCTCTTTCTTTAGTACTGTAGAACTACAAACCTATACTCAAATTTCAGGATATTTGTTGTACAACAGAAGTTTAAATTTGGAAATGATGGTGAGACTGATATCCATCACAGCGCATTCTCCATCAGTGAGGAATGTTAGCTTTGGCTTGCTGTTGCGTTTGGAGTTCCTTGGAGGTTTTTTTGTATCCCACTTATGTTATTCCTTTTCATTAGTCTGTCTTTCAGCAATAAAAATAGCTTCTTTACCCCCCCACCTCCTAGTTTAAGGAGATCCTAGCAAGATTAAGTCTCTCCCAGCACAAAGACTCTAACATCTTTTGTTATGCGTGTTTATCTTGGATGCCTCACTTGGACCTTATCAGGCTTCATAAAGGATGGTGTGCTAAGGGAAAGATGGCCCTAATCTTTTAGGACCTCACCAAACTTGGATCTCCCAGAGATATTGTTTTCTTCAGGTTTGGAGATCTCGGCAGCTGAGCAAGGCAAGTTCAGACAGACAGTGGAGCCTTCGTGACAGCAAAGGTGTGTATCTTTGGGATATGCTTGTGGCTTGCATAGGGCATGTAGTTGCAGCAGTAAGCAGAACTTAGTGGCACGAAGAGCCCTACTGTGAGGCTGCTGAAATCATGCAAATGCAGCAGAATCCATCCTAACAAGGATGGCCAAAGGGTTCCTGTGACTGAAAATCCAATTAGTTTGAAGCACCAAGCAGTAAGAGGGGCATTCAGCTTGATGAGAGTGAAGAGTGGTTGGAAGAGAAAGTCACTTGCCTTGAAACAACTCTAGAAAGAAGGTATTAGGAAGAAGTACGTAGACTTTAACATTTATATGGGTACCGTAAGCACATACTGCAGCAGAGGATCATGAAGCAAACGAAGACTACAAAAAAAAGTGAAAATATCATGGAGAGTTTTTGTAACCTGTGAAACTTCCTTTTAGGTGACATTGAGAGACAAGATCTTGTAAGACTTAAAAAATTGTGTAGTATGGACATATTGGTCCTTACAGTCTTAAAATGACAACTGCACAGAGAAGCTGGAGTGACTCTTAGAAACCTCCCATTTTCTATTGGCCAGTGTGAATTAGGAAAGACAAGAGAAGTAATTCTTGCAGAGCACGAGTAGCTCAGCTCATGGCAGCTGGGACTTCTGTCACTGAGTGAAGGTGCTGAGATGCAGGGCTGATTTCAGCTGGCTGTGTGCTGCTGGATTTTAGTAGCATAGGAGTATGGATTGGAGAAGAGGAGCTAGGCATGTTCAGGCCTTGCTTTGGAACCGGGTGGGGGATCTAATTCCTAATTAGAGGAGAATCTACGTGGCAGATTGTCAGAGTGGATTACTTCTGGGTGAGGCTGGTCTGTGATGTGAGGTGAAGTTTTCTGAAAGAGGGAATTCCTTCCCAAAGCATCCTTCTGGTCTGAACTAAAACTCATTCTTCATGCTTGGTTCTAAGAAATGGAATTTGCTGATGTGGGGAGCAGCAGAGCTTTTTGATGTCTCATCTGAAATAAACTGCTAATAGCTGTATTGGCAACATGAGAAACACTCTCTTGGAATTTCCACTTTGCTTGTGGTACCAGATAGATTTGAGTTGCACGTGATTAGAGACTGCTTAAATGGTTGTAACTGAAGTATTACTTTCAACTTCAGGTAAGGTTTAAATGGATGATTGTTGTGTGGTTCAGTTTGATTGTGAAAGTGCTGTGCCTCCCCATTATCCTCTCCTGTAACTGAATGTATCGGTCCATTAACTAAAAACGAATGCCTTTCTAGTTTCTTCTTTGTGCTAGGTGCACTTAAAATTTTCCATTGAAGCATTTGAAGATTAGAAGACTAAGCAAAATACAAATACATTCTATAGCTAAATGATTACAGATTAGAACCTTGCAGCTC
>NW_024884475.1:6381203-6479959 GCF_019232065.1 Centrocercus urophasianus | reverse complement strand
CCCATAACCTTATTGGATTTGTTTTCTTCTATTTGTGGGAGAAAAAAAACCAAAAACTCAAAAGCCTTAAGCTTAGTAATTAAGCACCTGCTGAACTTTTCAGCTGTTTCTTAATAGTAGCCTCTTAGCTGCAGAAATCTTAATCCTCAAAATAATCTGAAAGTCTTTGTGCTGGTTAGTAGGTCCTTCGTTTTCATAATGTTTTTAGGCAGAGTATGGATGACTTACACCATCCAGTCAGTTTTTTTACTTGTGTTCTGGTTTTCTAGATCTAGTTCCAACTTTGCCAGGGCTAGAAGGGATGTGAATGTCCCTTTACATTACAGTACACTTGAGCATGCTACTTCACATAATACTTAGTTCACATTTGCCCTTAAACTTGCTACTTCATGAATCACTCTTTCCATGGCAGATGCTTACTTTGGAAAGGGTTTCTGTAACCTTTACCAGTGAACATATGAACTTGAACACTATTGATATTTGACTCGGTGTGATTTCAGAACAAGAAATGGTAAATATTTCAAATCTTTGGGTGCTTTCCTGGAAGATAGGGCACACAGTAAAATGTCTCCACGTATCCAGATACCTGTGTAACACTATATATTGATGTAAGCATTGCCTTGTTGCAAATAAAACTAGATAGGAGGGTGGGGATGAAGGGATGGTCAGAAGTTAGGGTTTTTGGCACCTCTCAGCCTAATTAGGAGACTGGCAAAACGGGTGTCTGTGAAGGTGACATAGTGCATGACCAGCATATGAAATCATATTTGAGCTAACAAATAGGTAACAGGTTTCAGAGGTAATTGCACAAGGCAATTAATACCTTAAAGTTTTAAGTGGGTTTAACTTTGGTCATGGACTCAAGTGACTTTTCTCTTGCTACTACTGGTTACTTAAACAGCTGATAAGGAACATTGTGGAAAGGATGGAGTATTTCACGCAAACAAATTTTCGGTGGTTTTTCTGCCGCTTGTTTTCACCATGAATTTTAAAATCTAGCAAATGAAAACAAAATTCTGGTATAAAAGTTGGCTGTGTTCTTTCCTCAAGTTTTTTTTTGTTTGTTTGTTTGTTTTTTTGTTTTTGGTTGTGTGTTTTTTTTTTGCTTTGTTTGAATTTGGTAGTGCTTATGTCTTGACTTTAATTTTTAATTCTGTGAAGGGTAACTACAGTCGTGGAATATATACTCAGCACTTCTCAGTTATAAAAGCAAGAGTGGTTGGTGCACACAGTAGTGGATTATCAGCAGGAGTTTAGTAAGGATGTTTTGGTTAAGCCAGTAAGGCAAAGTTACTGAAAGAAGTTCCTTGGAAGTAGTATGGAGAAACTGTGATTGCTGTTGATGCAAACTTGCTTTTGAAAATTGGAAGCTGATTTGAGAATCATGTTGAACCTAAATGACTTTGTGATAGAAGAAGGAAAATAATTACATTTTTCTCTGCGAATTGTTGAGGAGTTAGGTTAGAAATTAAGGAAGAAGAAAGTGACTTGCTGTGGTATAAGCAACAAGCCAATATAGAGTGTTGGAAAGACAGTGAGGAATGAACTGTAGCAGTTAAAGCTTACTGATGTTAAGGGAAGAAAGCTAGAGATCCTATGATTCTACAATTAGGAGAGGAGGCAGAGAGCAAATCTGCCCTTGATCCAAATGATTGCTCACAGAATACAGACATCTAAGCTTTTGTCGGTGATGTTTTTACATGTATGGTTATCTCCTGCTTACCAGGTTAAGATCTGATGTTTGCTGACAGACAGCAATTACATAGCCTTCAGAAAAAAAAAGAAAAAAAAAAAAAAACAACAAAAACCACAGGAATGCATTAAAAGTAGCTGAGGGTTTGGAAAGTGGTTAGTGCTCTCCACTGGTCCACTCTTCTTTTAAAAAGGGTTTAGCGATGAAACAAAATGGTGTAACTTTTGCTGAACATACAGGAGTATGGCATGTAGCTGCATGTTTCATAGGCTGTTGTAGTACACCTGGATACATTTTCAGTGTAGCAGTTTAAATGCAGGAGTGCTCGCATCTTCCTGGTCCAAACAAGTCATGTTATGACAATACTAATCATGATGTATGCAATAATGTTTCTGACTTCTTCCTTTTTCTGTCTCAGTTTTACAGAAAAGCAGACATGAAACACTGACAGCATTTGGAAATAAACTTTGGCAGTAAGATGGAAGCATAAATCTCAAGACTTTAAACCAAAACAGAAATGGCTTGTGATTGTTGAAACAAGACACCTAAGAGCCTCCAACACTTCTGTGTGAGCAGTAGAAAAGGAACAACTACAATGGTAACACTAATAACAGAAAAGCTGCAGAACCAGAGCTTGGATGATCTGACGTGTAAAACGTACAATATTAATCTGGTAAGGATATATCAAAACTGTGTAAATACGAAAATACCTTGTAATCAAAAGCAACGTAAAACCGTGTTCAAGAGTGTAGGTCAGCCAGACTGCCTTGTCACGTGGATTGAGGTTCTAAGGAGGAAAGCAATGCGAATTTTGTGTGGTTGATTTAAGAAGATAATTTCTTATTGCAATTATCGTTTAACCTTCTGTTTTCACTTAAATAGTTGAAAGCCTATATACTAATGACAGAAAAAGAACTATCAAGGCTTCTTAATATTCTTTTTTTCTCCAACGAAATCTCAGATGCTGGTATCTGAAACTTTCTTTGCTTTGTATGTGCTAGATATCTGACTGCTGTTTAGTTATAAATATCAGTAGCCACTTGTTGGTAGCTGTCAGCATGAGGAAAAGAAAATAACCATCTACTGAACTGAAAGTAAGATTCCTGATCATTGGCTTATTGATCTATGTCAGTAGATCCTTGCTTTATCAATGTGTCTGGTGTCTGGTGTGCTTGGAAAAGCTCTGTAATATTTAGTGTTTTATTTCTGTTTATTGCCTGTGGGCAATTCAGGTATGATATTCAGGCTAAGGAATCTATTATCTTCACATCTGATTTGTGAGATTAGATTCACTTTACTCCAGAGAGAGTTAAAGAAAAGGGGTCTCATGTTAATCTCCTGTTGATCTTGGGTGCCCACCTGATACATACTGTGCTTTAATGCAAAGCAATATAGCACCGCCGCAGCTTTGTTTCATTGACTTTAATTGCAATTCTACAGATGAAATTCTAGGATACTAATGGAGCAGGGGGTGGGAGGGGAAATTAATGACTAAATGTCAAAGTACTGTTAAACTCTGCTTCTGTTATTTAATTATTAAGTAATACAAGCATTGAACCTGAGGCATGTTCAGTTACTTTTAGCAGTAAGACTTTTTCCTGTGTTGTAACCTGTACTTCAGTAACAGAACAGCTTCCTTATATACTTCACAAGTACGAACCTGGTCAGTCACAGACAGTGGAGC
Organism: Centrocercus urophasianus; assembly: GCF_019232065.1. Classification (NCBI taxonomy): domain Eukaryota; kingdom Metazoa; phylum Chordata; class Aves; order Galliformes; family Phasianidae; genus Centrocercus; species Centrocercus urophasianus. The sequence continues at coordinate 6,476,582 of NW_024884475.1, read as the reverse complement.
TTGTGCATAAATACCTCTAATTCTTATATGTTAAGTGCTTTACTCCTCCACATTTCTTTGCAATCACAGGTGTTTTACACACATGCAACCTGATAAGAAAGATACCTAATAGTGTGCACTATTTTTAATATTTATTTTTTAAACTTGAACAGCCCCCTTTAGAGGTCTTCTAATAATTTGCATGGTTTTGAATCCCCACCTGAAATATGTGCAGTTCTTGAAAGGCGTATGTAAAATGTGGGAAACAGGATATCTCAAAATAGAAATACTTAGTTTGCATTTATTTCAGCTAGCATGTTGAAGCACTTGGGATGGGCATTTTGTAGGGGAATCTGCTTTCATCATGAAGTGGCAATCTTGTGTCACTTCTAGTTAAACTGTAGGCCTAGATGTGGGAAAATGATGACCTGCAGTTAATAGTAGTGCTGCTAAAATGTAGTGGGCAGCTTATAATTCGTAGTTTGAGCCACTTAAATTTGCAGAACTTTAGGAATTGAGACCTCCTTTTACTGGTGGTCACTGTAGCTTTTGGACCATGGGCTTCTTAGAGCGGAGGAGGATGTACTGCTATTTTTACACTGTGTGGACTTTATGCAAGAATACTTTCACAATGTGATTCCACCACTCTCCTGTTGTCTTCTTATTCTTTTACTTATCTGTCTTTAAAGTGAAACAAGGAGAAGAATTACTGGTGTGAAAATAAAAATGACAAATGATGGCCTGTCAGGGCATAGATCTCCTTCCTTCCTCCCCCTTTTGAACCATCAAGTAATTGGTTACGTAAATATTCTACTCCTTGAAGGAAGATGGGTTCTGAGGTCAGGGATAAGTTCTGTCTATGGAGAGTGACAGCTTGAAGTGTGGAAATGATGGGGTGAGGTGTAGAAATGAAGAATAAGCAAGTGGGAAGAAAGGTATTAACTAGCTTGCTCCGTCCCTTAAAAGGATTCATAGAATCAGTAATGGCTTCCTGAATAAAATTTGAATCTAATAATGGTCAGAGTACACTTTTTCACTTTCAAGGGTTAAAAATTTTAGTAAGGGAGAAGAGTGATTCAACTCCCTCCACCGTAACTCAACTGTAGCATATTTTGTAGACTTTTTGGTAAGTTCATTTTAATGTTCTGTTTTCAAATTGCTGTTGTTAATAGCAGAAACAGTTCTTAAATAGTCTTGCCTGCACTTTCCTTCACATGTGCTCACAGAAGTTTGTGGGACCATGCAGTGAATCATCTCATGAGCTGACAGGATCACAACTAACCTCTCTTGCCTGGATTAATGTTGTCTTATTGGTTTCATGATCCTGCTCACAGTGCATCTGCATAATTGCATGTCTTGGCATAAGTAGATAAACCAACATTTCCTCTTTTCCCTAGCTATTTTATGCTGACCCTGAAGCGAAGTCTAGACATGAACTTTGGGAGCCTGCTAGGATTTCTTCAAGCACTTAGCTTCTAGTGGTCTCAGAGACCTTTAAATACCCCCTAGAAGACTTCAGGCTTTTTCAATCATAAACATAGGAGTGTAGAAACTGTTCAGGAAGCTTGTCCTGTTTAAGTTTTCCTAAGCAAAGCAATGTTTGCTGGCCTCTGAGTTGGATTACAATTCCATAAAAGTACAAGTTTGAGTTGGTCAGTGTAGTCAACAGGAAAATATATTTTATAAAACACCTGCTTAATTGTTGAACCCATGTAGCAGTGTGAAATATGCTTTTTGAAAAGCTCTCTTAATTTCCTTTATTCAAGCTTTTCAATTACTTTTTTGTTTTTTTCCTATAGATATCAAGAGTGATTTTCTTACCGTTTTGCTTTTACTTCTTTGTTTCTGGAGGAATTACTTCATTCGTGGGTAGTTTTTTGAGCAGTTTCTAGATTTTTGTGGGTAGCTGATCAGAGTTTGTTACAGTTTGAGCAGTTAGAACTCAATGAATTTATTGTATTTTTTTCTCCACAATATGAAGAACATGAAAATGATTCTGTAGAGAGCTAATATCAAGAAAGAGCCATTAGGACTACTTTGACTTGCGTGGAAGTGAGCAGTGTGTTTTGGAGGAAGGGGATTGTTTCATTTGAACATGTTCTTATTCATCTTCATCAGAGTGACTTCTCAGGCTTTGGCATGGCTCTCTTCCCATATATTTTTGAGGGAAGAAAAAGGTACTGTTACAGATGAGTTTTCATTATGAGTTAAGACTTTGTGAGAGAATAATTCTCTTCTAGTTGTATAAAATATTTTACTAGCTCATGCAGAGAATAAAAACTTGCCTTTCCCAGGTATCTACCAGCCTGAAGAACAAATCCACATTTGTTCAGCCAGCAGGGAAAAAGGAAAAGTCATACAGATCATACGTTAGGGCTGTAAAAGAAAAAGGAATGGCTCTTTGAAAGCCGTTTGTAGAATTGCAGAATGGCCTTGGTTGGAAGGGACCTCAAGGATCATGAATCTCCAACCCCCCCCCACCAAAGACTGGGCCACCAACCTCCCCATTTAATACCAGACCAGGCTGCCCAGGGCCCCATCCAACCTGGCCTTGAACGCCTCCAGGGATGGGGCATCCACAGCCTCTCTGGGCAGCTGTTCCAGCACCTCCCCACTCTCATAGTAAAGAACTTAACGTTTACCTTATGGCTACCATTCTGTATGAAGATAACATATACAGGATATAATGTGCTTCTTCATTTGTGAAACCTGTACAATGAAAATTATATTTCTTTGCTTTTGTCTAAGTATGTTGTAGTACATCATCTGTAGCTTCTCTTACTGCTCTGTTAACCAACATAGTAATTTTCCAAGCTACTATAACACATTTTATCAGTTATATCACACCTGCCTTTGTGGGAGTTGAAAGAAACATGATTGTTTTTCCTTCTGTAGAAGCAGAAGGGGATTTGATTAGGGCATTAGGTTATCCTGAACTTTTATCTCAGGTGACCATTGTAGCTCAAAGTAGAACAGTAGAATAGTTTGTTGGCTATCTCAGAAGCGAGGTGTTCTTCAAGCAGTGTTCTGAGGTCTCCCTGACCACTATTCTTCTGGGAATAGTGTAACTCAAGACAGAGTTGGCTTTCTGATCTTCAGGGGCACATTGCTGTCTCATGTCCAGCTTTCACTAGTATCCCGCAAGCCCTTTTTGGTAGAGCTGTGGTTGAGCCTTATGTTCTTCCATCTCAGTGGGGGTTGTGGCAATCCAGGTGCAAGACAACTGGGCTTGCTGCTCGAGACTGTAAGTCTCTCTGAATAGCATCTCATCCCTTGAGCATGTGAATTGCACAGCACAGCTTGGTATCATCTGCAAACTTGCTGAGGGTGTGCTTGATTCCACTGTTGATGTCACTGATGAAGATGTTAAAGAGCACCAGAGTCAATACTGACTCTTGAGGGACACCACTTATTGCTGGTCTTCATCCTGACATTCAGCCATTGACCATCCCTCACTGGGTATGATCTCACAACCAGCTCTTTGTCCATCAAACAATCCACCCTTCAAATTCATATTTGTACAGTTTGGAGTGAGGGATGTTATAGAGAACTGTGTCAAAAGCTGTACTCAGGTCCACGTAGATGATATAAACAGCTCTTCTCTTGTTCACTGATGCAGTCACACCAGCATTAAACTACAAGGTTGATCATGTAGTATCTGCCCTTGGTGAAGCTGTGCTAGTTATCCTGTAACATTCCCCTTTCTTCCATATGCCTTAGCATATCTGCCAGGAGGATCTGCTTCATGTTCTTCCCTGGCACTGTGGTGAGGCTAGCTTGGTCAGTAGTTCCTTGGATTACCCTTTCTACCCTTCTTAAAAATATGTGCTATACTGCCTTTTTCCAGTCAGCAGGGACTTGAGCTTTCTCCCATGACATTTCAAATATAGTTGAGAATGTCTTGGCTTTGGATGAAAAGCCACTGGTAGAAAGACTTGAGGGCCAAGTCTAAAATGTGGCTTGATCACTTCTTCACGTGCTGATAACAGATGAAACACTTTTCCATGCTGTTTTCTAGCTAGTCATAATTAGAAGGTGTTTGGTAGAAATGAAAGTCTGATTTGGGGACTTATTCAAACTATAGACGTCACACTTACGTGGTGGTAGTTAAATTAGGACTTGAATAGTAAACTCTGGCTTTCCTGTGGTTTGGGAAGAGAGCCAACTAATTGGAGGAGTTCCAAATGTGCTTAAGAATTGGAGAAAATGCATTGACAAGTTAATTTTAAGATTGTGAGGATTAAGAAATGTGCTTTTTAGGGTAAAAATACATGTTTTCTTGTTTTTCTTTAAGCATTTGTTCAAAAAGCAGTAGTTGGAAGATGGACATGCTTGAGGTCTGGAGTCTATCAGGAAAAAGACCTGATTGAATAACTTGACCTTATTTAAAGAAAACGTCCTTCACACAGAACTTAGCAGACTTCCCCATTGCTTTGTAAACTCTGCTTATCTTTTTTCCAGTAAAATCATAAAATAATAACAAGACTCTTTGTTCAGGAAGCTTCAGGTAGTTCTTCCTATGAAAGGGCTGACTGGAGGAAAGCAGTGTATGTAGGCAGTACAGGAGAGCTGATAAACTGGTTCAGGGCTTTGTTGCAGTAAACCTAGTGGGACATCTGCCATGTTTCTATAGATAAAAAGGATCCTAACTGCAATAAACAATTTACAGCTTTACAGGTTCTACTCAAGTTTGAACTTACAGACATCATTATAATACACTAACAGGTAAATCGTCCACATACTTCTAGTTTCAGTTACAGAAATCCCAAGTACATGTAAGAGAGGTTCTTCACCCCCTTGTTTCACTGCATCAAGCATTTTACTGAAAACGATGCCCTTTTTCCTTTCTCTTGCATTCAGTATCAGATGTCACACTTGGAGCCCTTTGGTTTCAATCTCCAAAGAATTGACACTTTTTGTGATTTTTACAGGATTCTGTATAAATGATCACTTCAGAGAATGAATTGTAGCTGTAATGTGCTTATCTCACAGAACTGAGCACTGACTTCCCTAGAAGCTGCTCAGAAATAGCTCTAAGGATGGAACTGATGGCTGTTAAGAACACTGCAGCCATTCCCTGTAGTGCAGATAATCTATGTATGTGTAGTCCAGTTTTTTCAAGTCCCTTTCAAAAATGCTGTTTTCAACTGTCAGAGATGCAGTAGAGTGGTTTCTATTTTATAGGCAAGGCTTCTTAAGGTGGTTAGACTGTAACAGATGAAACAGGCATGTTTGCAGAGCACCCTACGAAAGATGCATTTGGTCAAATGTTTGCAAAAGCTAAATAGCAACCTAGTGATTTAGATTGTCCTTGAGGTTCTGATCCTTCTACGTATCCAAGATCGTAGCCTGTGTATATAATCTCTTAAACAACCATAATAATTACTATCCTTTTGCATGTGACTTGAGATGAATTAGCTTTAAGACTTCAATGGGGCTCTTGATTCCAATATATATTTTCCTTAGTTATAAATTGATAGTTAATAAATTGATGCTGTTATTGGATTTGAAGAAAACTGGAGAGGAAGGAGTTTGGGTAACCTTATGTTTAAGTTTTTTGTCCTTCAGGGACGGGTAAAACACAGCCACTGCTGTTATCTCAATGTACTCTTGTGTTCTGTATGTTATCTTAGTAGTTGTTCAGTAAATTATTGATTATTGATACTAGCTTTATTAGTGTGTTTGATGTAACTGACAACTACAATTATGAAAGGCAAGCTAGTGAGAGTGGTAGCTCTTGCTCTTAAGTTTGGCTTAAATCTTCTGAGAAGGACTCATCAGTTGCAAGCTGGATGGAGTTTCAAACTTCTTCTGCTTAAAGAGTTTTCCTTTGAATAGGAAGCTATAAATGCATTTGTAGATGCAAGGAAATAGGTGATGCAAATAGCTTCTCTCATATGCTGACCTTGATATGAAGTAAGGTTAATAATCTGATTGTGGTCTGTCCTTTCCAGCAATTCATCCATTCCCTACCTCCAAAACAAAGTCACCAAGGGAATACTACCATAGCTTAGTATTTATGTCACGTGAGGAATTGAAGGATTGAAGTGCATCAGCAATATTCAGTTGTGTTGCTATAAAGCAAGAAACAAAAGCTTTGTAGACCAGTGATGTTTGTTTAAAAAATTGTCTGGTAAGGAAGTCTGATGTCTTTTGCCTGTACCCTTAAAACAAGTTTAAAAGAGCAACACTTCTTATATAAAATAATCTTCCTCTCCATCCTGAGATGTTGTTGTAGAGGAATAAAGAATGGTCCTTGGGATCTGCTGGGCCTGAAGCCATTTTATTTACAAGTACTCTCTTTACAGCTTGCTGTTCAGCATCCTATATGCCTGAGAAACCTGTACTCTAACAATGCCATGGAGTGATATTTCTTCCTAGGTGAAATTCACTAAAGAAATAGGAGCTGCCTTACTTATAGATAGGCCTGTATTACTGCGCAGTTGCTACTGACAAAGCTTAATCTTAAATTCTGAAGGGCTTTACACACAAACTTTAAGTAGGGGTTTACATTGTTTCAGACTAATAAACTATTGCCAATAAACTGTATGAATTCAAAAACTATGCAAAAGATGAGTTTTGGACATGATTTACTTTTTAATGACTCATATACCTTAAGAAATAAGGAAACATTTTGCTATGCTGGTATGTAAGAACATGTGAAATAATAAAGCCTGTCTTGGATATGACGTTTCTAGTGGAGACCTTTAAGATTTGTATGCTTAATTTATCTGAAGCTATTCCTCATTCATTTAAGTTGAAGTATTTTGCTATTTAGCCTTAAGATTGAGCATGGAAATGTGGTTGTCACATTGTAAATCAGTCGCCACTGAAATGAGAATTGAACCAAAGCTTTTTCGTTGAGGCAATGATCGTTCTTAATTCTGAAGTTTACTTGCATGAGCTGACGTTGCAACAGTTTGATACTTAACAGTGTATCAGTTAATATTGCCAATAGTTAAGCTTCAGAGTTTTCATTGGGGAAGATCTGCTGTTCAGGAATTTCTTCAAGATACCCAGCAAAACCAATTCCTTTAAGGAGGTTGTTAGGGGCACATAGAGGGAAACTGAAAATTACATGTGTTTTCCTTGGGGTGTATGCTGGTTCTTTCACACAGTTAAAACTGTTTTTCTGATTGATTTCAGTACTCATCTGAGAAGTTGAACAAAAGTGGCAGCTTATTCTCTTTCGAAATCAACGGTAAGTTCTTCAGAAGCCTTAGCTGTGTTTTACTGAGGTAATTGGTATAGCAAGCAGCCTTTCTTTTGTAAATAAGGTGAGGGGGATGGAGCATGCAGTTGCAGAGCTTGCTGGTTTAAGCTGGTCTGTGAACGTACTGGGAATAGCTGGTTGTTAGTTTTGTACGTGTGATCTGCTTTGCATAGTAAAAGCCCTGGTAACACTTTTTATGTTATCTGCTACGGTGTACAGAAGCTCAGCAATGCTGGTTTTCATCCTGCACATCTCCTCTGTTAGAGGAAATCTCTAACCTCTTTACACACCTTTTTGCAGGCTTTGCCACACAGAATATACAGTGCAAACCATAAGTCATGTCCAGTGCTTTGAGTGCATTAGCTCCCCCTCCCTAATCAATATTCCCTTGATCCTGTTAAGAGTAAGCTTTATCACCAAAAATCAAAAGCATGCTAACTGATAGGGAAATGTCATGCTGCTTTATTAAGGGATGGATTTGAAACGTTGTGTGTTCTGTTGTTTTAAAGCATGGGTAGTTCTTACTTGCTCAGTGATTCCTTTTAAATCGTGGTGCATGGTTTGTATGAGGTTCCAAAGGGAAATAATACTTTATCTCAGTATTTTTTGATAGCATATGAATGATTAAAGTACATATGCAACTTTTGACTTTCTTTTCACAGTGAACTTTAAAATATCTTCTATTGTAGGAGTAGGCTTCCTAAAGATTTTTTTTTTTTTTTTTTTTTTTAAATCAAGCCAGACCAAGCTAAAAATTTGTCCTACAATAGATGCAAGGAGTTTCAAACAGTATCTGGATCCCATTGTGCTGGCTATTTTACTTGCATTGAATTATGGATGGTCTCTGCCTTGAAGAGCTTACGTGCTCAAGGCAAAGCACAGTATGTGGTTGTACCCATTTGAAAGAATGGAGGAGGAAGGACAGAGGAATTCTAATAAAACATGTTGTTTGAATAGGCCAGCTGTCTGCACAGTTAAATGATTTTGAGACAATAGGGTGTTCTTTAAATAAGATCCAAATAAGCAGGATAATCCATGACATAGTTTGGGCATGGAACATGTACAAGTATTTGGATTTTTAAAGCTACTCTGCAAAACTTCTAAAAAACTTTTCGGACAATTAACTGTAAGAAAACACAGGTATTTAATATTTAGGCTATATTCTAGACTCTTAAAAGAGGTCTAGATGAAAAAAAAAAACCCAACAAAAAAAACCCCTTGATATTTTAAATAATTCTTTTAAGTCCGGGATAAGTGAAGCTTCCTTGGCTAATTGGTTTAAATTAGCAAATTTTCTAACCAAGCATGAAGCACTGCTAACTGGCCAACAGTTTTACTGCTTTTCAATTTGCAATTCCAAAGTCTGCTGTAGTTCTTCTTACATTTCATTGTATAATGTGGAGGAACAGCTGTAAAATGTGCAGAATGTTCTCAAAGAAATGCTTTACAAAAGAGTGAGAGCCTTCACTGGCAGACTTCTTTTAACCCAGCACTGCCACTTCAGATGAGAAGTTGTGCACTATGCGTTATGTCTGTATTCACAGTAAAACTTGTAGGAGGTTCTGAAGGCATCCTCACTATTTTAATGCATTGAATTAAGACTTTTTTTTCCTGATGCTTGAAATTTGAGCAAAAAAAAAAGGAAACATGGTGCAGTCTAAAATAACTTGATACTGTTTCCAATTTAAATTAAAGCTATTCACAGCATGGAATGCGAACACCCATCTCTTTGAAACTTTCCTATAGTAAGGTGTTCTTAATGGAGAAATATTACAGCCAAATGAGAGACAGCTGTCTATGAACAGATTATCTTGTTCTTTTAAATAAAAAATAACATAGAAATCCTTGGTAGGGTTTCACAAGGGTTGTTAATCCTTTTATACTTTTGGTTCACTGCTGCAGGATTTAATTTCTGTTGTATGGTGTGCACTAGAAAAGCAGATAACGAATCTGTTACTGTTGCTCACAGAGAAGAAATAGAGCTCTTATCTTTCAATATACAGCAAGAAGACTTAACTAGGTACTCACATGTGTACTGGAATGCCTGGAGTTGTCCCTGAAATACTTGGACTTCATGGTTTTGGAGCTATCTACCTTGTAATTGTATTTTTAAATGTTGATGTGGAGCTGGGTATCTATGGCTCTCTTCTAAGCCTAAGTTGAGTAATGGCTTTACATTAAGCCAGACATAAAGCAAGAAACCTTTTCCTTCCTATGTATCACCTCTATCTTTTTTTTCCCTAGAAGACAGTCCTTGGAAAGCTCTAAATGGGGGATGTCCAATCCAGACTGATGCCAGGAATTCTGCCTACCCTTTCCCAGTGTGCCCCTTCAGCACCGGCCCTGCCACCAATGGCACTTTGCAGTGGCAGCAGGAGCCCTCCAGCACGTCCATGGTGTCAGGATGGATCAGTGAGTTAAACCTCAACGAAAACTCGGGTCAGCCCTTGGCACCACCCACAAAACGCCACTGCAGGTCCCTCTCAGAGCCAGATGAGCTGGCTCGCTGTCGCTCACCCTGGAAACCTGGCAATTCGAAGGTTTGGACTCCCGTGTCAAAGAGACGATGCAACAGCGGTGGCAGCGCGACCTTGCAACGCTGCAACAGTCATGGAAGTGCAACCTTGCAGAGAAGCACAAGCATCAGCCTGCCACAAAACATACTGTCCCTCAATAACGTCTTCACCGTCACCAGCTTCAACACATCGCCAGTACCCAGACCTTCCTCTGCCAGCAGCGGGTTTGTGGACAGCAGCGAGGGAAGCACAAGCTCCAGTACACGCTGGAATTCTGGAGGGCCCTGTGACTTTAACCCAAGGCGTCGCCTCTCCCTCTCCCAGGAGCACATCACGGAGACTGGGAATCTTTTGCCTTCAGCCAACAGCACTCCCACCTCCACACCCGAGCTCAGCCGACGTCAGGGCTTGTTGAGGTGCCGCTCTCAGCCTTGTGTTCTGAATGAAAAGAAAAGCCGGCTAAAGCGCAGACGGGAGGAGGATGTACGATGGAACAGGCCGTCTTTAGACTTTTTTAAAATGACACGGGTGAGATTTTACTTTCCTCAGTTAGTGTGTGTGAAGGGAACAGTTGCAGACATGTAATTTCTTGATAAATCAAACTAATTTGTAGTTGTCTTTAATACTGATCTGTACTAACTTCCCCAGTTCAGTGGGAAATTTCAGGAAAAATACTAGTAAAATATTGAACTACGTTCTGTGGAATACTCTCTGAGCAAGCAGGTTTGCTTCCACTTCACTTAGCTGAAAGTCTGTTTGACAGCATTGGTCCATCTAGCCTTGTGAGACAGTTTACTTAATAGCTTAGAGGACGTTCTCTTTTATAAGTATGACTTGATAAAGCTGTAGGGTATGTAGTCAGGTGTCAAGCTGCAGAGGATGAGATATTCATTGGCAAGTTTGGTAACGAGCTGAGTTCTAGGTATGACTAGACAATGTTCCAGGTTTTGTTTAAGATGCACTTTTCTTACTTAAATAAGACCAAATTAGCTGCGTTAATCACTGCTGAGATTGGGGTTGCTGTATTCCGGAAATACTAGTGGATTTACTTTTCAATTGCATGTGTGGTCTAAAACAGATTTCTTCACTTAAACTAAGTATAAAATTTAGAAGTTGCTCTTCTCAAGGCTAGATTAGCTGCTTGCATTCTTCAAGCTCTAGAGACCCTTTCATGTGTTATATTATATTGTCCATATGTTATACTAAAGAAAGAATCAACTGGAAAGGACCTGATAGTAATTTCTTACTGTTTCAGTATAATCTTTCCACACTGTGTATTAAATGAAGGGAAGAAAATATAGTTAGGAAATGTCCCCATTGAAGTTCAGCTCATTTTAAAGATTATACATCTGTTTTAAAATTAGGAAAGGGCTGAAAATGCTTGAAGTAAAATTTGAATCAAGTTTTCAATCAATTATATGTTCTAGAATGGTGGTTTATTAACCTATTACATTGATAAAAGTGTAACATTTCTTCATAACCTGTGTTCTCATTGTGCCCCAAGTCCTAGCAAATGTCTATACTTTGGAACTTATATTGTGGTCCTAAACATTTATCTCTAAGCTTAAAAAAAAAAAAAAAGGCTCTGAGGTGACCTAATAGCAGCCTTTCAGTATCTAAAGGGGAACTACAGGAAAGAAGGGGACAGGCTTTTTATCAGGGTCTGTGGTGATAGGATGAGGGGAAATGGTTTCAAGCTTAAAAGGGGGTAGATTTGGGTTGGATATAAGGAAAATGTCTTTTACATTGAGGGTGGTGAGGCACTGGCGCAGGTTGCCCAGAGATGTGGATGCCCCATCCTCAGAGACTTTTGTGGTGAAGCTGTATGGGGCCCTAGGCAACCTGATCTTGCATGCCCCTGTTCACTGCAGAAGAATTGGAGTAGGTGGCCTTTAAAGGCCCCTTCCAACTCTAAGGATTATGTGATTCTACAAAAAATCCTTAAATTCGTAAATTAAAAATTTTCAAACGTTGCTTCAAGAACAGATCAGTGAATATTTTTCCCATGCTGTGATACAGTTGATGTTCCAGGGGAAAGACTCCTGCTTAATGTAGCAGTGCTATTCTGAAGTCACATCTGTGCGAAGAGCAGAATTTGGGTCCACAGCTGTTTCTCCTGGTGCACTTTTAGTTCTGAGAGCAAAATTGCTAAAGTTTTAGTTTGCTCAAATAGTGTTTATCAAAACGAAAGGATTTATTTGCTTTGACTGGCAAAGAGACTGTTAATGATGCTTCAGTCCCTACTGACTTGCAAAACATAAGTGATAGAAAATTAGTCCAAATACAGTTCATAGATTACTGATGTGTTTGTTCACCCATCACAAGTTTCTAGACCTGTTTGTGCTTTTCTTTCTACCATTGCCTCTTTAACATTCAGTTCTGTGTTTTTAAATAAAAGATGAAAAAATCAGGCAACTCTTAGCATTAGAAGCAGCTTCTCTTTGTGTTCGTGGATAATTTTGTCCAAACACCTCTGCACTTCACTATCTCCTCTGTTTTTGTTTCTTAGAAAAGACTGTGATGTCTTAATTTCTCATGGGGAAAAAACCCTCAGTAAAATGAGTAACTCATGTATGCAGAAGTAGATTAAAATATGAGCAGACAGGCTCCTGAATTGTTGTGCGGGTCTTGGTGCCAACTTCTGGAATAATCTTCTGGATTTAAAGCTGAAAATAAAAACTTGTGCAATTTCAGGCTTGCTAGAACATGAAGACAGCTGTAAAAACAAGTGGAGAAGACTGTAGTAAATGATAACAAAATGTGATAGCTGTTTTCAGTCCCTGAGGACTCTAAATGACTTTGCATTCATTCAGTCTCCTGCCATAGCAGTTATATGGTTGTAGAAGTTCAATGCTGAATCTATTCCTGTTCAGCATTTGTTCACAATAGTCTACATGAGGAACTGGCTCCTTTTGGTCCTTTCTTTCTCCAGCAGGAATCTGATCATCCTGGTATTTCCAGATGTCTGGACAAGGTAAAGAGGAGCTACTTTGGAATCTCACTTTTGTGCTGCTAATAGCTTCTTGCCATGAAGAAGTTAAGATGGTACTTGGATTGGTAGCTGCAGCTGGAAAGTAGAAACTTTTTTTTTACTGAGGATATCTTCCATCCCCAGGAAACTGTTAAGCCCTTAAATGTTCAGCTTCATGTAGATATGCATCAGTTGATCCTTTTAGCAGTAACAGAAAGAGGTGTGACAAAGAACAGTCAAGATTTTTTTTCTGTGTATAAACAAGTTTTCTTGTGATAGTGATGTTTTATTCTGTTTCAGATCAAATAACACGCTGTAATTTGAAGCCTTTCTGGTGTTCAGCATTCCTGTAACCTCTTTTCCCAATTCATAGGCATGAAGTTGGAAAAAAAAAAAAAAAAAAAAAAGAAAAAAGTAAATATACTGCTTAAAGCCTTTCTAATGTGTTGTCTGAAGTGGTCTTCAGTTTGTGTTAATTGTTACTTGGATAGAAACAGCTGCTTTGCATTAAGGACTAGTTTCAGCAATTCAGTTAGGTGGCATCTGATTCATTAATACTGGATACTAATTAAATAGTAAAGGGTTAAGTTACAGTGTGTTCATGTATGGTAAAATGTTGATGTTTTGATTTTGTTAGTTTTCTGGCAATATCTTCAGGCTCAAATTGGTGCTACTTCTTTTAAGTAGCTGTGTTGAAATAACAGCTGCTGGCAAACATGAGTGAAGATGGTTTTAAAATTCTCTAAGGTCTAGAGTTACTTAAAAGCAAGCTTCATTCTTAAAAGATTTCAGACACATAGGCCACTCCTTACATGCATGAATTAATCCAGGCCCTGCAAGCTAGGAGTACAAAGATGCTTATGCTCCTGCTGTTAAGAAATTGTATGTGCTTTTTTTTTTAATAGCAGTTGGGAATGTTTGTTCTGCTTGAAGACTGTTTTTAGATAAATTGCATCTATACTTTTTCGCTGCCCTTCTGCAGCTCCTTGTACAGGGAGCAGTATTGTTTTGGAAGGGCTTGGGAAGATTAGAATAGATGGAACTTAATGTTTTTCTTTTTCTTGGAGTACATGATTCTGAATCTGCAAAACTCCTGGATAAATTTTTATTCTTAAAGGTTGAATTGTATCTATTTTGTGCTTATTCACGTCAGTGCTTCACTCTATAGTGATGTAGTGGCTTTGTGGACCTACAAAACAAGGAGGACTCATAGAAGGTAGTAGAGAAGTCATAAAGATGTGTCCACTGTAGCAACAATGCAACAAGACCAGTATCACTTGAAGACCAGAATTATGAGGCTGAGCAGAAAGACTGGTTCATAGTGATTTCTGTATCAACTTAAAACTGTGCATATAGTATGGGCAAATGGTTGGGGTGGATAACTTTCCTTGAAGGGGGGTGATGAGGAGATAATATTTCTTTTAAAAAAGGACAAAATGTATCAGGAGTGCTGCGACTGAATGTAGACCATAGGAGGTAACCACTACTTTTTCTGCAGCGTGTTTTTGAATTCTTAATATTTCTTGTGGAAGCATTTCATCTACCTCCTTGAGTTGAACTTTTTGTGGGCTGTTTTAAAGAAGTCATTGTGAATAAGCACAAGAGTGAAGTGTAGTACTAAATATTTTACTTGGTTAAGATACTTTTGGTTGTTACTGAGTATTTCCAGTTAGTTTTGTTTTCCATTGCTCTTTAATGTCATCCTAATGATCAGTAAATGAACAGGTAGATAAATTATTCATGTTCTGACCCTTCACTAAATTGAAAAAGCAAAAGTAAAAATCTGAAACTTTCTCTTTAATTCTTTTAATTTTTGTCATCTAGAAAATTTTCAGGTATGCACTGTTGCCATGTTTACTCTGGACTTGTTCAGTTCACTTTGTCATAGCATAATCTCTGTAGTCAGACTGCACAAGTAGCTACAAGTAGAATTCAAGTGTACACATGGAAAATACAGTATCTTATTCATGAATGTGTTGTCATAACAGCTAGCAGGTTATCCATTAAGTCAAGCCTGTATCAGCTCAAGTAGGTTAAGTATTGGCTTAACCTAAATTCATTCAGATTGTGTTTGTAAAGTAGCAAACATGCTGCTTTAAATAGTTTGAATTGCTTACAGAAAGCTCATCTCTTTTAGCCTCCTGTCAAAATGGGAACAAAAATCATCTGGGGTGGGTGTAGTTTCTACTTCTAGATACAGTTACGTCAGCAGAGGCTATTCTCTGCCTGGTGTGCTGCATCCACATAGCATGACTTAGGAAGATGTGTCATATGTGTGCAACCCTTGTCTAAGCACTCATGCTCAGAATGTATGTCTCGCTCATTCTTCCTGCTGGCAGCACTCTGCAGTTCAGTGAGATGATGGTATACACCACTGGTGGCCATACAAAATGGGTGCGCTGTATGGGATGCGTCTTTTGACTCAGACAACCTTACTTTTGCAAAATGTTTTATGGAACAAGATGAGCTTTGTATAGTAAGGGATTGGACTGGGGCTGATTGGGGTCAATGGAATGGTACTGTCTGTAAGTATGCCGTGTTAGTTAATTTGTTAGTGGTTTCCATTTGTGTAAGATTAAAGACCTGAAAACAGCTTTGGATGAAACAATTGAGCCTAGGGATGCAATTGTTTGTCACTTGAAAACTTAGTACTTATTCCTAGAGGTGCCTTTAACTTCACATTTGAGAGAAGAAAACAGCTATCATTTTCCAAAAGGCATGAAGGAATCTAAGCTCAGAGGTCAGTAGTCCTATTTAAGGGAAAGAAATGAGATGTTAAAATTGTCCAGCTAAGTAAATCAGGTTAAATCCACGTTGTGTAATTCTATGCGTAAGTTTAATTTATAACTGAAAAGAAATATGCAGCAATGGACCTGTAGGAAAATGTGATTTGAATGTACAATATTCACTTAAGTGCAAGGGACCAAATTTGCTTTTGAGATGTTGAAGCCTTTGTCTTTAAGGGCAACCTGATGGCTTGGAGGACTAATGTCTGAATGGGAATAGATGCAATAAAGTACTCGTAGGTTTTCTAAGTTTCAGTAGAGTAGAAATATGACTACTGCTATGCCTGCAGGGTTTTGAATAATGAAATGCAAGCCAACCTCAAATCTGCTAGAGGTTGGTGAGCCATTTTATTTATTGCTTGGAAGCTAGAGAATTACTAAAATGGAGAAGACCTTTGGAAAGGAACAGGGATGCAAAAGATTGGAACTGTTCTTCCAGGCTGCTACTCTCCTATGTTAATTAAAACAAACAAACAAAAAAAACACCTTGAGGCAATATCAGTGATGGTCACAGCACCAATCTCACTGGGAAAACAGTGGAGACTCTTGAAATCTTTGCATCTGTCTCTGGATAACAGATGTCTGGTAAACTTCAAATATTTTGAGTTGGATTCTAGGTTGCTTTGGCTCCTTTGAAGTTAAGCAGTGCGCATCTATTTTGACTATGCCTCCCATGCTCTCAAATTAAATGGAAAGTAACGCACAGTAGTTAAGTTGAAGTCTGTGTGGGTGCGTATTTATGTTTGGCTTACTATCAATCTGTAGAAACCAGATGTGGAAATTATGGGTGAGGAAAGATGTCTTAAATCATCATATATAATCTCCTGTTGATGCATAGTAACTTCTTGCAGTATCTTTTCCTGGTATTCTGTCCACTCTAGCATTTTAAATGCCTCCAGGGATGCGATTTCCATAGCAAATAAAGAACTATTTTGTGGGAAGCAAATGCAGTTTTACTTAAGCTCTGAAACATATCTGATTCATTTTAAATAATGGCATGTATTTTTGGATCTCTTGCCTACTGTCATGATAACAAATAACCTTTTATGAAAATAATATTAAGTTCCCTGGGCCTCTCGCTAACAAAAACACGGGAACTCCTTTTGTGTCTATTTGAAAGCAACTTCTGCAGGAGGCGGGAGAGCAGACACTAAATATGGCATCTAGGGAGTAGGTGTCAATGTCCATTTATTCTTTTCTGTTCAGTGATAAGTCAGGTATGAATATGCTCTCATGAGAGCCATACCATAGTTCTTGCAATAAGAAATAATGGTCAAAGACTGAAAGTTCTTGGAGTCTTCTAAGGACATGGGTAATATTCAGGTAGACTTCTGTTTCCAGTCAAAAACTGAGACTATTTATTTCACTAGTAGCTGCTTCTTAATAATTTAAAGCTGTTCAAAATACTCGAGGAAAATAGGTTGATCATCACTTTACGCAAAATATTTATTTTGAACATTTTGAGTCTTTTTAAGTTTTGTTTACTCTTCTTTGTGAAGTGTTATACAGATGGTGCTTTGTGTTGAAGTTATGTAAAAAGAAAAAAAAAAAAAAAAAAAAAAACCCACCAAACTTAAGAAAACACAACAAACCAACCACCCAAATCTGCTGTCTTCAAACCTTAAAGCAAAAATATTATTCCTTAACCTGTATTGCATCAGGAAAATAAAGCCTGTGTTTGTGTTATTTGCACTGAGGATGTGTGTAGCTAATAAGTGGGCTTAAACTCCACAAAGGCTCTTTAAAAATAAAAGTAATCTTATTCTGTCAAATTAGCAGAGGGGTGGGGTTGGGGCTCGCTGCCAGGTGTGTGTGATTCAGGCAGTGGGTTTTCTTGAACTAAATTCTCTACAAGTGGAACTAGCTGTAACTTGACACAGAAAAGCCAGTGTTTGTTTCTGACCTGGGAAAAGCAGTTCATTACTTTTGCTAGTTGAGGTGCTGCTTCTCTGGGTGTGATATGCTGGATCTTGTGAGCCATGGAATTCATTCCTGAGCTTGAATTCGCATAGCTTGAATATACTTGTTAACATTCTTCTAAACTTCTTTAGTAGTGATGTGTGACATCTAGGGCATGTCTCTTGCTGTGTCTATTGCTTGAGCAGGAACAATGGTACTTAAGGGAGGTATGGACTGTTCTTAAAAGCCACAAATGCATACTCTTTAGCTGAGGAGCTCACTTAAGTTTAAAGAGAGTTTATTTATATTGTTAAAAAAACTGCCACTGGGCTTTGTTACTATCTAACAATCCTTGCTGAGGGGTAAGTTTGGATTTTGTCATTTTGGACATGTTGTATGGCTTTCTTTCATCCTTCTAAACCAAAATAAATGAACTACATGTTGCATGTAAGTACTGTAGGAAAGGTCTCTAATTGTTTTCCATTTCAAGAGTAACTTTGTTAACACATTAATGAAAGAGCTTATCTGTAATTATATGCAGTTCTTATGACTTGGGTGTTTAAGTTCTCTGTAAGCAAGTTATTTTATAAGCAAGTTATTAGGAATAACACAAGATTCCCCAGTCCCCTTCCAGATGGCTTTTAAATGAAGTGCTTAATAACAATGGAGTTTCTTTTATTTGGGTATAAGCATAGTAACTAACATGACAATCTAATTGACTTAACTTCTTGTTACATCTAAGCACTATACTAGGTGAAATCCAAATTACTCGTGTACCAAAGCACCAAAACTTATGTAGCAGCACTGTCTCTTTAGTCCTTTGTGCTGTGACCCACTGGGAGCTTTTCTGCAGCTGTGGAATAGTAGGCTTAAGTGTGATTTTTAGTTCTTCACTGTACTGTAATGAATTGTTGTGGAAGTGAGAAAGGAGTCTAGGTTCCTGAAATGAGGCAAGCTGTATTGCATCATTCCTTTCAGAGGGAGGGAAAACATTGTATAAACCATTCTAAAACATGGCCATAAGAATGATAAGTGAAGTTGTAGCTCATCTTGACAATTAATTTCATAAGGCTTTCATAAATTTCATAAGAATACCTTTTAGCATCTTATGGAGCTACCAAACTGACTTGCCTAACGAACTCCTTGTGTCAAAATTGAGGCCTCCATCCAAGTGCATGTAGGTAATGCAGCTCAGCTCAAAATGGGGGAAGGGTGCTGTGGAAGTGACTGCAAGTCTCTGTCCAGTAGAACTAACTTTCCTTTCGAACAGTTTTCATGAACCCTTCTTTATGCTTGTAATAAATATAGCAGACTATGTAAGATGCAGGGGTTTCCTGTCAGAGTAATGCTAGTGGAAGCATGCAGTTATTACAAAAGCGTGGTAGAGGGGACCTTGTTAAGGGGTGGACTGAGATGTTGAGATTGGATCCTCACTGCTTGACAGTGTGTCAAGTCCAGCAAATTGCACTAGGAAGCACATCTGTATTTTGAGATTTTCAGCATTTCTTCTTTACCCTCAAAGTGACTGCTTTCACAGAGTAAAACCTTGCTAGTATGTCTTTATAAATTTCTGTAACTTTCTGATAGTTATATGAAAGCACATCCTTTTTCAAGAACAAAAGGTGGTGAAGCTGTAGTTCTTGTCAGCTTTCCTTTCCAATGCTCTTTAAGCTTGAGCTGTAGGTGAGATTGAGTAATTTTCTTCTCCTGCAATTCATATTGCGAACTTGTTTGGAAAAAGTCAAGTTCTGTAGTGTAAAGCTGTTTTTCCATTTTCTGAAATACAACTCCTCCCTTATCATTAGCATTAGTTCAGTTGATCAGTGTTGTTGCTTAGAAGATGTCAACTGTAAAACACTTTGTTCTTTTCACACCCACTATTGTGTAATGCTTAGTTTAGGTTCTCCAAACCTTCCAATTCTTATGTTGGTATTTCAGTGGTATTCTTAAGCAAATGCCATTGTGCAGGTTGATTTGCTCACAGAAAAAGCAGCTTCCACCTGAAGCCTTTTGCTGCATGTTCAGTTTCATTCTGCTAGTGGATGAACAGTCATGGAGGTTTTGGATGCTATATAAAATGCTTGCTAGTGTTTCACTGAGTTCATAAAAACTCTTTAGGATGCTTTTTGTGCATCTTAGTTGCTGTATTTCTAATAGCAATGGTCTTAGTGGAACAGCGATTTCTTTTTCAGAGAGTCTTTCTCAAGCAGGCATTGGTGATGATACATCATCTTCTCTGAAGGTGTGCTTCCTCGTGGTCACTTCATATGTTGGTGTTAGCCAGTCATCCAGTCTGCACTGAAATGAGGTTTTTTTAGTTATAGAAAGCAATTCAGTATTTGTTTTTCTCCTTCCTCGCTCCCTTCCCTTTGCCACCCCTGTGGTTTGAGTTTTGTATGATACAACTCAAAGGAAAGGAAGCTGAATTCCTTTTCCTTGTTTTCCTTTTGAAAATACAACAGTGATTACAATGTCTGCATGAAACAGATGCTGTATTTTGCTAATAATATTTTGTCTCAAAGCAAGTGAATCATTTTTGGGCAGCCAGCTCTCAGAAGAAGAGTCCTGAAGAACTGTCCATATGAGGCAATAATGGGTTTGTGACAGTGATAAAGAGTAGAAAGTAAATAGTGTCTCACTCCTGCTAAGCTTCACTGTCTGATAGGGATTTTGCCTTGTTACGGAATGGTTTAGGACAGCTCTTTACCACTTGATATACAGTTTGATCTAACATGAAGTCTTAAACACCACCTCTTTATATATTGATACAAAAGCAATGGGAATTGCTTTTTTTCACCTTGAAAGAATAACTTGCAGTTATTCTCAGACAGTGAAGATTAAAGTTTAATAATGTAGCAAAAAATTGCCATTGTTGTAGGTTAGGAAATGATAAACTTGTCTAAACTACTCTTGTGCATATAGTGCAAGTTTCGTATTTCATTTAGAAGAGCAGGAAAAATATCCTTTATATTAAGGATCATCTTAAAGCTAAAGTAGAGTTAGGGTCACCTAATTATTTTTGAGATAATTAGCTTTCTCTTAATTTAAAAGCATTACAAAGAATTGCATCAGCAAGTTGGAGGTCTTCAGTTGGCAGCATTGGCCTTATTTTGAGTAGTCTGCAGCATACAATCTGTGCCTTTTCTCTCTGTTTAAATAGGAGAGTCTTGCTCTCAGCATTTAAACATGAATGGTCTTCTGAGTCTGTACTGTTTTAAGGCAACTCATGCTGTTCATGTAGAGCTGTGTAAAGTGAGGAAAAACTCCTTGGTGTTTTTGGTTTTTGCTACTGATGATATTTTGGCATTGAAGCTGTTAATTTCAGTATTCTTCCAAGGAATAGACCTCCTTAGAAGGAAGGCCATTCAGAATGCACAGAATTAATTTCTGTGTTTTAAAGCAGGAAGCGTCTCCCAAAAGAACCCTTACGGTGCATCCAAGTCGTGCCGTGTAATTGCAGACTTGTGGGAGCAAGCGTTGGTATCAATGGCAACCTCTGGGTAGAACCAGAAGATGCTGTCTCAATACCTTCAGAAATAATGCACAGGTTAAATTGGCTGCTTTTTCCTGCCATGAACCAGAATAAAATATATAAGTGTGGGGATGCAGTTCTTCCAAGGCTTCATTTTAGAAGCATCGTAGCTTGGATAATCCAGATTGTTTCTTGTTTTCTTTCAATATGAGAACTTGAAGCTGTAATTGCTGATTAACCAAGTCCTTAATTTAGTTAGAAATACTTTTAAAATCTTATATTTCTCAACCTAAAAGTTTTTCAGTCTTGCACTTTAAATGAGCAGTTTGAAGTTCTCTGCACTGAAGTAGAATTGATAACTGTTCTCCAGATCAGAGTTGTACAGGTCATAAAGTTTGTTAACAAGTGCTGGTGTAGTTTTCTGACCAAACAGAGCATTTTGTTCATTTTCTTTCCAGTTCTTCTGCCTAGTCATTTTTAAATAGTATGTGCTTGAACTTTTTTGAACACTTTTGGGCAAGGGGCCTTGAGCAAGTACAGCCTGGGGCACATGAGGTTTTTCTTATGATGTAGAATGAATGTGCTGAGTTAAATAGTTCAGACAGCATACCACTCCTCAGATTCTGTTTCTCAAACATTACTGTTGGGGAAGTCCCTCTTTGCCTTGTGCTTTGTGTTACACAGAGCTTTGCTGCTCTGCCTTGCTTTACTGCTTTCTCTGAGGATTTTATGGGCACTGTGGTTTACTGTCAAAATGCTAGATTCCCACAACATAAAACTGTTTGTGCCTCCTAGTTTTGAGTATGGCTAAATGCCCCTCCATCATATTTCCATCCAGAAGGATCTTCTTTAGGTGTAACTGATATGTGCCATGTCATCTGCCTTGGAAGTTCCTTGCACACCTGTGAAGTAATTTCAGTTCAGACTCTTGTTGTCTTACACAGTGATGGAAGCAGTTGTCAGTCATGCTAAGCAAAATGAACAAACTGTCTTATCTATTCCATCTAATAGTGGCAATTTGAAATATTCCTCTGATGTCACAACACCACACTGTAACTTGAGAGGGTAGCAGGAATTGTGACTTATGCAGGGAATGGATTCAAACTAGTGTTACAGTGCATTGTCTGTAGAATATAATGAGTGACAGGCTTGGGATGCTATGAATTTCTCCTGTGTTTATTAAAAAGAAACCTTTTTTCTTTGATATCTAATGGGAAGTGCTGTGAATACTACTACTTGCCTTCATCTTCTTTGCTCGCTGTTTTTCTGTTGCGAAGTCTTTCCCGTAGAACAGATCCAATATCGTGCATTCCATGGGGGATCATTTGATGGGTATTCATTCAGAGAAAGGCTCCAGTGCAATTCAGTGATGAAAATACTCTGCAACACATCTTAATAGTGTTATCTTTTATGCAGCAGGAATAACCATCCTTGAATTTCATGCTTGGAAACTAAAACTGAGGGTTACAGAGAAGGAAGTAAAGAGGAATGGCAGGGTGTTGAAATGCTCTTTTGACAAAGAGTCATATTTGTAGTCTCCAATCTGTCAGAACAAACCATGTTGGAACTGTTTGCCAGGTATGAGTTCTATTAATTCTTTCTGTGTTAAAGTGGGAGTTGATGTATAAAAGGAGCTGATGTTGTTCTGTGACTTGTACCTGCAATGTTTTTTGTTGATTTTGCTCCTGAGCAGTGTTTATGTAGGTTGCTCTGAAAGTAATTCCTTCTATTTATTTCAATGGAAGCTAGAACAGACACAAAGAGTGTAATAATATTATTTGATAGAGCACGTTCTCAGCTATGTTACACTGTTTTTCAGCATAGTCACCACGATTATCTGATCAGCATGTATGAGCTGGTCAAGATGTTCTTTATTTCATGCTGTGACAGCTGTGCATGGTCATCTGCAATGTAGCTTGTCTTTCACGTGGCTGTCTCACTGTGCTCGTGTCTGCTGTTTTGGTCTCAGTAGATGTTCATCAAATGTGGATGAATGTCCATAGGTGCAATTTTTTCCCCAGTGAAGGAGTTCTGTTGCATATCTTTGCTTCACACTCGCTTCCATGTTTTTTCTAGTTTTAGCGCGCATTTGTTGTTCTTTAGGAAACTAATTTCTCAGCAAAATATTCAAGCTCCTAGCTATTTAAGTTATTCTTCTCTTCTTGTTCCTTTCCAGGCACTTGAAGGTTAGCTTCTGAGAACTTTTGGACAGGTTCCTTTTTAAGATTTGATTTATTTTTTTCCCTCAACAGAAAAGTTGCCTAGAGGTGCTAGTCTGCAACGAAGGCCATTCAAGTATTGGTTCCTTTTTATTTTACTGTATTTAAAATGCAGCTCTCAGACTATTTTATTCTGTAATAGACCGCTTTCACCCTTCACTGAACAATTTGCGTTCAAAACATTTTTGTGATCAATTTAAATGTATTTTGAAATTTGTGATAAGGTTGTTCTTGTGTAACTCTCCCTCCACCACAGTTTCTGTTCTGCAACTTCCTGCGTTAGTCTTGCAGGCTGTAGCAACAGCAAAATCTCCAAAAAAGTAAGAGCTGCTTTATAGCTAAACTTACTCGAATTATGCTGAAAGTAATTTCAATTTTTTTAGGCTTCAGTGCACTGCAGCAGGCACATATAAAGCAGAAGCTGATGCCTTCTGTTTTTCTTTAAGAACAGCACATGTGTGCCAGCTAATGGTGGGCTCTAACTGACGTTGGATTTCATTGTTTGTTCCCATTGTGGTTGACTCTTAAAAAACAGATGAGGAGAGAAATCCCTTAAACTTATTCATGTTGTTATAGCACTTTCTGTACCACTTGCTCTTACGTGAACATGTTCTCTAGAGTTCCAATTGATCCTTTAACTGTTGCATATTTAGAAGAAGAGTTACGTTGCCCCTTTGTCCCCTAGAGTAAGTAATCGGCTCTTCTGAAGCAGTCTTCCCATGAACCTCTCCTACTTCAAATTCTGCTCTCGAAACACTGCTGTTTTCTTCCGCCTTGGTCTGCTTTTGCTTTGTTCTGTCTCCTTTTAAGGCTGGATTGTGTTGCAGACTGTAGTCACTTGTATTTTGTCCTGCTCTGACCCTTCCATCTGATGAATTCTTCATAATGCAGTTTGATAGCGTGACCTTGTGCTTTTCTATAAATGTGCCCATGAGATCATTTGAATCCAGTTCTTGAATATTCCAGCCTTCCCTTATGTGGCTGATGCTGCTAAGCTCAGGAACTGTGCTAATGTGATGTATTCTTTTGGGCAATCTCTTGCCTTTTAACCAGTCTTCAGATAGATCATATGTGTTCACTCTCATTGTTGTGAGTTTGTTTATTATCAGGTCTCACTTCTTTATGAAATTCTTAGTCTTGCTACAGTGTGTGTGTGTGTGTGTGTGTATATGGAAAAACGTTCTGTTTTTAGGGTGAGAGGGAATGGCCTCTAGTTGCTCCTGAGGAACTTCAGGTT
Source organism: Centrocercus urophasianus (assembly GCF_019232065.1). Lineage (NCBI taxonomy): Eukaryota > Metazoa > Chordata > Aves > Galliformes > Phasianidae > Centrocercus > Centrocercus urophasianus. The sequence continues at coordinate 6,452,290 of NW_024884475.1, read as the reverse complement.
GGATATTAGAAAAAATTTCTTCTCAGCAAGAGTTGGTAATGCATTGGAGCAGGCTGTCCAGGGAAGTGGCGGAGTCACCATCCTTGGAGGTGTTCAAGAATCATGGAGAGGTGACACTGAGGGACATGGTTAGAGGATATGGTGGGAATGGGTTGATGACTGGACTAGATGATTACAGCAGCCTTTGCCATAGCGGTTATTGAGGTAGATGGCATAAGAGTTGAGCTGGTAAACGTGCCAATGCTCCGGTACAACGGGAAGATGCTAAGGAGAAAGTTTAAACAGTCACTAGGCTCTGAACTTTTCTGTTTTTTGTACAGTGAGCAGTTAAGGTTCAGTGGTAAGTTTGTCTTCGGTAGATGAGTTATTAGTTGCTGTTTAATATTATTTTTACAGGTTATATCTTGAGGTTTTCTGCCAAGCGCTAAGTCAGTGTGGTTATGAAGAATGACCCATTTCCTTTTGGGATAAGACATTTCCAAGACTAGTCACACATTTCTGAGCTTCCTAGACCAAAGTCTGGTTATTTAGCTGCTTTGCATATCTAATTCATGGAAAAGTGTATTAATATGCTTTAATTATGTCTACAAGGGTAACAAGTATGTGCAGAGTTGCAGATCATTGCTGTGCTAAGCGTTGTGTGCGATCATATGGGCTCAGAGGGGCTGAAGGTGTGCCAGGAGAGTGGCTTTTCTCAGGAACTGTTTTTGGTCTAGCTTTGATGCTTTGGACAGCAGAAATAGGCATGTACAGAAAACTGAACAAATGCTTGTGATTCAACTACTGCTTAGAGACATCTTAAAACTTTTTCATGTCCCCACCCAAGAAACTTCCTGTGAGATCAGTTCACACAGAGAGAAGCTGAGGTGCTCCTAGGTTTTAACTGTTCCTAGCACTAGAGAGCACGCCATAGATTTTGCTGTTGCTTTGTCACGTGAACACATCTGCTATGCTGTGTGTCTGACTTTCAAGAAAATACTTTGATCAAGCATCACCCATCTAGCTTAAATACGCAATTAAACAGCTCAAGTAAATATTTGCATTAACTAGCAAAAAAAGATGGTACTTTGGAGTTTAGGTCTGTTGTCATAGCAAAGTGATGGAGAACGAAATGGAGCTCCTGGAAAGCAGTTAATTCTGAAGCGTAGCAGAAGGTAATCTGAGATGAAATGTATTTTCTAGGCAGAAAAATTCAACAAGATGAGTAGTAGGTGGCATGTTTCCTTCTGTATTCAGCTTTGTTTTGCTAGGTCAAAAGATGCATCTTGCTGACTGACTTTTGAGAAATTTTAGCAACTAATGACTAGTACTTGGACTGAATTTTTGAAAAGCTTATTTCTTAGCCCAAGCTTTTTGGAGTCTCATCTGCAGCACCTGTTAGGAAACATAAGCCTAAGGTTGCTTTGCATTAGATTTTTCAGAGTTGCAATACTGTATCACACACTGCATCTACCTATGCTTGATTGAAATTGTAGCAGTTTCAAGGTAATTAGAGAAGCTGACTTGATGTTTTCAAAATGGTCTTTCCACCAGTCTGCATGTTACTGAAAAAACAGAAGTATTAAGCTGCTTTGGGAAGACAGCAAAAACTGCTTCAGTTCTTCAGATGGAACAGTTTTGACTTGTGGAACTCCATGTGAAACAGCTAGCATTGGGGTTAATGTTGTAAGCTTGTAGACTTTAAGTGTCTGAATAGCGAAGTGCTCAAATCATGTATAGAAACTGTTAAGTAAATCTGAACTAAGACCTGATTTCAGTGATATTTTGGTTAAATGTAACTAAAACATTTTGGAGCTGATGTTCTTGTCAGTTCACTTGAATTGTTTTTTAAAAAAAATTCTCACATCCTCTCTTTTTATAATGTTGAAAAGCAAAACTTGAGAAGTAGGGGAAGGATACTTTCTGCAACTTCTTGGACAGATGTTTTCCTCTGCCCTAGCACCATAGCTTCTACATGCTTGAATGCTGGTGAACTCAATTGCAGAGTATCCCAAGTTGGAAGAGACCCACAGGGATTATGGAGTTCAGTGTTTAAGCTTGTGTTAAGTTGTGTTATGATTAATTAGCACAGGGTACACTGGACAACTTGATAAAGGATAACTCTAGACTGTTAAATGTCTCTTGTAAGAGGGCAACACCCTCTAGTTTTAACTTAAAAACATCATTAACATTCTTTCACATGAATGATTTTGCAGCATTGCCAAAGGAAACTTGGTCTTTAAAATTGTTTTTCCATAATCATACTGTCAGTTTGACAACCACTATTTTAAGTGGACAGACTGTAGCAAGGCCCTGCATGTGTACAAGAAAGTCAAGGCTTGCCTCTATAGCGCAGTTACCTTGTGAGAAAGGCTGTGGGTTTTGAAGCATAATGACTACTGTGGAATAACTGTGATTGCAATACTCAGCTCCTGGTACCTTTATTCAATTTGACCATTTTAATCAGCTCTTCTGTAAGTGCAAATTCTCAGTAATTTCCGTTTTCCTGTAAGACTTGTAAAGCTGTATGTCTTAGTATCCTATGGGTTTAAAAAAAAAAAAAGGGGAGGGGGTATTCTTGGTTACAGCTGCTAGTGTCTGAATGTGAAGCACTCCTAGCACAAAGATGAATCTATTCTTTGTTTTCTTAATGCTGTGAGATAAAATGTTGAGTATTGTTGAGTATGTAAAATTCTTGAGACCTATTGAAAACATTTCTTTTTTGTTGTACACAAAAAGTACTGTTTGTCTTGATTGGAAATACTAAGGTGTTGAGGGCTTTAAACACATTTTCTTGTGTTGGCTCTTTTGCACAAGTATACATCATTTAGGATGACTAAGTTTTTGTGATTAGAGTATGAAAGTCTAGAAAAACTTGGAAGTGTTAATGGTCTCTGCAAGGTGTTGGTTTTGAATAACTTGGCTAGCACCCTTTCACTTCTCAAAATAGATTCTACAACTATTGACCTCTCATATTTATTTATAATAAGATTTTGTAGGAACAAACTGTTCTTAGCAGAGCAGTGTCATGATTGGATGTTAGTATTTCTAGACTTTTAAGATTGGGAAGTCTAAACTGTCTAAGACATGGAAGAGAACAATGTTAGAAAATTTGGAAGGATGAGCTAAAGAAGCTATTAATCTTTATTTTTTGATGCAGATATAGATTGATTCTGTCGCATGTAACCTGGAAAGTAAAGAAACTGCCATCTCTGAAGCCTGCCTGCCCCTAGCCATAAGAGAGAGGAAGCAACGCCTTCAAGTTGACATCAGTTGCTTTGTCAGCTGAAAGGATTTGCTTTTAGTTTATTTTTGTAAGGGCACAATGCTTCTTGCATGGGATTTGGGGTAGTAGAACAACAACCAGCTGTGTATGTTGGCATAAATGGCAGTAGGGAATGGTAAGTCTCACTACAGTAGGTACTTGGATTCCCAGTGATACTGGGGCATGGCTCACTGTTCTCTCAGCTGAATGCTGGAGTACTTCTCTAGTGGGAGGATAATGTTAGCAAGCGTAGTGGTGATGGCTTGGACTAGATGGTCCTAGTGATCTTCTCCAACCTTAATGATTCTGTGAGGTGATATCTGCTCTGGATTGTGCTTGGAATTCTCTTCTTTGCCTTCTTCCATCTTGTTCTTACCCAGAAGAATGTAAATAAGCAAGAGTTTCTGGTAATATACTCAATTGCTGTTATAGCTTCCAATTGTCTAAAGGAATTGTCTTGCCTTACTCTGAAGGGCCATAGCTCAAAAAATGCATGTGATTGCTTAACCATGGAATACACTTATTTGTTCTATAAGCACAATATGCCTTTAAGGTAGGGCTCAACCTGCTTGACCTCTACAAATGTACTTTCCTTCTGGGAAATGCTTTTGCAGGTTGCAAGTATGCTTCATTTTTGATAATGTACAAAGCTGCCTTTTTGTTGTTTTTTAGTTATATTTTAACTATCTCATCTTTCAGTTTTGTTTCATGTTCATCAGTGTCCACCAAGGCAGGTTGGCAGTAAGTAACAGGAGTACTTTGCCATCTTTGCAGTAGTTGAACAAGAATATTATGTTGTCAGCTGTGGTTTAGTTGGAGGAAAAGTCTGAATTGGGTAATGCTGGACAAATGCATTTTTAGTTATGTTAAACTTGTCCTTTTTTAAATGATGTATGTTGTAAGGATGTTTAGATGTAATTAGTAGGTTAAAAATAAGCGGTAGGAAGTAGTGTTATGATTTATAAGTAGTACGAAAGATCTGAAGATCTTACAAAGCATATGACAGGTGCCTTGTGGCTTAACTGTCATGTCCTATTTTGTAGTGTTTCAAGGTTACTAGTAACTGCAGTCTTGTCTGCTTGGAGTGGCAGAGATCAGCTGTGCTTGAAGTGTAGTTGGCACAGAGCCTCACTGGTAGTTCTTCATTACTGCGCAATGATAAAAATCAATCCAGAGACAGATTCCTGATGTTATCTGTGTCTCTAAAATCTTTTTCTCCCCCTTCTTCCTTTCAGTTTTTAGTTAGAGTTGACTTTTGTATGGAAGCTTGCCAAGGCAGGTTGTTTTTCTTTTCTTGAGAAGGCACTTAACTATACTCTTGTTATAGGTACTAACCTGAATCCAAAATATGGGCTCCAAGATCTTGAAGTGATTTGTGTACTGCTGTAAATGTTCAGGGTTTGGTGCTCATGCGTTAAACATTTAAAAAATAATTACTGCTTGAATAGGCTAGCTCTGCTAACTTGTGCATGCATTACTGTAGAACCAGAAGTCTCTTAAACTTTAAATTTTCAAGGCTTTTGAAAATTTCATGACACAGAGCAAAAATATTGTTGTCTTAAGCCTTGCAAAGCTCATGTAGTTGACATAGAAGGGTATGTTTTCAGGCCATGCAAGCCAGCAGTTGGATTGGTAAATTGATCTTAAGCTTGTTAAATTTAATACTTAGTACGTGTGGGGTGTTTTAGGTCAAGTGAGTAGGAATGGATTAGTGAGATTTAAAATGATACAGAAATAATCAACTTTGCAGAGGACTGTTTAACTTCCAGTTTCACCTCAAATAGATAACTGAAGAGTATGTATGCTTTCTGCTGAAAAATATGAAAAGCAGAATATAATATTTAAGTAACTGAATTCCTTCTTCCTTATCTCCTAGAGAGAGGACATACCTCCTGTCCTTCAATTCCTTCGCTATATGAAGTGAGGATTTTCCTTCCTGTCTGTTAGTAAGCCCAAGTTGTTTTTAACTGCAGAGAGTAGACCCTAGATAGTCAAGGATCAATTAATGATACTAAGTGGAATAAACTGGAAAACTTAGCCAGTTCCCATTCTTTGAGGAGTTATTAAATTGTTCTTTGAATTCCAAAGTAATTCATTTCCGCCTTCTCTCTGGAGGGATAAAATGTTGATGTTCTCAATCCGCATTTGCTTATGTCTGTATTGTGATGTTCAAGCTCTATGGGAGGAGTCCTCACCCTAGAAATGTGGCCAGCAGGAAGATTTCAGTTTTATAGGCAGAACTGGCCTCTTTCAGTGAAGAGGATACCTGCACATGAAGCAGTGATTTGGTTGTATCTGGTCCAGAAGCAGTCTGATTCAATACCAAATTTAATCAACTTTAAGGTAGATTTAGGCCTAGTAAGTGTTATGTTCTCCTCTGTTTGGGGATATATCTTTATGTAAATACTTGCAATACCTGAAGTTTGCATCCACTTGTTAAATCTCAACAAGTAAAGACTTTGAATTCTACATACAGCTTGTCTGAAGTACAATACTCTTGTTCAAAGTGTCTGCCAGTAGTTTTGGAATGGATGTAAACAAGCACATTCTTGAAAATCAATTGTAGGACAAGAGAAACTATTGGAAACTCTCAAGATGGTTTGCATGGATACTGTATTCCTAATAGAAGCATTTTGTCAAGGGTGAGAATTGGAAATTAGGAGCTAACACTGAACAAATTAAAGTGACCTTTTAGGCTAGATTTGAAACGAGCTAGGATGAACACATTGAGGGACAGTGGTTTGTGGCTGCTTAGAGAGCATTAGATACAAATTTAACATACAAATGTTACGCGACTTCTGTACCTTTTCTCCGTGCTCTGCTGCTGGAGGCCTCGACATAGAAGCATGTTGCTGAATGGTGATCACTGTCAAGTCTAGAGTAATACTATTCAAAAGAAAAGTGGGGTAACAAACTCAATTAAGTTTTTTTTTTTAACCAACAGCCACAAAACAACAAAACCACCAGAAAAACCCTCTTCTTTATGCAACTTAAGTCACATATTTGGTTAAAGATAACAAAGGAGAGATCCCTATGTGGATTAGGACATAAAATGGAACTTGTATAAGCTTTTCTGACTTGACACTGTTAATTTCTCTGCCCTTGGGCCATGTCTCAAGCAAGTATGGACTTGAGAGCTAATCGCAAAGTCCTTTCTTTCTGATAACTGGGTTTTAAGGGTGGATGATTTTTCTTTCTATTGGCCATCTGGCTTATAAGGGTGGGGTGGATGAGCAGTTTTCAACAAGCTCTTTTGTTATCTTCTTAACCACTTGCTTTCTGCAACTATGTAATTCATGAGTCCCTATAGTCATATCTTACTGAATAATTGTACTAAGCACGCAAGTGCTATCTAATGGAGTATAGCCTCTGCAGGAGAAGTAAGGTAAATCCTGCCTTCCAAGTCAGTAGAAGTGCATGATTATATAAGAGATGGATATCAAGTACACAAGTGAGTGTCCTTGCCCACGTGAAATTTGGATGCTCTGGTACAATGTTTGCAGCAAGCTGCATTTTGAAGACTTCCAGACCCTCTGATTACATTCCTGGTACATCACCAGTGTTAATTTGTTCTTGTGTTGTAACATTTGCAGGTTATGCAACTGCCTTAGGGAATTCAATTGCAAGTTGTGAGCTCAGTTTTTATTCTGAAACATACTTGGCAATGGCTCCTAAATTTACTGCGACAGTTACTGTATAAGTTGGCTTTTGTCCATGTGTTTTATATGGCCGCTGAAAGTACTGCAGACCTTGATTCTTTTCTTTGAACAAGTTTTATCAAACTTCTCTCAGTTGAGGCAGGCTGCCCTTTGAAATGTGTCCTGTCCAAAACAGCTCGTGTGGAGCTCTTCCCCTGGAGGGGGACAGATCCCTCTGGGAGAGGGTAGGCAGCTGAGCACTGTCTGCCAGGTGGGATGTGATGGGTGCTGCTGTGGAGTGCAGAGTTGCCTCTCAGACCTCACCACCCTGGCACTGTCCTACGTACCCACATAGCCTTCCCATCTGCCAGGCAGTCTGCATGTGTTAGAAATGCTGTGCTCCATTTCATCCATTGAAATAAGGTAGTAGAGTGGAAGGAGGCATCCCCAAGTGCACCTATATCTCTTCTACCTGCTAGGAGTGCCTGACTCATAATGCAAACCTAGTAAACCAGCTTTTGTAGCCTTTACTGCCCTTTGCAAAGGGTGAAATCTACATGAGCTTGTATTTCAGGTGAGTTTTCTGCCTTATTCCAGAGTGGGGAAAAAAAATCTTAACTTACTTATCTTAACTTACTTATCATAGTAAAACTTTCAGATAGTAGTTACTATTTTAGCTAAAAAGCAAACTTACGTAGGACAGGAAGATAAGATGAATGTATTGCTGTTATCAGATGTTTCTGAGAACTCAATCAAGTATGCAGCGATCCATAGCCTTGCTCAGCATTCAGGGAGCGAGCAATCCTTCTGCTCAGCCCCTTCAGTTGTGCTGCAGAGGCCATCGCTGTTGTGTGCTATGCCTGGAGCAGAATGTAAATGTGAGTTTGAAGAGTTAATTTGAGGTCTGGGGCAGCCTTTGACTGGGTGGCAGCTGCAGCTCAAACACCTCATCTTGCAGAGGCAAGGTGCTGGCAGCAGCTGCTTGCACTTCATGTTTCCCTCTCTAACAGGAGCCTGGCTGAATGTTCCTGTGATAAAGTATCTGTGGGTTTAATGAGGGTGAAACTTGGCAACTACTGCCCAGAAAAGCAGTGCCAGGAGTAGGAGTGTTTTTCAGATGGTTTAGTGTGGTTAATGATCAGTTGCTTTTTTTTTTTTTTCCTGGTAGTAATCTCCTTGTGGGGAAAAGCATTGCCCCTTGCATTATATTAAAAAAAAAAAACTGCTGTTTTGTAACTTAGCATACCCTGTTGCATCAGTTCAAGACTGTCCTTAGTCAGCAGCTTTCACTTCCAAAAATGTGATTAGAAGGATCTCTGTGCAGTAAATGTTCAGCACAGTCATTCCTTATGCTTTGGTGTAGGCTCTGTGGATTCTTTTAAATGGGTGAGGAGGAGGGAATTGGGTAAAAGCATGTTCCTGCCTAAACAAGGGAGAAAACTAGAAAAACAGATGGTGCTAAAAATAGTTTATTGCAGGGGTCTAAATATGACTTTCCTTATAAATAATGCAGCTATAAATCCCACTAGATATCAATAAATATTGAATTAACTCCAAACTGTGGAGTGTTACAGAAGCCTTTGGCAGCTTTCCAAGCATGGTGTTGCCCTTCATTCATAGGATCAACATTTAATTTCTTAACAGGGGAAAACCTGAGAATTCATCCTCTTTGAATGGAAACATAGATACAGGGAGCTTGAATGAGTAGCTACAGCCAAAGGCATCCCATTGCAATGGAAGGGGAGCTGTGCTTGATGAGTTCCTGCTAGGTCACAGTCAGGATGAATCTCCTCCTTTCTTTTCTGAAACGCATGAACAATCAAAGGCTCCTTTTTTATCTATTGTTGCCATGGAGGGCATCCATTTAAAGTTCAAATTCCAGCATGCTTGGGAAGAAGGAAAGGAGATAGGAGTAGGCTGGGCTGGGAGATGATAGTCAAGCATCAAGTGAGCTGAAGACAAGCCAGCACTTTGTGCTGCGACAGGACAGCCTGGGCTGGGGGTACTTGTGTTGAATAGATGCTGGGAGGTTTTGGGAGCTGTGAATGAAATGCTGCAGAGGTAGCAGGCACAGTGAGCATCTGGCATTTTGCTTGCTTTGCATCAGCGGAGTGGGTCACAATGCAAAATTAGGCCTGAACTGGCCCTTAACAAAGTGAGCCCTCGTGCTGGAGGTTCCCTGTGCTGACAGTGAGCAAGTATAAGCCTTGGGGTTAGTGAAGGGAAGGAAATCTCATTAGGGATAAAGGTTTTCTCCCACTCTTTTGTAAATGGCATCCTGTAACAAATGTCTTAAAAATAAGCTGGCTGTTCCCAGAGCTGTTCTATGCTGTTGCTGTTTATCAGACCTGCAGCTAGCTTTATGTTTACAGTGCTCCACTGTAAGCCATGTGTGAATAAGAGGATGGAGGTCAATATCTGCTGCAGATTTACTTTTCCTTTCTGGCAAGTTCCTGTATGTGCAAGTAAGGGTTCATTGTTGAAAGAGCTAATGAGGACCAGACCAGCTGCATTTGACATCATGAGCAAAGGGGCCATCTTATTAACTCACAGGCGAGGTTTTGGCCAGCTGTGGATAGTTTCTTTTTTAATTATTACTTAGCTTGTCATAAAATTGGATTATGCTAAAACTATTGGTGGTGGTGTTTGGAATACAATACAATATTGAGTTCAGTGTTGTATATAGGATCTTCACAGTTAGAGTGCCCAAGCTGCATCAGAGGGTGTAAAGAGGTAAGAGCACTTTTCTCAGTTTTTGCCATCTGGGTTGTGTCAGGGGATTAGGTTTTTTTCCCCTGCTCTAAATTACAAGAAAACGGTGGCAAGCAGAAGAGCACAGTGGTGTTTCATCATTGATATGGAACATTTTTCCATCTTGGGGAGCTGGGCTGTTTAAAAAATAATAATAATAAATCTCAATGTAATGTAATTTATTAGAGAACTCGGAGTTGAACTTAAGATAATTCTAGGAGAGGGGATCAGTCCTCTTAATATCCAGGGTTGTTTTTTTTTTTTTTTGTGATAACGTGGTGCATCTCTGTAAAGCAGAATGAAACAACAACTTTCATTCTGAAACTGAGCCTTGGTGTTTCAAATACTGAATGCTGTCTATTGTGAAACGTGACCATAAGGTGGATGTGCTTCCCTTGCTCTTGACAGTCGTTTTCTGACATGGTGTACCATCTCCTGAAAGAGGTTTGAAACTCATTGTTGGACCTGAGGTTTTCTCAGACATTTCTTAAAAGCACTTTGGGAAGCCTTAAGTTTAACTGTCACTTTGTCTTTTGTTACTCTCTCATTAAAAAGATCGGTTCTTGCTGTGGGTATATAGTGGGACATAGATGTGACCAACAGATGTCTCAAGCATGTGAAAACAAACTGATTTATCTCCATTAATTAATGACACCAATTTGTTCTTCCATTGGATTTTTAGGATAGGAAATCCTTACTTGTTAACTTTCTCTTTTTCAAGTACATGCAACTGAAGAGATGGTTTAATGTGTTTAAAAGCAGCCTCTCGTGGACTACAGTTGGATGTTGTCTAAGTGACCAGAGAGATGACTGCTTGGTGTTAGCTGCAGATAACCACAGAGCTGATCTTTCCACATCCTTGGAGCTATACCTTTCTTTATGTGCTGCGGATGACACATGCTTCTGCAGTCAAATAAGTAAGAGGTTGAGCTCAGTTTTAGTGTAACCATGATGCTTTAGGATTTTGAATGTCAATTCTCCTGCATTAGTTGCTTTCCTACCCTTGAATCTGTACTGTGTACTTTAAAACAAACTTTGTTGCCTTCTTTTGTTGTACAGCTGAAGGATTAAGGAATGCAGTGTTTTCCGACTTAACATTTTTTTTTAAAAAGCAAACAAAAATATCAATTGCTGAGCATCCAGTGCTGAAGTGCTGCGGTTTCCAATGTGGTATGTGATCCAGTGAATGTCTAAGTTGTATTACTCTTTACCAGACTGAGGTTTTAGCACAAGTAGACTGAGTATTAAAAATCTATAGCAGACTTAATATCAAGAGCAGCTTTTGAGCCATACAGTTTCAGAAATGTTCAAAGTGTTCAAAATCAGATGCTAAGCAGGGAAATTACGATATGTGCTAGGAATTGAAGATGAGCAGTGCTAATTGTGTAACTTCTAAACAAATGCATTGTGTTCAACTTAACTCATCTCTGGAAATAATTAGTGGCAAGAGTCTACCTACAATTTGAATCAGTGTTCTTGTGAGAGTTCAGTGTTAAACTGTGGATTTGCCTAGAGTTAAATATTCCTAATGGCACTTACAATAGTACTTGTATTTTGTCTGCATGTGTGTTTCCTTGAGTGCACTTGCGTAACAAGATCTTAAAGCTTTGTTTAGGACAAATACTTCTGTAGTGAAAAACTGATGGGAAGAAGGGGGAACTGTTCCCAAGCTGAGATTGTTTCCCCTTCCCTCTCTCCCCTCCCTGCCAAAAGTGAGCTTTATGGCCCAATTATAGAATCCCTTAAAATGCTGGTTATGATGGAGTGCCAGCATAACCCAATAATATAGGTGAGGCTGACATCTGTCAGTAACTAATGAGGGCAGCCTTAAAATTAGGGCTGAAGTTTACTTCTCTAATTTCTTAAAATTTGACCCATCGTATCAACTTATATATTTGACTTGAGGATGAAAAATGAATGTACCAGAACTTGGAGAGGGGGTGCATGGGTGTACTCAAAATTAGTGCATGTATGATTCAATTGTGAGAGTAATTGTTTGCAGCTCATAGCAAAGTCTTGAAGGAATGAGAGCTTGGCTGGAGTGCTTAGGATGGAAGGTCTCTGTAAAAATAGATGACACATAAAGGGCAGGAAATGAAGCCAATATCATCATGTTTTGAAGCTGGGAGGGTCAAATCCTGTCCTGTGCTACACTGTGGTATTAGCTGTCAGCTCAAACCCGGTTACTTGAGAATGCTTTGGCATGGTAAAGGTAACTTCACTGTGTGATTGAGTAGTTGTGCTTCCATAAGACAGCTTTTGATCTTCTCATTGGAACGTATTTAGTTAGAATTCCTGATGTTCAGTAAAACTCCTGGTTGTTGTTGGTGGGTTTTTTGGGTTTTTTTTTTTTTTTTTTTTTTTTTTTTAGGCAATTTTCTGTTTCAGAGCTGATGCCGTGAAGTCTTAATTCCTCTGTCAGAGGACTAATTTGGAAAGCTTTGGCTGCCAAGGGCAGTCTTTTAGTTTTTGGATCCTGAATGAGAACATAATGCAAGCAATTGTACTCTTTAAGCAGCATTCTTGTTCAGAATGTTATCTCTGACTGGTACAACAGTGAGATGTGTAGATGCATGTCTGTATAAGCAGATACGTGTTTCCTTATACTGCAGAAAACGAAAAGCATCTCTGAAGTCTGTGTATGAATTGGACATTACTGAAGATAGGAAAGAATCTCTTTCTAGAGACTTGGTTTTAATAACGAAGATGGTGGTATGCAGTATAAATTGTTTCTGTGTTTCTTTTGTGAAAGATAAAGGTTTGAATCAGAAAAGGTGAAAAAGCCTTGGCAAAAAATGCATCACTTCTGATGGAGAGAGCACATGGTTGCACAGTTTCCCTCTGTGCTGCTCTACCACAAAACCAGATGTTTGTCCTCATGAATACAAACAGTGCAGCTGTTTGTTCCTCACCCCATCCCTCATTAAAGCATTTTGATGTGAACTGACCAAACTGAGGCCTGTGCAGCTTGAACACAGTTGAGGCCCAATCCCACAACGCCTGTATCTTCTGCTCCACCCCTATTAGGGATGTACTTAGGGTCATGCAAGGAGCAGGAAAATAACTGGGTAAAGAAGTGCAAAGGTGGGCCTTTCCCTTAATGCAGAGCTTTTGCTTTGATGCTGTGAGAGACCCCAGAGTGCAGCTCTGCTCTGCAAGAAGAGCTAGAACCCTGTTCTGGCCACTTCAATTGCCCTTTGAGCTTATCCCTTTGAGGAAACCTCTGTTCTAAAGCACTGGTGTGTTTCAGATGAACACTGCTGCTGTATCTAGTAGCTGTCTTGTTTGGCTTGATCTTCTTTCTCCCCAGCCAAAGTCTTGTGCTGCTTTATTCAACTGAACAAAGTAAATGTCGTCATGTTCCACTTTGCTTGACACCAAATTGACTATCAGCCAGTTTAGAACAGTTAAACCTACTGTGTGAGCCTCTTCTATGCTAGTTAATGGAATAATTTGTAGCATCTGTAGATATTTATTCTTGCTGGTCTGGTACTAAAAAAGTTTCAACCCTTCTTAATTACAAGCAGGTGAAATAGGTATGCCTGTTTGTAGAACATAATTCCACATTCCCATAATAAAAGGCTGCATGATTTATACTTAGTGAAAGAGCAGAGGTAAAAGGTTGCAGTTCACAAATCCACAGACTTGGAAAACATAAGATGCCAACATCTTAATCAAAATTCCATACAGTAAACTTTAAAAAATGCAGTTTAATGTTGCCCTAGGTTTTAATGAGGGGAACATTGCCATATATATTCACCTCCTACATGTTAGTATTGCTATTGAATTATATATTTCAAGTATATGTAAGTATATTATATATTTCAAATATATATAATCAAGTATATATATAATCAAGGTGTTCAAGTATTGCATTAACTCATTCTAATTTGCCTTTTAAAAAAACCTAACAAATGTTGATCAATGGTGACGGGTCTTGGACTTGTTGCAACTGCAAACCTCTTGTGCCTGAGTTCCCTGTAAGCATCTGTTAGGTCTCTGCTACACTGTCCTTATCTGACCCAAAACTTAATATGAAAAACAATGTGAAATGGCAGCAGTGCTTTGTATGCTTAAATCCAATACAGAGTAACACCTTTAGGCTGACATACTTAAACTATTCTTTAATCTGTTGAAAGTTAATTGAGCATGTTTCCTCCCTGACTCTTTGTCCATTTGGTAGACCTTTAACTATTCCAGTGGCTTGGGTGAGATATTTTGTGTGATAAGTAACCTTGTGTCCATGTAGATGCAAGTATAATTAGACAGACTTGGCATTTCAGAGAAGTATTTCTATTTCATTGGAACAGAATATTTTTCCAACTCATGATGCTAAATAAAAAGGCCAAATTAAATCACAAGTTATTACAGCTCATAAACAAAATTTACAGGGATACCATGGCACAATTTAGAATAAGCATAAAAATCTAGGCCAATAAATAGATCAGCTTTCATGGTAGACTATACCAGAAAGCAGCATGTGTAAATCTAGAACAGTCTAGCTAGTGGAAGATGAAAGCCTGTTACTTCACAATGCTATTTAGCATCTGATGTGAAATGAGTTGATGTCAGTTTACTCTCTTCCTGGGCACCTACATCTAAAAAATTAAAATTACCTTTGAAGATACAGCAGAGACAAAGTACTGAACAACTTTCATTTTCAAGTCATAGCCACGTTGCTGTGTGTCAGTTTGTATTGATTCTTAACCAGGTCCCTGGCTTTTGAGTACAGAAACCTGCAGCAATAATTTTTTTTTAATGTAGAAGAATGGTTATTTTAGTTGTTGGATAGCATGGCAAAATGATAGAGGTGGTTTGCTCTCTTCCCTGTTCACATCCAGTATTGTTTGTCCTACTTCCTTTGTATAGACAGTGAAATAGGTATGATCTTGAGTATTCCAAATACTCAAAATGGAATATACGAATACACATCAGATTTTCAAGAAAATGAGTAACTGCAGAGCTACAAAAAGCTAACTCTATATTTGGTCCCCAGACTGAATCCAGTTAAGGATTAGATTCAGCCTATGAAAGTGTCAGAAACCTTCTTGGGATTTGGTTCTGTTTCAGTGGAATACAAAAATAGAAATATTTTTGACTACTTGGCTTTATGGCTTGATGAGGGAAAAAATACTTCTAATTTATTTCAAACATTTTGCTTAGAAGTCTGCAGTGTTTTTCTTCACTCTGAGTACTTTTTAGATGCTTTAATTCAAACACATAATGTATTTCTACACCTTGATTTCTCATTTGCACAGGGAAGAAATCTTTCCTTGTCACCTTTGTTTTTGCTGGAATCATAAAGGGATTTGATCATATAGCTCCAGTTTCACGTACTTGGCTTACTTCAGGTTCTCAAAGATAACTATTCACAAAATGCTCAGTGCCATGCAAGACAGAAGAGCTGGTCAGACCACAAGAGCTATACTCTACAGTAGGGTTTGTTGTATCAATCAAGCATTTCTCTTTCTGGCCTTCGTCTTGTGTAGATGATGAAGTGATATTTCTTAACAAAATTCAATGGCTTACAACATTGTATGTGCCTATGACTTGAGCACTGTCTATACAAGCAATTGCATAAGTGGAAAATGCACTTTTTTAGGGAGGGAAACTCCTCTATTTGTACCTATTTGTGATGAGAGGGTGTGATGGTGGTGATTATGTATTTGAAAGGCAGTTTTCAACAGGATGGAGCGTTTTGTGATAGCTTCTGTAATTTGAAGTCCTTAAGTCTACATCTTCCTGAATCTCTTGAATGTAATGAATTTGTAACGTAATTGGGTTTCATTATTGCTGGGGCTGACCTGTCACCTTTTTGGGGATAGGCTGATGTCTGAGGTGCTAATACATAAAGCTGGATGTGGTGCTTCTGAGCTAAAAATGATTGGCCAGCAGTCAGGGCATTTGCTTTTGAGCCAATCTGATGCAGCTGTAGGAGCTGCAAGTTGAGAAAATTAAGCAAGGATGAGTGTAACCCTCAAAGTGTGAAGCCAGTGTAGCTTCATCAGTTAGAAAGATGTGGAGAAGCAGCAGAAAAAGCTGTGTTGCTGTGCTTAAGCTGTCTCTGCTGTGCTCTGCACTTGGATCAGTTGCTGATATTCCAGGAAATTCCAGAGTTGACTCAGCATGAGAACTTATGTCACTCAGATCTTTCCTCTCCCTATTGGAGAACTCAACAAGAAACCCAATGTGCCAGTATCTCTTAGAGCAGCATCTCTTGCACTGTTCAGCCATAGGCAGAAGTCTCAGGATGGGCCAGAAAGCAAACCAGGTCACTAGTCTGATCAGTCTGACAAATTGCCTTTTTCCCTCGGTCAGGGGCTTCAGGGGCCTGCCGTTCCTGAGAAGCAGTGGGGTGGACTCAGGGCTTCTGGTGGCTCCAGGCCCTGCCTGCTGCAGCTGTACCTCTGGGAGCAGCTGCATCCTCCACTCTGCATAAACTGGGGGGAAATAGGTAGAACTGGGACATGGGAAGAAGCATGAGAACGGCTGCTCCAGTTATGCACTGAGTTTCAGTGCACATAAATGATGTGGGTTTCTTTTGACTACTGTAGCAAATGCTCTAGTTTTGTTACTAAAACAAAACCGACCTTTCTATTGCTCTTTATATTTGGAAAGTGATATATTATCAGTTTCTGAACTTGAGGTTTAGTGAGCTACAGGCATTAGCTTCCTTTCAAGCTACTCTGGGCTTTCGTGCTTGCTTTGTATGGCAAGGGTCTAGAGAGATTTCTTTTATTTCCTTCCCCACCATTGTTTTCAGTACAAAGTTTTTTTCTTAATATTCAGACATTTTATCGCCTCACTTCTTTTAGAACTCTGAGTTTCTTTTTTTTTTCTTTTTTCCCCATTACACAAAAGAGTACTTTTAGCTGATTGAGTTCTATCCATTGCCAACTGCAGACTCTTTTGTCTTGTTGTCCAGCATCCTTTATGGAATGAGGACCATTGAGCGAGTACTTGTTGGCTCCCTGCTGAGCACAATTGTGCGTGCAAGGTGTGGTACTGTACCACGGAACATGGAAAGCTGCAGTTTGGAGGGCCTGAATGCATTGCAATTTTTACCTTTTTGCTTTGTGAAAGAAGTGGGATTGTGCTGTGAGATAATAAATCCACCTATTTTTAGTTTGGTGCAGTTGCGACAAGTGGGCGAACAAAGAACCAGTTGAATGCACTTGCTGTTGTGTTGAAACCAGCTAAAAGTTCCTATTCAAGTAGTTTCAGCACAGTACAGCTAACAGGCAATTTTCCATTTATGTATACAAACCATCTAGAAAGACAGCTGTGCGGTTGGATTAATTTCTAGCAGTAAATTGAATAAAAGAAAATTGAAGGAGGTCTCGGGAATTCCTTTCTAAACAGTGAAAGCAGATCTTTCAAAGCTTTCTTTTATTTAATCCCTTGCCTTCCCAATGTCTACTGTAAGATTTAAAGGACTGGAAATAGTGTCCTCTATGTGGAGGTATACAACAGGAAATGTGCTCTTTTTTTTTTTTGAAGCAAAGGGATGCTATTAAAATATCCTCTAACACTTTCTACTTCAAAATATGCTGATTTGCTTTTAAGTAAATGGGAAATTCACACCTCTTAGTCATAAAAAGGAGCTCAAATGTTTGTGCTTGTGTAAGCTGTAAGTGAGCAATGTAGAAATGTGTTCTGAAAACAGGAATGTGTTTTATACCCAAACTGTTTTTCACTGGGGAAAGGAACTTGGTAGTAGAAAGCTTTTTGATTATGCAAGGTTATCAGTTTTGTTGAAGCTAGTTACGTGTTGAAATAGGATGTGGGTTTTAATCAAGGCTAACAGATTTCAGTGAACTCCTACTGATAAAATGGTGGTCACGGGCTTCTATTTTAAAGGTTGATCTTCAAATACTATTTTGGCATTATAAATTAGCTCCTAAATGAAGTCTTGATTCTGTTCAAGTAAACTGTGATAACAGATACAGTTTGGGCAGAGAATGGTTTGAAGACAGCTCGAAGGAGAAGGATTTGGGAGTGTCATTTGGTGAAAGATTCAACATGAGCCAGCAATGTGCACTTGCAGCTCAGAAGACCAACTGTATCTCAGATTGCACCAAGAGAAGTGTGACCAGCAGGTTGAGGGAGGTTGATTCTGCCTCTCTGCTCTCATGAGACCCCACCTGGGGTATTGCATCCAGTTCTGAGGCCCCTAACGCAAGGACAGGTTGGAGTGGGTCCAGAGGAGGGCAGTGAAGATGATCAGAGGGCTGGAGCCTCCCTTACAAGGACAGACAGAGAGTTGGGGTCTTCATCCTGGAGAAGAGAAGGTTCTGGGGGGACCACATAATTGCCTTCCTGTACCTGAAGGGGCCTACAGAAACACAGGGGAGGGACTTTTATGAGGCCATGTAGTGATAGGGCAAGGGGAAATGGCTTTTAAACTGCAAATAGGTAGATTTATGCTAGATATTAGGAAGAAATGCTTTACTGTGAGGGTGGTGAGACACTGGAACAGGTTGCCCAGAGAGGTTGTGGATGGGTCCTCCCTGGGGGCATTCAAGGCCAGGCTGGATGGGGCTGTGAGCAACCTGGTGTAGTGGGAGGTGTCCCTGCTTACAGCAGGGGCATTGGAGCTACTTGTACTTAAAGATCCCTTCCAACCAAATTAATGATCTACTTTGTATTATATGAAAGGAATTTTGAGCAAAAGCTCCATATAAGCGTAAGAAATCTCTGGTAGGTAATGGAGGGTGTAGCACTAAAGCGTTATTTTCTTGGTTTTCCTTCAAATAATTTTTCTGTGTAGACTAGATGTAAGAATATCCAAGTAGCAACTTGAAGAGTGGCAGTAGGCTTACTGCAAGATCTTCTACATAGCACTGACCTCAGGGGTCACCTTTACCACTGGGTGGTTTCACTCTCCCCGCTTACCCAATTTTGTACAGACAAGATGAACTCATGCTTAGATTTCCTCTGAACTTGTGAAG
The DNA here is from genome assembly GCF_019232065.1 of Centrocercus urophasianus. Classification (NCBI taxonomy): domain Eukaryota; kingdom Metazoa; phylum Chordata; class Aves; order Galliformes; family Phasianidae; genus Centrocercus; species Centrocercus urophasianus. The sequence continues at coordinate 6,433,706 of NW_024884475.1, read as the reverse complement.
TTTTGCTTGAAAGCCACTTAACAGATCTGGTAAACTGTTCATGTGGCTGCTAGCATGCAGTGGTGGAGTAGGAAGATTTGTCCAGTGCTCTGGGAAAGCATCTGGAACATGATGTAGTATGAATGTTGCAATGTTTGTATTCCATGCGAATGTATCAACTAATGTGAAATACTTAAGAAATGACAAATCGAGGGGGAAAGCTGAAAATGGGTGTGAAAGTGTTTTGTTCCTTGTGGATCTACTTGTAATAAGCTGTGGCCATGTACATGTGAGGTTGCAGTCAGATATCAAGAGCAGCCACCACAGTGTTACTCTCTGGATTCTCACCAGTGCAAAGAGAAACCTTGGCTGTTACACCCTTTCGGCTCACTGTGTGCTTGTAAGAGACAGAGTTTAGAAATTTCACATTTATCAAAATCAAACTTCCATTGTCTGTATGGCCCTGCTGTTAGATGCTGCTTTTGATTTCTAGTTAAAGATCCCTTACAGCTGCATGAGGAACTCAGGCATTTTTCCCTTTATTTAGGATACTGAGGATTTCTTTTTTAAATCAGGGTTAGCACCCCTCTCCTTTTAATATACTTTTCATTTAAATAGCCCTGAAATTCCTGAGCTCTTGTTCAAATGGTACCAAAAGTAAGACAAACTAAGCTGACTCTGAGAAAGATACTTACAGCTTGGCTGCTTGCTGCTTTGAGGTTACCCAAACGTGCCAGTTGTCTTGCTGCAGACTCCTGTGGGACTGGAGAGCTTATTATCTACATGCTTGGGAACTTGGAGAAATTAGTTGTTGACTAGGCTGCAGTGCAGCTGTCTAACCTAAATGCTGATGTTACTAACTGCTGTGCTCTGGGTTTGCCAGAAGGTGAATATACCAGCCTAGATGCTTGTAGTTCCCTATTAAGTTAGATTTTTAGACTTTTCTGCATACAAAAGGAGTCTACTAGATTTTTGTCACTAACTGGAATCTACATAGGCAAAAAGTCTGTGCACGATCAGGTTGAGTAGTAAACAAATGCCCTTCTTCCTTTTTCCTCATGTCCCACGTTGTTTCCAGCTGTGCTTTGGATATATGCTTCTCTAAACTTGAGTACATTTCCTCACCTCATTGAAATACTTACGAGAATCAATTCTGCTCATCCTGTACATTCATCATTAATATATTCATATTTTTTTCAATTACAGACTTTAAAAAATTCCAAAAGTCTTTGCTCCCTTGATTATGAAGACGATGATGATGACACACAAATGAAGACAATTGTGTCATCCCCATGTGACTCAAATGATCTTATGAACATCATCACCCCTGGTTCCAGTCCAATGAAAGAACAGCTGGATGAAGTAAGGCATCACGGGTCATGCCAAGGTAGCTTCAAAACAAGGGATTATAAGAAAGCAGCTGCAGTGTGTGAAAGTGATGAGGACACAAGTGATTGTGAGAGCACTGAAGAAGGCATCTTTCCTCTAGACTGTGGGGACTTGGACTTAGAGCAGATTGAAAACAACTGAGTCTCAAAGTTGTGTGCTAGAATCAGAGTTGTTCTAAATTAAAATGATAGAGGATTACCTTTGCCATGCATAATCCATGTCCCTGAATCTCTGTATTGCCTATCTTGGGCCTGTGTTAGAAGAAATGTTTCAGGTGGGGGAAAAATGTGAACCATTGTTACCTGTTTAGTCTATTGATCAGTATGTGGATGACAATGACAACAACAACAACAGAAAAGTAGGAGGTTAAATGTTATTTTGAACATTAAGGAATAATTTTGATTAAAAAATTTCCTAACAGATATTTTGCATTTTTATGGCTTTTACAGTTCTGGAGAAAAAGCATCTCTATTTTGAAATGAATTTTCAGAAGGGCATTCTATAAAACTAAATCTGTCTTCAGTGATTCTGGTGCGGGTATATGTTGCTTTTGTTAAAGAGCTTAATGTGAAAAGTGAATTGCATAATGAAATTGGTAATAAACCTTCAGATAGAACTCTTAAATACCTGGTTGGCAACTGGTCCAAAATATTTAACTGCCATCTCTGACAGTGTCTGGATTAAAAAAAAAAAAAAAAAAAAACACAACTTCATAACATGTACAAATGTTCTTTTCATACATTCAGGACTTTTTGATCAAAATATGGTAGTGACCTTAAAGGTTAACATTTTCCATGATTTTACTACTTGAATTGTTTTCTAGCCTGAAGCAATGCTAATTTAGGTGGGATAAAACTGCAAGTAGCTGCCCACCTACTTGGTCATTATGTTTTCTGTGGTTCAAAAGAATGTACAACAAGAGCACTTGAACTTTTAGACAGGGACTTTGTAATGATCAGTTCCCCAGGAGGTGATCCCTTCAGCAATACTAGAAGGAAAATAGTCCTTGAATTAAATAAAATGACATTTTGCTTTGCACTTGTGTCTGTTTATGAATTTTGTTGGTGGAAAATACAGTCTGGGTCATGTTCTGTAATATGGTATTTATGTACAGAGCTGGGTGGAGGGCAGACTTCTGGTCATCTAAAAAGAAAGTCAGATTGGTTTGAGGAGCTGGGGAGTAATTCCTGCTAGATCCCAGAAGTGTCTCAGTGATTACATACACCATAATAATCTTAATATAGTAGTCTATTCACTGCAGACTATTGCAACACATATTTTGTTAGTTCAGCTGGAATAGGGATTTGCCTCATGAAGAGGGAAAATAATCTCAAAATAGAGATTTTAAATTGGATAGAACTGGAGAGGCTTAGATTATGGCGTTTCATTGCATCTCATTAGTCTGCTTAAATGAGCCAACTCCTATGGTAGTGCTATAAAACCAAAATCCAGTATCATTCCAAGTCACCTAATGGAATGTGATTGAAGTGAGAAATTAATATCTGGAGGCATGTGACAAGAAGCAGAATAAGGTGTGACTCGGGCTGCAGCCTTGTGGTTAGGGTCAGCCTTTGGGCATAAAAAGAACTGGCTTTTAATTACTGAAGTAGCTTGCATGGCTTACTGTCTGTACAAAACTGAGCTTGGGGTAGCCACTAAAAAGCTGTAGTGTTCTTCATGCTTTTATGACTCCTACTGCACGTGTAACTAACGGCAGCAGTGGTCTGCAATACCAATACCAATATACGTGCATATGGAGGTGTGAGATCACTGGAAAGACTTGTTAGGCTCTTGATGTGTTAATATATATAGTGTTAATATATGTCATGCTCATTGTAGCAGCAGAAAATCATCCTCCTTTTCCTAGATGAGTAAATAAAGGAGCTGCTCATGGAGCACAGTTCTTTCAGAAGCTCTGTTAAATGTGCATCTCGCTCTGCAGATTATTTGGATCCAGAGGAGGGCCATGAAGATGATCAAAGGGCCGGAGCACCTCTCCTATGAAGATAGATTGAGGAAGTTGGGCTTATTCAGCCTGGAGAAGGCTCTGGGGAGACTCTATTGCAGCCTTGCAGTTCTTGAGGGAAGCTTTAAAAACAGGACAGGGACTTTTTATGCTATCATGTAGTGACAGGAGAAGGGGGAATGGATTTAAACAAAAAGAGGGGAGATTTAGGTTAGAAGTTAGGAAGAAGTTTTTTGCTCAGAGGGTGGTGAGGCCCTGGCACAGGCTGCCCAAAGAGGCTGTAGATGTCCTGTCCCTGCAGGTGCTCAAGACCAAGTTGGATGGGGCCCTGGGCTGCATATTTTAGTGGCTGGCAACTTTGCTCATGGGGGAGGTCGGAACTGGGCGACCTTAAAGGTCCCCTCCAACCCTAGCTGTTCTATGATATTTACTCCTATGTAGCAAAGAGCTTGCAGGTAGTGCCACATACATGCACAAGCTATTGGAAATAATATTCTGCGACTGAATGTCACTATTTTTGCACTGAAAATTAAGTTCCAAGAAATATCAAATGAATTCTAGCCATTTTTCCTTGTGGATAAATGGGAATTGCTCTGTAGCAGGCCATCAGTAGTCATGGATAATGGGACAACGAAGCTGCCTCCTGGACTTTAATTACTAGTGGCAGAACCACATTTCTCTTCGTGTATTTTTTTTAACTGAGCAATAGAGGTAAGTAAAATTGAATAAACTTTAATGCAGGATTGTAGCAAAGACCTGTAGTACTACTGGGATCACTTAAACGCCAATTTGCCTATTTGAAAGCACTCTGATTAGAACTGTAATGGCATGGAATGAGAAAGCTAATGTGGCAATCCATTTTGGCTCTTCCTCTCCCAAGGAAAACAGGCTTCTGGAAGAAGTGAAAGAAGAAAATACCTCAGAGGAGACAAATAAAAGGAGGTAAGATGTGCTTTGTCAAGAAAAAAACACTTTAGAAGGAACTCCAATTATTAATAAGCAATAGGGAAAAGGCAAGAATAGAGCAGGTAATATTCCAGCTCTGAAATACGGGCTGGCTGTGATTTTAAATTTACATCTCAAGTCTCAAAGGGTTCTGCAGTTTCTTTCTGCAGGGGCATTGTTTTGACTCAACACAAAGTCACATTCCTACCCACGTATTTGGGGTAGGAAGAGGTTTCCCAAGTTATGGTACAGATGTTTGCTTATGGTAGCTCAGGACTCCAGCCCCATGGCAGCCAGCTGTTAAAACTCTAAATAGCTCTTTCATAGACACAGACAGACAGGAGTGGTTTTAGATACTGAAGAGCAAGCTTCATGAAAGTAGGAAGTAGTAATTATCTAGTTCTGAGTCTTATTAGTTGGTGACAGAAAAATGAGTGGTTGAACAGCTGTGCAGTGACACTGTGAATGAAGAAATTGACTGAAAGGAATCTGTGCACTCTGTCTACAGACCCTCATGTAATCCCACATGTGAACCAAGAGTAAAAGGAATTACTGGTGTGAGGTTATTTCAGCTGGGGCAGGCTTTGACCTTGCATCATGCACAAGATATTGAGATGTGCTTAAAAGAAATTCACGGGTGATAAATTTGGCACTTCTGTTACACTCGATTATAGAATAAAATCTGGTGGCTGTTTTGGGCAAGTTTACAAAAAGAGAAAACATGCTTCTGAGGGTGAATTGTATTTGGTAGTGGCTGTGCTGGGCTGGGAGTGGTTTCCTTCCGTCTTGCAGCCAATGTCAGAACAGAAGGCTGTGCTGCATGGCACTGTGGGAGTTGTTTTAGGTCACTTATCTCTCATTTTTATTAGCAACCAGGCTAACAAAGTAGTATGCATGTTACATTTGCAGTCAACAGGATGTTGGACAGATGTGAACGATAAGATAGCATTAGAATTTAAAATAGTCTTGGCAACTTGTAGAAATGGTTGCAACAGGGAGGAGTTTGGGGGGGAAGACAAGATCCTTTTCAACAAGGCACTAAATTTAGACAGGTTTAAGCTCGGCGTTGAGCCACGTAGTTAACAGTGCTTCTGATAAGGAAGCTGGGAGTTGGTCCTGTTAGTAGAAGAAAAATGAGCTTCAGGCTAAGGTTCACAAACGACAATTTATTTCATAAGGCTCGCGACCTGCAGGTGCTCCTGGGAAGCACAGGATTAAGTACACAACTTGAGATGCTGCACTGTGCAAAGTCCAGGAGAGAATGGTGTGAGTGATGTATTGAGACATGGGAAAATGCACTTGAGGGAGCACAGAAAGAATGGAGATTGAAATCTTTTGGTAGACTGGGCTTAAGTGGCACCTAGTACAAAAAATGAAGGTAGGGAATTAAGGAGCAGATGTATGGAGAGATGTCTGCTCTTCTACAAATGGAGACCTGTAAAGAGCATCTGTCAGGAGTGATAGCTATGTTTTCCTTGCCTCAAAGTGAGATGATTAAGCTGACTGACTTCCCACAGCTCTTTGCTATCCTTTCTTCTTTTGGAGCTGTACAACTTGTATTTCTAAGCACGGCTAAAAGCTGAAGGTAAATAACTACAGGAGGAAGAGGAGCTGAGAGTAATGTGGTGAGAAAAGTACTCTGGAGTTTCCAGTGCATGGTCAAACTATAATATGAAATCCTATTAGGAGCTGCCCCTTGCCAGAAAATCTACCCCTATCTTGTCAGCTTGGCCTAAATGATCTTTATGAAACCACCGCCTACTTGTACCTGACTGTGTCCAAGTCCACTCTGGCAGAGTGCTGCCACCATCTGCAATAAATCTGAAGATACTGATCAGCTGCTGGTGTAAAGGTAGCCCCAGTAGTACATCTGAAAATGCACAGATTTGACAAGAAGTCCCTGGTGCTAATTGGCAGATCTCCTAACTTTTACTCAGTCTTGATGATCCTTCCAATTCAGGACATTCTATGGTTTTCACTGTGCATTCTGTATATTATAAAACATTACGTGCACCTAAATACAGTTATATCTGCAGCTCAGATTGCCTGGGGCACTTCCTTGAAGGCTTCTGCCTCATCCTTGGATGAGACAAAGCTGACTGGGCAGGTAGCACATGTTGCATGTTTTCAGCCTGCAAAGGACCTGCTTTTGAAGCTGTGGGTGTTTACACCACCAATCTGAATCAAAATGAACAGACATGCATCAGAGAGCCAGACAGCCTGGGACCTTCAGGTGCTTATCCTTGCCACTATGGTAGAGCTTATATCTTGTTTAACACACACAAAATATGGTTTCAGAGGAGTGTTGCTGCCATATGCTTAGCAGTCCATTCTGGTGGTGCGTTTTCCAAGTGAGTTTTGCCATCAGTTGTTTTGGAGTTTGTGTGTAATTAACATCATCCAAACTGCTGCTCCCACCACCATCTGGTCAGCACAGCGATTACCAGTATGCTAAGAGCTCTGATTTGGGTAAGCCCATCTGATGGGAGCAATGATGGGAATTTGAAGTCGGGGTTATTCTGTTGGGCCCTGAACACATGTGTCCCATACACCACAGCAGATGTGGCTGAGCTCCTCCTTGCAGTCGTGTGGAGGGAGAAAGTAATCCCAGAACAGTTCGAAAGGCAAAAGCTCGAAAGGCAAATGGGATCAGCTCGAAAGGCAAATGGGATTCAGCTCGAAAGGCAAATGGGATCAGCTCGAAAGGCAAATGGGATCCTGGGCTCCATCAGGAGAGGGGTGGTCAGCAGGGACAGGGAGGTGATCGTCCCTCTCTACTCGGCTCTTGTGAGGCCCCATCTGGAGTACTGTGTCCAGGTGTGGAGCCCTCAGTACAAGAAAGACATTGAGATTTTGGAAAGGGTCCAGAGGAGGGCGACTAAGATGATCAGGGGGCTGGAGCACCTCCCCTATGAGGACAGGCTGAGGGAGTTGGGCTTGTTCAGCCTGGAGAAGAGAAGGCTGCGGGGTGACCTCATTGCAGCCTATCAATACCTGAAGGGAACCTACACCCACGAGGGGAGTAAACTCTTCAAAAGGGCTGACAACAGCAGGACTAGGGGAAATGGATCCAAGTTGAAGGAGGGAAGATTTAGGTTGGATGTTAGGGGGAAGTTCTTTACAAGGAGAGTGGTTAGGCCCTGGAACGGGCTGCCCAGGGAGGTTGTGGATGCCCCGTCCTTGGATGTGTTTAAGGCCAGGTTGGACAGGGTCCTGGGCAACCTGATCTGAATGTGTGTGTTTGGTGGCCCTGCTAGGCAGGGGGGTTGGAACTACATGATCCTTGAGGTCCCTTCCAACCCGGGTGATTCTGTGATTCTGTGATCTGTGAACAGTGATGGGCTGAGGCATCATCTGTCTGTCCTAGCTGCCTTCTTTTGCCTTTCCTCTTGACCTTGATTCAACTTGCTACTGCTGCATGTCAGGTGGGGTTTCTGAGACACGGTCTAAATGGATTTCCCAAAGTGTCAGAGCTCTGACTCATGGCTAACAGCTATGGCAATGCCCATTTTTGCTTTTCTGCAGCTCTTGAGACTGCAGTCTCCACGATGACCCCATTTTGCTGCATGACCTTGCTTCATCCTCCCAGTGGTTCTTTCCATTCACTAAACAAGACGTGTTCCTCTGGAAGACAGAGTACATGGTTATGTAAATGGATAATCTTGAATAGTGCATGAGAATGAGCTATAATTCTGCAGGCAGCGTTACATCTGCTATTTGCTAATTCAGACTTCACAATTTTTATTTCCTTTTAGCATACATTTTTAAAAACATTGTGGTACAACTCCTCCCTTGGAAAAAAATATGAAAACATATTAATTTGATCATCAGCACTGTTGGGATCTGGAGACGCACATTCATTCCCACTGTAAGCTAACAGCGTTTGTACTTCATTTACTGTCTGGTAGCATGGGTCCACCAGAAGGGAATAGGATGCGTGCTTTGCATGTGTCTTTATAGTTTTTTTTTACTTGCCAAGAAAGCAATGGTCATGTCTCAGTAAATAGGTTCTACTCTGCTTTTGTTTTTGCTTTTTTTTTTAATATGGTTATTTCTGCTTCCCTCTGTCAAGACCATACTGTTCCCCAAGCACATATGCTGTTGAGTTATATCCACCAGCTCTTCTTATTTGGACAATCCTGTCCAGAGCTGGTTCATCTGAAGAGTTGGGCAAATGTTCTTAGATCACTGTCATCTGGGGCTGGGCTCTTTTTATTCCAAATGTCATGTTAGAGTCTGTCTTGGATGAATGAGAAAATGGGGACAGAAACAAGAGGGGGAAACATAGAAATCAACAGAAATAGAGATAAATTTGAATAGGAAAAAGGAAATTCAATACATATCATCATTTAAACCAGAAAGTTTATGGCACAGTGTCAGAACTGGAGCAAATGCAAGCTGTCCTGCTCTGCATATATTTTTGTGCATATCTGTGATTCTGTGATATTCCTTCTAAAGGAGAGCATTTCCACCAGTTTACTTTAGGGCTAGTGGGAACTGCTGTGAATCTTTGTATCCTATTAGCCAAGAATAATTTCCTAAAACTTGAGAAAATAATGTAATTTTAATCTATAAGCAGGAAAGGACTGGAGATGCAAGACTTGTTTGTGCATGCCCAAAGCTACTTAGATCTTGAACTCCTTCAGGCTCGTGCTGTCCTTGCACAGTGAGAGCTATTCAAGCGGTGGCAGTGACCCTGGCATCTCTCACAGGAAAGGAGCTGCTCTTTACATTTTTCTTCTTGGCTAATTTATCTAATGCTGTGTTTTCACGAACTCCAGCATCCAGACCTAAGCCTCTTCCAAAGTCAGTTGCCATCATGGCATCAAACTTCATTTTTACGGATTCAGATTAACTCCTCTCACTCAAAGAGTTCTTCCCTAGCACGTATGATATAATTTTTCCACCTAGTCTCTTGTAGACTTGACATTACGTAACTGGAGCCAGAAGTACGGCTCTCCAGCAAAGAAGGCACTAGGGCTAGGGAAAAGCTTGAATATGCAAGTGGAGCAAGCCTGGGGACAAAAGATTTCTTAATCCATTTTGTAACTGGCCAGCTGTTGAGCTGCCCTGCTCTCCCCATGGATGCTTATGCAAGCAGGGGGGCTGCAGCAGGGCAGCTGGGCCCCCAGCCAAGTAGTGAGCTGGGCTTTGTAACTGGGGCTGGCTCATTAGCTGGGCTGCTTGATGAGCTGCTGCATATAGCCAAGTTTGTTGGGGCAGCACTTTACCTTTGTCAGATGAAACTTCAGCTTTGGGTGTACTCAAAGTCTTGATGGTATTTAAAGTAGTGGGAATGCTTAGTCCCCAAGGTCAGTGCAAGTGACCTTTGTAAAGCCATCTAAACATCTCCCCCCTTGCATCACGCTGTCCCCTTGCACCCAGTCTTCATCTCTTCACTGCAACAAGGATGAATTTGTCCAAAACTGGGTAGAGCTGTATAGCAGCACTGCTGGAGCAGAGACAGGTGGCCTGAGGCTGGGCTGAACTTAGGTCATGGGCTGCGAGGAGGATGAAGCGTCCCAGGTGAGTCCCTTGGGGCCATCAAGGCAGAGTGTTCAAGCTGAAGGCTTTTCACAGAGTCATGGAATCATTAAGGTTGGAAACAGCAATCAATCTTCTAGTCTAAACATCAACCCAAGCCCCTGACTGCTCTAGACCATGTTGTTCAGTGTGACATCCACTCTTTTCTTGAATGCTTCCAGGGATAGTGACTCCACCATCTCCTTGAGTAGCCTGTTCCAATACCTCACCACAAGTGAGTAAAATACATTTTAGAGTTACCTGGAAGCCCATCCCAAAGCAGGTGAGTTTAGAATATTTCCCCAGCTTCCTACACCCCATAAAATTTTTCAAGATGCCCCATAGACAATTCACATAAGTGCATCTATCTTCTCCACAGCTATTCCCAGAGCTTCCTCGACTGTGCAGAGAGAGAGGTAGAGCAGCAGCAGGAGTGACCATGATAAAACAAGGGGCCAGGAGGGAGCATGTTGTGCTGCTAGGGAAGATGGGTAAGAGCAGCACCTGCAGCTCTCCGATAGCACTGCTCATCCCTTGGCTGTGCCTGTGTGTCTTGGAGCTGCTGCAGGCTCACTGCCAGACACAGCTGGGGCATCTGTTGAGTTTCTTATCCTCTCCAGACAGCTGCTGGTGTCCTTTGGCACTTTGGAGCCAATGGCAAAAACAGCCCTTCCTTGGGGTGGATGTGGGAGGAGTATGACTGGCAGCGCATCCAGTTGAAGACCATTCCTGAAACTGTTCCTGAGGCTGGGGTATTGAAGTCCTGTAAACCTTGAACTGTGAGCACATGTATTAATTGTGGAGCTCAGGTCTTCGTTTGTGCAGTTTGGAGAGATGGAGGGAAATGAGAAAAGGTGTGTGGGTTCATGGTAGGTATGCTTGTGGTAGTGAGATGTTTGCTGGGGAGGGAATGGTCTTGGATGGGCAGATTGGTGAATAGATCTTCAGTGGCAAAAGAAAACAGCAGATCATGGATAAAAATAAATGAAAGAGAACTGTTCTTTAAGATGTTGCACCAGATTTGAGCTGTGTATAACCTGTGAAGGAATTTAGCACATTTGGCAACAGCAGTACTGGTGGGATATGATGGCACTTGCAGGTGTGCAGTGTATTCCCCCATCTTCTTCCCATCCTAAACACTTGAGTTAACTGAATGCCTCTCTCACATCTTAGTCTTCTCCCATCCACCCTAGAGATACTGTTGGGGAGTGACTGCAGAGAGAAAGCCTGTGCCACTGCAGGGAGGAGGGCTTTTCCCAGGGAAGTGAGCTGCTCTTAACTTGTCACGTGTTTGGACACTCATCCTCCACTTGTCACTCTATCACTGGAAAGCTGGTGCTTCTGATAATAACACTTGCAAAGAGCTCTTACTGTCTAGTTTTAATACCCTCTAAATGTTTATCTGATTCCTGTGGAGAAGGTCCAGGCTAGTAGGAAAATACCATACACCTCCCTAGGATGTCTTCACTGTCTAGTAGAAGTTATTCACAGGTTTTGGTAAAAATATCTAGAATTACAATTAGTTCTCTCCTTTTTTTTTTTTTTTTTTTTTTCCCCCTCACTTTTGATAGTAAAATGGGAGGTCTCATTAAAGAAGAAATCTAGTATTTTCCTAATGAAGTGACCAAATGAAGAAAATTAATGATAACCATAATATGTCCCAGACTTGACCCTCCATGCAGCAGTCTGTGCTGTCCAGTCTGGGAGTAAGCCAGCCATCATTTTCTTACACAGGGGACAGAAATATCCATTTTTCCAATGATAGGACTGCCAGGATGGTTCTGGGCTGTGGATGGCAAGGGAAGACCTCTTCCAAGATGATGTGTTTCCTGTTGATTCCTGACTGAGTACTATGCAATGCACACAGTTTCCACAACTTATGCTTTGCTCTGGGGCTCAATTTCCACCCCAGGGTCAGCACTGGAGTCCCCTGCTCCATCTAATCATTAGAGCTGCACCTTGAAGTCACTAATGGAGCCTACAACAGAGCTGGCCATGGATTTCAGTTGAAGCGTTTTAATGGGCCCCATTGTGCTACATTGTTTTTGTGGGTGTCTGCACCTTTCAAGCAAGCTCCAATTAGAAGAGGGGGGAGAGGAGAGGAAGAGAGAGGGGAGTAAACAGAGGCAAAATGATTCAGCTCTCAGCAAATCCACAGCCTGTTTGTGGGACAGATGGAGCCAGGCAGCAAATGGCTTTGCTGCAGCATGGCCCCTGAGCAGGTGGGTATTTTGGAAGTGATGAGCAGTTTACTCCCTTAGTTAGCAGCCATGCAGGCTCACACCGGACATATGTCGATAACAGCTCTGGTTGGATCCTGCTGTCACAGCAATCAGAACTTGCTTACTCCTGCCCACCTGCTCTCTAAAAAAATTGCTGGAATCAAAACAAACAAACAAGAAGTTACTGACACTTGTTGCGTTAGAAGGGCAAATGAGGGCTCAGAAACACATGGGTATTATTTCACTTAAGTACTAATTGCTGAATGCCTTTCGTTAAGAGACCGTCGTGGTCGTCCCAGCAGTGTTTTGAACTTATATGCAGATGGGCAGATGGCCCTTTGCTGTAATACAGGCAGATGCATCTAACGTTACAGATGGATTATTATGTTGATTTGTCACTGAAAGAAAAACTTATTTCACAATAGGGCATTCGTTTGAGCATGGTTCTTTTTCAAGTTTCTATTTCACCTCTGTACTGGTTTTCACTCCATGAAAAAAATCAGCAATCAGCAACTAGCATTTCCCCTTCTGTGCTACAAAAAGAGAAAGAAAAAAACTTAAAGAGCCTGCCTAAGAGTAAGATGGTCCTTTTTTGAACCTGGAAGATGTATTTTAACTTCAGACCTGGAGGCAGGCCTGGAACAGGCTCCCAAGGGCAGTGGTCACAGCACCAAGCATACTGGAGTTCAAGAAGTGTTTCGACAGTGCTCTCTGCCATAGGGTTTGGAGTTAGAGTGGTTCTTTGTGGAGCCAGGATTTGGACTCAGTGGTCCTTGTGAATCCCTTCCAACTCAGGATATTCTGATTCTTTGGAAAGTGATGTTTACTCTTTATCTTTCTGAGCCAATCGGGTTCCTGGAGCATCTCCCATGTGAGGAAAGGCTGAGTAAGCTGGGTCTGTTCAGCCTGGGGAAAAAAAGACCAAGAGGGGATCTGATCTGATAAACATTTATAAATATCTAAAGGGAGGTAGAACTTCGTTATGGTGAGGGTGACTGGAACAGGTTGCCCAGAGAGGTTGTGGAGTCTCCATCTTTGGAGATATTGAAGACCTGGCTGGAAGCCTACCTGTGTGACCCACTGTGGGGAACCTGCTCTAGCTGGGGGGCTGGACTCAGTGATCTCTTGAAATCCCTTCCAACCCCTGAGATTCTGTGATTCTGTGAAACTGAACTGTGGTTTTTCCTAGGTCAAGTCCTCCAGCATCACTGGGTTAGAAAGGAGATCCGAGACAGACACAGGAAAGGGAACCAGATTGAAGCTCAAGGTAAGCTGCCCTAAAGATGTTGTTTGAGCAATAAGCAGCAGTGTAGCTGTAGGACTGATAGACAGAGGTCAAAATGCAGGTATTACTGTCATGAACGTGGTACTTTAACAACAAATACTAAGATGATACGTTTTTAAAGATTGCATGGTGTCTTGTCTTGCTATTTGAAAGGCCAGCTCATGATTGTGCATTGTGGATGCACAGGCAATGTGAAGGCTGTTCTGTATCCAAGAGGAACAAGACAAGGAAGCAGGTGGAAGGTTGAATGGTGGCCAACCATTGCTCTCCCTGTACTGGTGCCAAAACTTGCTTCTGGCTACTGCTGTGGTGATCTTCCTGGGTCGTATGTTTTGTCTCAGTCTTGTCAAAGCTGCTTCCTTTCCCCAGGACATTCCTTCTTGGGACAATGGAGCAGAGTGAGGAGAGCCAAGGGACAGCCTGTAGCACCACTACTACATTGTAGCTGTGTCAAGAACCTCCTTCAAAAAAAAAAGAAAAGAAAAGGAAGGGAAAGAACTCACTAAAGAAAATCTGCAACTTATGCTTGATATTAATATCTTGGTATTTAATTTTTATCCATCAGAGAAATACATCTCCTGCTGCTTATCTCCCCAGCCTTTTTAAGTCAGTGTTGTCATCCCAAGCACAGCAGCACAGCTCTACCACAAATTTGGCCAGAAAGAGAAAAGCAAACAGAAGATGAACATGGAGATAAGAAATCTGGAACTACATGCGGCAGCAGCAGAAAGTCCCAAAATTAAGAGCAGAAATTTTCCCGTAGCTGAGATATGTGCCACAGCCATTGTGTCACACACCAGTAACAGTCTGTCCTGAGATCACACCTTTTCTCTCACACTGTATGAGGTGTGATTTAACACACCCCCTGCTCCAGGACAATCTGACGAGTTGAAAATCAATGACGTTTCTCCAAACAGAGGAGGATGTTGTGTGTCAAATGCTGAAAATGGACCTCAAGTGATGGCTTACATTTGCCAGCTGTTACCTGCACAGTTATGCCAGCCACCTGGCCTTGCTGCAGGACTTCAGATGTGTCTGTTCAATCACTAGCAGTCTGAGTGGTTCACAACTTGTCCAAGAGATGCAGTCTTGATGTTTGATCCCCACTAGTACCTGTGTATTAATGCTGCTTTGTAGGGATGCGAACTTTTGGGGGCCTCAAAACATGAGCCTGCATGTGAGGGAGATCTCTCATAAAGAAGCAGAATACTTATCTATGGCTGCAGAACAAACAATCAGAGAAGCCAGCCAAATTTAAGATAGCAATACACTAAATACTGGGAAAAAATTGTTGCATAACATGAAGTAGCATTATGCAACACAGGGAATGGGATATAGCACTTAGAGCAGAAAATGACCTTTTGGTTTTAGTTTCTGAATGAAATCAACTTTCATTATGCAACAGTTGGCCTGTCCATCAAATAGGGTAGTTGATATTTATCCATGTCTCTGGCATGTGAGTCATTAATTAATATTTACAAGGCAGCTGGAGGTCTTGGGATGAATGACTTTGCAGGTACAGAGATATCCTTTGGAGTTTTCTCACTGTCAGACATAACGCAACAGCAAGCGCGGCCACATGTCTGTGTACGACCACATGTGGTCATAATCAGCTTTCTCAAATGAACAGCATGGTTTCGAATAGGAAAGAAACACAATTCGTGGATAGTTAAACTCACACTGAATTGCCTTATGCCTAGGAGATGTGTTCATGCTATGGATGCGTTTGTTATATTCAAACAAGGAAATGATGTCTGTATTGGCCATGAGATATGGTAGATTACTACTGTGGATCTTCTTGGCCTCAGTTTCAGTGAATCTGTGCATCCTTTCACAGTTTGGAAATGTGTTTGCTTAAGTGCACCAGTTATACCCAACAACACCATCGTCAGAGGGCCCTACCTCCTCCAGCTGTCTGATGCTGACAGTGTGATGTTACTCAAGCTCTCTTGGACTCCTTCACAAAGGAGTAATGCTGCAGGCAGGGGAAGCTGTTTGGAGCAAGGTTTGGTAGGAGAGCTCTGCCTTCAGTGTCTCCCCTCTGACTATCATGACCTGATTTTTTCAAAGAGCTCAGCACTCTGCTTCTAAGTTCTGGGGGGAAAATGTGCCATTTATTTGCTGTGCCTAAATGAGATTTGAACTAATCCTTGAAAATCTGGCCCAAATATTTCTTCAGTCATTGAAAGAAAGGAAAAATCCCAACTCTTTGAGGAAGCTCTGATGTCTTTGTTATCTGAGACACAGCCCTTGAGAATTCTCACATCTATATTTTGCTGAGAAGCAGTGAAAGCATCATTCCATATGGCTCAGGAAAACAAGGCAGTCAAAGCAAAGATGGAGGGAATTTTAGGACTGCAGTGATAAGATCTTCTCAGAGTTTATAGTGACCTCGCTGCTTTGCACTGTGACTTAGCTGTCTGTTATTTGAAAAACATAGAGTGATACAAATCAGGATTGTGAGGGAAACAAACAGCCCACCCGTTCAAGAGAAAAAAAAAAAGCATGAAAGCCTGATCTTGCTGACAGCCTGTTGATGTTTCTGTGCTCTTTCTGTAGGAAGGAGACCCCCAGCTCTCTGTGAAGGATGGGCATGAGCTGGCATCGAGTCAGAACATCCTTGTGAAGGTGGGAGAAAATTGGAGCATTGGGGCTCCTCGGCCTTTGAAACCACTTTGTGTGAGCAAGAACTGGAGCTGTTCTGAAGAGGTAGGTTGGTGCTTAGCAGAGATGAGAGCATGCAGTTTGCAGCTAAACTAGGAGATGAGTAGGTGTCTGAATTGTTTTCTGCATATCCAGGTCGGGATGGGAAAAGGAGATTTTCTCCTCTGATGCTTGTAAGGTCCAGAGGCAGCATCTACAAAGCACTGGTTATGTTCATATTCAGTAGGGTCCCATCTGGCCTGGCCGAGGTCTGCCTTTTTCACATCAACTTTAGCCTCCATCCTACTTTTCTCCTTGCAGAATCCCAATTTCCAAGCTGTTGGGCTGACTGCACAAAGGGAGACGCTGGCTCAGAGTGTTAAGACCACGCTGAACATCTATAGCATAGAATGAAAAAGTAAAGGTGAAATGTGCAGCCCAGGGCTCTGGGTTCTTTCTTGTGTGCTCCTGGGAATGGAATTTTTGCCCATTGGACTTGAGCTGCTCTAAAAAGCACAGAACAAAAGCTGATCTTAAAAGTGATCTGCAAAGGAATAAATGGCAGGCGCCTCTTTGTTATTCATGTATGGCACTCAAAGAGCACTTGAAATGGTTGGGATTTTCGGCGGACATTTTCTTTTTTTTTTTTTTTAATTCTTCTTGGGTTTTGGGGCATTTTGGTGTTTGTGACCCAGGAACAGAAATACATTATGGCTGGCTGGGAAACCCATGCATTGGTGACATCAGGAGACACATGTGAGTGAAACAGGCCTAAAAGGGAAAACCCAGGCATCTGGGGCTGCGATATTCACCAAGAGGCAGCCTGGCCTTTGTCTTTTACTTAATTTTATTCCTGCCTGCCCTGTGCTCCATGCCACATGATTTATGCACTGAATCATGCTCAGCAGCCGTATTCACAAGCTGGCACAAATTTATTTTTGTCTGCTGGCCAATTACACCAACTGCCTCAACTGTTGTTTATTTTCTTCTGTTGCATCCTCTTGAGTTACCATTAACAGTGTCGCTTTTGAGTAAAGATGGGCTTTTTGGCAACAGGGCCTGTCGGCCTGCCAAATTAATGGACCATATATGTTATCTAACAAGTTAAGAAGGCTCCAATTTCAAGACAGCCTGCAGTTGTTGTGGCCACCTGCAGTGCACTGGCAGGGGTGTAGGCCACTGACCGTGTGGGACGTGTCACCCCGGCTCAAGCATGTCCTTTGGTACAGATTGCCCTTAGGGGAGGACGTGTATGGGCTTTGCTATGGAGAACAACAGCCCTTCTGTGGCTGACAGCATAACACTGGGATGAAGAGCACCCCACATGTGGCTGATCTGGATGGAGGCTGCTGCAGCCACCAGAGCGGGACCCAAGCATGGATGATCCTGACAAACCTGCACAGCAACAACCCCTGGACTCCCCTGGCTGAGAAGAGATTAATTTAAATGGCCTGAAAAGCAGCAAAGGGAAAAGTCATCTTTCATGAGATGGAACTGTGACTCACTTTCTGAGGGACAACCCTGTACCAGGGGTGCAAGCTAGCATGTGGTCCTAGCCTTTGCAAGATCCTTTGAGTATGCAGCCCCCAATTCCTTCCCCTCCAGTTCCTCATCTTAGCTTGTAAAACATCCTGCATATGGACAATAGGGCTATTTGTGTCTGGCTTAAGTGCAAACCTGGAGCCATCTCTGTACAAATCACAACTGACTTGCAAAATCCTGCAGCCCTCTGCTGCCTTACTGTCTTTGTGGTCACGTGCGCCCTATTTTCTGAAAATAGGATGGTGGTTTACTGCAAACCTTGGAGAAATGTCAGTCAGGGTGTCCATCAACAGAGGTAGTAGAGAACTGGAGGACTACAGCCTGCATGGGTCACAGCTACAGCTGAAATGGCACCAGGCATAGACCAGGTGCCCACGCTAAGGGTTTCAGACCACAGCCTGCATTTGTAGGGCAACTGGGAGGAAAATGTTGTCTTGTTGGTCAAATGAGCAACACTGATGCTCACAGATGTTCTCCATATTGTGCCATAGGGAAGGTTGATCAGAGAACTGGAGTGCCTCTCCTATGAAGAAAGGATGAGGAAGCTGGGCTTGTTCAGTCCATAGAAGAGAAGGCTCTTGGGAGACCTCACTGCAGTCTTCTAGAACTTAAAAGAAGCTTACAAGTAGGAGGACAAGCAGGAAGTGAGGCTGCTCACTGTAGCAGCAGAAAATCATCCTCCTTTTCCTAGATGAGTAAATAAAGGAGCTGCTCATGGAGCAGAGTTCTTTCAGAAGCTCTGTTGAATGTGCATCTAACTCTGCAGGTTATTTGGATCCAGAGGAGGGCCATAGGGATGATCAAAGGGCTGGATCTCTTATGAAGATAGATTGAGGAAGTTGGGCTTATTCAGCCTGGAGAAGAAAAGGCTCCAGGGAGACATCACTGTGGCCTTCCAGTTCTTGAGGGGAGCTTTAAAAGCAGGAGGGAAACTGACTTTTTACTGATAGTCTGATAGTGACAGAAAAAGGGGGACGGCTTTAAACTAAAAGAAGGGAAATTTAGGTTAGAAGTTAAGAAGAAATTCTTTACTCAGAGGGTAGTGAGGCTCTGGCACAGGCTGCTTAAAGAACTGGAGGTGCTCCATCCCTGGAGATGCACAAGGCCAGGTTGGATGGGGCTTTGGACAGCCTGAGCTGGTGAGGGCATCCAGACTATGGAAAGGGGGTTGGGACTGAATGAGCTTTAAGGTCCCTTCCAACCTAAGCTGTTCTAGGATTGTGTCTAAAGCTGATCCTACTTCTAGAAATCCAAACCCAGCACCCTACACACTTGCCTATATTGCAGGAACAAGGGCTCTACCAGCACCTCAGCAAGTGAAAAGGGGAGAGTCTTCCTATGACTCTTGAGCAGCATGTTTGATGTTTGTAGGCCAAAAGCTTTCACGTGCGAACATGGCGAGCAGCTCAGCAGCTGAGAAGTGTCAGCTTCTTGCTCCCTTTGAACCTCTTGTGCAAGAAAACCCTCATGTGGTTACTGCCTGGCTGGCAGCTCGTCGCCACACCGTGCTAGGCCACTGTGCTGCAGAACAGCAGAACTGTGCTTCTAGATATGCTGCTGACACCACATCCTTGACTAGGCTGGTGCATGTCCTCCATCCTCTGAGGGTGTGTTTGTCTTCAGATAAAAACCAATGCTCTGCCTGCCTCCAGAGAGGGTCTGCTGTCTGCTCTCAAGTGAGAGGCAGGATGTGCAAGCAAAGTCAGGCCTGGTGTCACCAAACCCAGACTCATTTCCTCCTCCTGGTGCTTGAGGCTGTCTGGAACAGAGGTTGGACCTGAGAGTCATTTGTAGCCCTCAGCAAACTTCTCATAAACAGGAAAGAGCACTGTGGGGAGGATGACAAGACAGCAATCAGTTCTGCTCTGTCTTTTGTTCTTCCCCTTCTCTTTTGTCTTAAGACTAACAATGGCTTGTTTGATTTGTTGCACAGACAACTGCCATATGGAAGTAAAACTGTCCTTCAAGAGGGTGGCAGCCCTCAATGGGGCGGTCATGGCCTCATCCTGCCTGCAGCTGTGGAAATGACACCTATTGGGCCTGCTCCTGGCCTGCAGCCGCTGTGCTTGAGGAGGGCTGCATGCTGAAGGGGAGGTCCTAGAGATGCCAGCCAGTGACAAGGACCTTGGGCTCTTTGCCTGGGTTTAACATCCCGTTGCATTTAGTTCAGGATTTAACATCCATTGCAAATAGGGATGACTGAGCTGGTGTGATGCACTTTGTCCTGTGTAAAAGAGTCATGGCCTAGTGATAAGGACACCCAGCTAGAGCAAGAAGTAGGAGCCAGGTCTCTGTTGTATTCCCAGATTACTAAAATTCATTTTTCTCCACTTCTTTCTAGCTCCATAAGTCTTGCTTTTGTGCTGCCTGTTGAGTCAACATCGCAAGACAAGCCTGGACCCAATAACACCAGTATCTCCCTGTTTAAGTCACCTTCCTGCAGCATGGGGAGTTAAATCCTTTCCAGGTGGAGGAGGAACTTTTATTTCTCCTATCATGGTGAGCTGCTGCCAGTGAGCAGTACTGTGCAGTGCAGTTTCTAGTGGCTATTTTCAGGTACTTTAATGCCTCAGCTGACTTTTTGTAACTTATCTTTGACACATGGGGTGCACCAGCAGAGATTCCTGATTCCTCCTTGGCAGCTAAAACATCAACAAAAACAGCATGGAAGTCTCCTTCCTTCCACACCTCCCCATGACCCCAACAGAGATGTGTGAGGACTTACATTTGTTACACACCTAAAAGGCACTCAACAGGCTCATCACAAAGTTATTATAGCCTGTGTGCTCCTCAGTGGGTGTGAAGTGGTTAATGACTGACTTGTAAAACTGCTCTGTGCATGGGTGAACTGTGTAGGTGTTTTCAGAAACAGCTGTGCCAGTTTCCCCTGTCAGGATGGGCTTGGGTGCTGGCCAACTTTCCTGTCACTCTCTGTTTGCAAAACTTTGTGTGATTGAGTTTTGGTTTTTGAAATCTGTCAGGTACAAATGAAAGTCAAAAGCTGAAAACTTGAAAAGCTGAAAGCTTTTAGTATTATTTCAGAGCTTGCTTTGTTTTGCAGGATTCATCATTGTGAATACCAGCGTTTTAGAACTCTGTCAGATGATGAAATGAACCTACTACTGCTAAGAAGCACCAATTTGTAATATAAACACTGATTATGCCAGGAGGAGAAGCCTAAATCCATTTAGATGTTGCTCATCGAAGATCTCTATGGTCAAGGTCTATGGTCTATATACAGTGTCTAGAAAGCTGGGCTTGAATATGTGTAGGAACTAAATAGGCCATTTTTACACCCTAGTTTTCGATGTCCTACATCGTAATTCCTGCAGTGCATTTAGTAGCTTGTGTGAAAGTCTCTCTAGAAAGTACTGTCTTCTGTCACTGAAAATGCATTTGCAGCCTCTGGCAGGTGCCCTGGAGAAACATGTAATGTGGCACTGGGGGACATGGTTAGTGGGTATGGTGGGGATGGGTTGACAGTTGGATTAGACTACTTTAGTGGTCTTTTCCAACCTAAATGATTCAGTTATTCTTTGCAGCCACGTATGGTCAAGACCTGGAGAAATCTCTTCTAGGTCAGAGAAGTGGACTGCTATTACCTCAGAGGACTCATTTCCTGAGGATACTAACAGGTAAGACAGATTTTGTGCACCACATCCAACACAGCACATGCAATACGGTTTGCTGTCTGCTGTTCTCAATACCCAGACTTTGTTCTACAAGCTATTGAACCTGTCACATCCCCTTGATGCTGATATTTTAGGAGAAACTAGAGGCTTCTAGAATGATTTGTTCCCATACAAAACTGGAAATGAGTTTCCACCCACTGATACTATTTATAAGCAAGTAGTAACAGCATTAAACTAGAATCCCTGCCGTTCCTGATGCTACTCAAAGAATACATGATTGTTACTGTACCATTACGGGTCCAGTGGGTGTGAATGGTGCAGCTCATTTTGAACCATTTCTTGTTTATTCTTATCAGACTTGAACACCTGTGTGTCAGAGGTCTGTCTGGTTTTTTTCCCTTCTCTCAGTCTACCTTTACAGTCCAAAATGGTGGGTTTCTGGTAGATCCTGTCACTTCTATGTAATTTGGCCATTTCAGAATGAAATACCTAAATGAACTTAGGCTGCTAATTGCCCTGTCCTCTGCGCTTGTTACAGGTGACATCTGGGCACATTGGTAGTGAAGTTGTGAACAGTCATGCTTTTGGCAAAGAACTAAGCCAGAACTGGAGGAAATGAAATCTACAGATAGAAGAGTGTATTTCTGGTGCCACTGCAACCAGAGACCCATCTATCCTTTAGCTTTTTCTTTTAACCTGAATTGTTGATTCAGCTACTTGGCAGTGGGGTGCCATTTCAAGCCTTTTGCTATCTTCTTATTGAGAAAATTGAGTAGGGCTGTCTAAAATTTCCAATTTCCTTTTTATTTTCTTTGCCCTGCTCTGATTATTCCTGTCATTCTCTTTTTCAAAGTGACTGAGCTGGAATTTTCAGACGATTACTCACAATGACTCTAGTTCTTTTCCTTTCTATGTATGGCTAATGTGGTTTATCCCAGATAGATTAACCTGTGCTTATTGACACTTTCATTTTACCAGTGGTTTTATTGCCTGGTCACTCAGCGTCATGTCACAGTCACTCATATTCAGACTTAGATCTGAAAATCCTGGACAACTTTAGGCAGCTGGTCACTCGATCATTTCATTGCTCATCCCTTTTCCAGATCACTGTGATGGTAATAAACAGAAGAAATTCAGCATAAATTCTCAGGAGCTCTCTTCTCGCAGAAGCTAATTATATATGTGTTATACATGTACACACACAGAGAGAAATGTACACATAGAAACATATGCATGCATATGTACCTGCATTATTACATTTATGTGTGCATACATATAATTATTTATACCGATTTGTAACTTCCTGTATTTCATTCTAATGAGTTTATTATACTTCATGACAGTAAGTTCTTTAAGAACTTTTACTGGGAGAGAGAATTCAGCCGTCTGTGTTTTTCAAAAACTGGGTGCAGTGAATCAATAAAACAGCTCTGGCCCTCATGTCTGACAACTCTCCAGAAATATCTGATGGATTTGTGAGGTATGGCTTGTCTTTATAAAAGCTGTGTTGACTTCCACTGACCAACTGATCCATTGAGCTATCTACTTCACACAGATACACTTGTTGAACAGGGCTTCTGGAAGTCTCCGGTCCAGTCCCACACTGAAAGCACTACTGTTGCAATAGCAGGCCAGACCAACTCTACTGTTGTCTGGTTGTCTGGCTGAGTCTTGAAAACCCCCAAGGGTGGAGTTTTTACCTCCCCTCCAGATACGGGTCCCAGAGCTGCACCATCCACCTCCTGAAAAAAAAATGTGTCCTGATGGCCAATCTGAGTTTCCTGAGTGCAATCTGGCAACCTCTTCTTCTACCCTTTGTTACTGTTCCTCTCTTGACTTTTCACCACTGCCAACAAGAATTTGATTCCACTATTTATTGCTCTTCTTCAAGTAGTTTGATTTTTGGAGACTATCGATCCTTGACAATATCGACAACTGGAGCAAACTGCTCTGAAGTTGAGTCCTCTATTCTGAGCAGAGGCTAGAGTGGGGGTGTCCAGAAACCCCTTCCAACCTGAATTATTCCATAATTTTGCAGTCAGGCTGGACTCCATTAGTAAGTTTCTCCTCAAGGGAAGTCCAAGTTGACGTGTCAGTAGGTATCATCCACTATATCTTGGCACTCCAGATATGGTTTGAAAATTTCCAAGGTGTATTTTTGAGTATCCTTGGATACTCAAAATAATAATAATGGATAATGGAGCAAAGTGAGCAAAACAGCACAGGAAGTGCTATTCAAGCATTTCCTCCAAGTGTTCAATTGACATGCCAGTCTTAAGAAAGAGGTTGTAAACTGATATTCTGCCGCTGTCTTGAGTTGTTAGTCCATTTTTGGATTCAGTGCTTGTAAGAATAAAATGGTGACTGGAAAACAAAGCTCATGTCAGCCCTTACCAGCAGAGCATTCTTTTGAAGGTAAAGAGCTGGAAGGCAGCATGGTAGAAACAGTGAATCCTATCAGAGCCAGCAGCAAAACACTTAAATGCTGAAATAATTCAGCATCTGCTGAGAGCAAGAACTATCCATATAAAAGACACTAATCTGTCATAGATTTTAAAGCTAGAAGAGATTATGATGATCTTTCACTCTAACCTCCTACATAATTCAGACCATAAGATATCATTTCACATCAAGCTCTTATCTTCCAAATGAGCTTGAAAAAGGCATCCACTCTTGACTGAAGTACTGACAGTGATGAAGATTCCGCCCTATCTTTGGGAGATGATGGTAAGATTAGTTATCCTGACAGTTATGAAAAATACAGTCTATTTCAGTGCTTTGTTTCAGCTTTCATCCACTGGCATTTGTGATGCTTTTTGCTGAATTATGTGCTTTTCTACTATCAGGAAGTTTGGCTTCCAAGAGCAATTTTGACCAGCTTTCTTACCTTTTTCAGTGTGTGGTCAAAGCCTCAGAAGAACTATTTCTGGCTGGGTTGTAGACGTTTCAGATAACCTTGACCTTAGCTTGTTTCTGCTAATGATGATCCTCTGTAGAACTGAGATAATGATACTTCCCTCCCTCTCACAGGTGTTAGCTGGGAAAAAAAAAAGATCATTAACATTTCTCACGTGCTACAGTGGGAGGAAAATATTGGGTCACATGGAGATCAGAGGCTGGATATTGCATTCCGAGATGTGGTTTAGTGCAGCAATCTTATCTACTGGAAACTGAAGTCCTCTCAAGTTGCTGCAAGATATGAGCTGCATTTTCATATGTGGATAGTGGTGCTCTGAATCAAAAGACAATACCTGAAAATATTTGTGTGCAGTGGTAGTTGGATATCTGTGAAAGAGAGAAGATATTTGGGGACAGTAGGGGATAATTTCTTTCTTTGTAGGGGACACTGCGATAAGGCAATGTAGACCAAGTGAAGAGTATTTCTCATAGTAAAACATTTATCAAGATGTAAAAACAGAAGCTCATCTATTCAATTCAGTTCATCTGTCTACTCTAAATGGAGCATTTATTTGTAATGGAGCCAGTAGTCTCAGTTATCAGCCATACCTTTTACAGTCAAAGCCTAGACCAAAATAGCTCCCAAGTCCTTCTGATTTTCTATTTTTGTCAGTGATCTGCTTAAATGCTGAGGATGCTCAGACCAATCTAATTGGCTAAGCACCAGTGCTAGAACAGTGGATCACCTTCCTATATTTAAAATGAACATATATATGATGCCCTTGAGGTGGGAGAGCAGGGTTGCCTCGTGCTGCCAACTGCTGAGTCATGGCTGAAAACCAAGGAAGATGAATCACTCAGCACAAGGCTGGTGTCTCCCATACTGTTGCTCTGTGGTGCTCAAGATGTGAAGTGCTATGTTGGGATGAGTTGAGACAGAAGATGATCTGCCTGTTTTGCCTCCTGTGCTAGGGTCAGCTTTTTTTCAGCCCTGGTGACCAAACCTGGACAGAGCTTTGCTGATGATGGGAAATGACTCAGTGGCATGCGACTCCCCTCAGCCACATGCCAGGGAGTAGGTCTTTGCTTGTAGATCAAATAAGACCTTCCACTGAAATTCAAAGGAGGTTTTTCATGTGGTCCACTGTTTTCTGTTATGCATAAGTGATAAGATGGCTTTATTTTCCAGAGTCCAAAATGCATGTGATGCTGAGCTGATACTTAGGCTAAAAATCAACAGCCCATTTTCATACATAGGGACTGAAAGACTAATTCATTTGGCTCTCTTCTTTCTCGTTGACAAGTTATCATAGATAGGGATGTTTCCAAATCTGTATGACAAAAGTCCTCTATGGTAAAAACAAATACTGAAACAGAAATCTGAGCCTACTTCTAAATTATTCTGGGTTAATGGCTTTGGTCAAGTGCCTTATATAGTTGCTTTATATTATTTGCTGGTTCACAAAGAGTAATTCAGCATCAACATGTTAAGTCAATAGATTTCCTCTCTTTTGTATCTGTTTTTACATAGTAGCTGAAACTGATGAATCCTGTGGTGGAATCATCAATGGGAATGAACAGCACAAGATGCATGTCTGGGAGCTTTTGGGGTGGGTCGTGCTCAGTGACGCTGGGTGCTATCAGCCATATCTTTGTTTGGAGACCACATGCAGTCTACAGAGAATTACTTACGGAAAAACAAAGTTACAGGGCCTGACCCTGGTAGTTTGACCACAGCTTCCAGCCCAGGCCACAACTGACCATGGCAAAAACAACAAATTCTTTCATGTTGTTATGTATTTAATCACATAAACACTGGGGAACTTAAGTCTCAGTCCAGATCTCTCTTGAGTAATTATTACAAAGACTGCTTTGGCAAGATCGTATGTAGCTAGAATTGGCTGTTGGTGTTTTCTCCTTTTCCTTTTTTAAAATAGATGTTTCCAAAGAGAAAGCTGTTGTAAATGAAATTACTATTTCCTTTCATAAGTTTTTGAGGAAAAAAATGAAAGGTTCTGGCATTTTCCCACTCACCCACCCATCTTGGATTACATTCAGACATGCTGTGCTCATGACAATATTTTGGCTTTGACAAATGGGAAACTTTTGGATGTCATTGTGGAATATAGGTGTGTTGTGTCACTTCCTTTTTCTGAGGATATATCCTATGATTTTTTGCTAATGGCTTTGTTCTCTTTTGGGATATTTTTTGTATCAGATTAACAACATACTGCAGAGTATTTTGATTTTTTAAAGGCACTTTGGTGTTTTTTACAGGCACTATGCAAAAATATTGTTTCTCAGGCTTCTAAAAGCTCTGCTTCTAAAACATGACAAAAAAAAAGTATATCAAAATGGATAATAACACCCGATCACTGCCATGTAGAAATCCAAGCTCATCTGCAAACTAAGCACCAAGTGCTTATTTTACAGCATGACCTTTCCTGGTGCTTCCCGACTCATCATTCCAATGGCATTAGTGCAGTTGGAATGGAAATTTTGGTTTCATTTGATTATATGATACTGGGAAAACTCTTGTGGCATCATTAGTTTGAATTTAACAGTACAAGCTTGGTCAATGGGCTGCTTCATTGCTCTCAATCTGTCATGTAGTTGAGGACACAGGAGCTCTGAGCAACTATGTCCTACTCTCCTGTCTCAAGAAGGGAAAAGCATTTGCTTTCTTTCAGGAAAAAAAAAAAAAGGTGTTTGTAAAGTTAGGTCTCTTTGAGAACAACTTTGTTTTTAACTCAGCTCTTATTTGTACTGGAGGAATTACATTGTCTTGTGTTATGCAATAATTAGACAGCATGCAAATCCCAGTTCTTCCTGGGAATGTTGGATTCACTCCATTAGCAACTTCCATGCATTTTTCTGGCCTTTTCCATGCAGTGATGGCTGGGGTCCCCAGCAGACCTTGAAGTCATGGGATGTTCTGGAGAGATGTGTGGTCACCAGGGGAACAGAAATAAGTCTGGGCTGTGGATCAAATTCAGGTTGCCTGGTGTGACTGAAAATGATTGCATTTAAATTTAGCAGCAGTGTTGTGGCTGGAAAGGGCTGATGAGAACTTGGCACTCACCTCCTCACCTCAGCCTGTCTCCTTCCACATAAGGGTTGTTCGCCTCCAAACAGAGCACTGCTGGTGTGTAGCCTGAGCAAGCACCCTTTAAACTACATTTTTGCTTCTGTAAACTGTTTTGGTAAGTCATTTCTTAGCATCCAGAGCAGCCTTTATGTACCAGTGCTCTAGAGAAATGGAGGAGATTATGTCCCACTAAGTGACGAACCTGTGTGAGCTGCCCTGGCTGAGCTGTTATCATCTGTATTTGTATCTTCACACTCCATGTTACACTCCAGGTAACAGATTAAACCAGTTGGGTTGATCTGCCTTCTGCTAAACCAGTACCTTCAGTGCTACAAAGGCACTCTGTGATGCCCAGGAGCGAGTACCACCTTCACCTTCTCCTCGGTCTCTGCCAGCCCTCTCCATGGGAAAGGCAGGTGGGATCTGGGCTTGTTCTCTCTGTCCTCATCTTGGCATCACTTCCAGGCTTGTCCCTCTCACATCAAACCTTACCATTCGTCTGCAGGAATGTGCCTTCAATTGGCTGTAGTGCAACCTTAGGACACATACCTGCTGCAGGGGTAGTGAGCAATGGATGTCCAGACTTGATGACCCTTTAATTTAGCATTTCCAGCTGCTTTTTTTTTCTTTTTCTTTTTTTTTTTCCCGCAGTTTAATAGGGGAAAAATGATGTATCTTTTAAAAAGCTGACTGTTTCATGAAGCAACAACCTGGCATTTTTTGCCTCTGCCCATCCAGTTTGTGTCCACCAGGTTTGACATTTGCTTTCTACTCTCTTTAATCAATTGCAGTGCATTGCATCCTGAAAAGAGGACTGTCATTTGACGTCAGTGCTGCTTAGCTTGGGTCATCAGGTTTGGTAACAGAGATGGACTTTGAACAACCATAGTCCTGCTTACATCTTTCAGGAAGGGAGAAGACCTTGTTTCTCCTTTCTGGTCTAAAATGAAAGCAAAATAGTGCCCTTTTCCCTATTTTCCTCCCTGCTCAAATACTTTTGCCTAGGTTGCCTGGGGCAAAGACCTCTGTCAAATTTTCTGGTCACAGGTACATTTAGATGAGGGTATGTGAACTAGCATCATGGCTCATCTCTTCCTTTCCTGCCCTCAGTAACCTCAGCTCAAATCTCCAAGCCTACAACGTGCAACCATGAGTTGTGTGGCTTATTAATCCTTTTGGCCATGGAGTCAAATGGATTTCACCTCACATGGAAGTGAAAAGTGACTCTGGAACCTCAGGGGTAACCACTCCTCATGAGGTGGTACCTACCAACAACAGGTGGACAAAGCCTAGGAGCATCAACCTAGGAGCTGTGTCATGGTGTAGTGCTTAGGCATGGTGAAGGACAGGATTGAAAACTGTCAACCAACAGGAAAGAAAGAAAAGAGAAAGAAAAGGTGGCATCCTCCCAAAATGGAGTGTGTTGCAACTGCCTACTGATCTGGCTTACAGAGTGATGGGGTATCTGTGTGGGAGGAGAAACAAACTACCAGAAATACTAAAATAATTGACTGGCTGGCAGGCTAAAACTTAGCAGAAGCTGTGATTATACTTGTCACTATCTGTTAACCTTCAAAACAGGTGCTGAGCATTTGAAGTGCCAACGTGGTGATCAGGCTGCAATCTGTATATGTGTAGACAGTAGTAACAGAAAAATAGGCAGGGGGAAAGGGCTGGGGGCATGCCAAGTGGGCACATGGGCTAAAAGGGGATGGCCCTGGGCAATCAGCGTGGAAATGCAAGTAGACTTGGCTGGCTGGGAAAAAGCAGACAACCTCCCAGAGGGGCTGGGATGGAGCAGGAAGCGTTTTTGGGTCTTTGGCTGCTGG
This sequence comes from Centrocercus urophasianus, assembly GCF_019232065.1. Classification (NCBI taxonomy): domain Eukaryota; kingdom Metazoa; phylum Chordata; class Aves; order Galliformes; family Phasianidae; genus Centrocercus; species Centrocercus urophasianus. The sequence continues at coordinate 6,404,765 of NW_024884475.1, read as the reverse complement.
CAAATAGTGCTGCAAGGAAGACCATGGGGAGGGGGCTCTACTTTGCTAGGCTGATTTGGCTGCTGAAGATTTCAGACTAGCTTTATAAAAGTTCTCAGTTTACTGCAATTCAGCTGGAGGAACCTTGACTCATGCCAAGATCCTCAATTTTGACTGGCTTTTTGCACTTTCTGTCTAGTTCAGTGTACTTATTTCTTTCTTCTTCTTTTTTTTTTTTTTTTTTTTTTTTAATATATTTCAGCTTTCTAGCTTCTTTTGAAAGTCATAAAAGTGCTAAACTTTCAGTTTTAATAATTTTATTTGGGAAAAATGTCCATAAGAGCACAATAGAAAAGGGAATCGAAAAAATAATTTATAAAAACTTTCATTTTTCTTACAGAGAGTATTTACATTACCAAACATTGTGATGACAAGCATCTTGGGATCTTGCAAGGCTGTGTTGTTAAGTCAACAAGTGGTGTAATGCTTGGCATGTGGGGAAGGTGAGTGAGTGACGTTCAAGGGTGAGGATTGGGCAGGATTCTGAGGAATACCCAAGGAATGTGAAATAAAAGGCTTTGAAGAAAAAATGTCAGGAGTGGAGATCTGAAAATTGTGAGGGGCATAACTGACAATGGGCATGGCTTGCAAAACAAAAAGACCGTCAACACATTTAAAAATCTCCTTGTCTTGTCTAACCGTAAGTAATTTGTACTAAAACCCAAGGACAAACTGGGATGGAAATGTGCTTAGTCTATGAGTGCAAACTAGATAATATTGAGTCTGAGTTCCACCATGGGATTCCACCTAATTCAGCCAACATCTCAGGTTCTCTTGCTTTTTAAAATTACTGTACACCTGCATTATACCCTTGTTCCAAATGAGAACAGCTGAGAAACATATATCATCCAGAAGTGTTTGACGGACCTCCAACAAAAATAGCTGATTGCTGAGAAACTGGCAGCTTTTCTTTAATTGTGGATGAAACTCCAGGGCCAGTACCTTGTTTCTCCTCGTGGTGTTTATTTAACGGGCACTGGTTTGGGTGTGAAATTGGCAGCCTGGAAAATATTATCAGAGGTGGTGCTGCAGGGTACTGCCTCCATTTGGGGTCTGTTTTTAGTACATTCTGGAATACTGCAAAGCATGTGCAACAACCAAGTACCTATAAATAGTCACTTGGCAGCATATCTTGATCATCTAAGATCTGATGAAAATGTACTTTTATACCTTTGTTTCTCAAGCTGCACGTGTGGTTCCTACTCTGTTTGTCAGGTGGGGGAATTTCCGCCAAAGGTTAAGGCTTAGACCGAGCAAACCTGCAGATCATTTCTTAGTTCCATGCTGAAAGATAAAGATGGCTATAATGTGGATTTCGGGGGAAAACAGTCATGCTCCATATCCCCTGCTAACCTGGCTCAGATGCAATGCTATTTCCCGTCTGGAGCTAGAAAAGCACATGCAGCATTCGAGGGAATGCTCTCATTTTCCTTCCTTTTTAAAAAGAGTCAAGAGACGCATCTTAGAAGTGGGGAGGTCAGATTTCACTGATGGTGTTGACTGTGTTTCCAGCGACTGCAGCAGGAATTTGGATACCTCTCTACATTCCCATGTCCTGATCTGTGAGTTCAACTCCACCCAACCCAACAGGGACAGTTTTAAAGCAGGACTGGTGATTTGGAGATTGGAAGTGTGTGCTGAATATTTCAGAGAATTTAGGGCAAAATGGGAATTTGTCTCTTCACCTCTTCACCAGGAATTCAGCACCCTTTATTTCAGCAAAGAAATTACAGATTAAAAAAAAAAGGAGGAAAAGAAAAGGATAGTTCAGTGATTTACAGCGCCCGTACTTCATGGCTGTTCCTGACTTGGGTAAAGATTAGATGAGGTTGGCTACTTCTTTTCTACTTTTTCACAGATGCTTTATTTTTTCTTTTTGGAGGTTAATTACCTAAGCGTGCATAAAAGTAGAGGGGAGAGGAATATCTCATATTAAATATGGGTTTCTGCAGCTGCTCTGGACCACTCTGCTTCAAGGCTTTGTCCTTTGTACTGTAGCACAAAACTGACAAAAAACTATTACTGCATCACAAAAGCCAACCACTAATTTACAGATTAGAGCTCACAATCTTCAATGGACCTCCTCCATCCTTCAAAATTTGATAAGAAATGCTTTTTCAAGGAGCATAATACTGAATTTTGTGTCAATTCTTCCTAGCCCCCAAAATATTTATTTTCTGAGTTATTAAAATCAGCCTCTAGAAGAGCTTCCTAACCTGCTCTTTTGACAATCCTGCTGGAAAGTATTTGGATGTACTGATATTAAAGCATTAATCCAGTGGTGACTGTTTTACATTGGTTGATTATGACTAGAGAAAAAATACCCTTTCTTTCCTTGTGATGTGAATACAACTTGTGGTTTTCTCCCTGACAAAGAATGAATATGTGTTATGAACACTTCTGATTTCTTCATTATTTTTGACTCTCCTGATATTGTTGATGGGCTAATAGTATAGGCAGGGATACTCTTGTTCTTAATGCAAACAACTTATTTTTAGTTTTCAGTCCTTCCTTATAGCTTGCTTGTACTAGAGTACAGCTTCTTGAGACTTGCTGTCTTGAAACACTTTGTGTTTTTAACTTACTTGTATGGGAATCATACAAACCAATCTCCACCTTCGTTACCATTAATCTTTACTTCTTGGTTAGAACATTGTCATCCACAATTTGTAGCAATTTCAGAGAAGTTAGTACTGCTGGATGGAGATCACTGATAAGTCATTCAGAGTAAAGTTTCCACAACATTCTCATGTACATGATAGGTAAGTGGTTTTGAATCTGCCCCACCTGATTTCAAGGGTAGTTTACCAGTTTGGGGTGGCTGGCTATTATAAACTCCCTTTGCACATTACTCATTTGGACATGATCCACACGCATTTGCTTTTGAGCTGTCTCTGCCACAGAAGAAACTAATGCGTATTTGGACAGGAAATGACAGTGCAGGTCGTTTTTGCACAACTGATTCCCTGCCGAAAGCTTATGGTCACTGCTTCCACTCTGCGCAGGAATGTAGATGTTTTCTCTGGGTTTCATTAGCACAGATAGATCAAAAATAGCAAACTGAATTTTGACTGAGTTTTGAGAGGTATTTCACAATTGTTGATAAGCATTTTAAGCTGTTCTTCACAAGTAATAGTCTAGAAACTGAACTCTGAATTTCACTGTCCCTGAAATCCTATTTTATTATTTTACCAACTCCAAGTTTGGTAACTATATGACACCTTATTTTTTCAGCATTTTCTATTAAATGTTATGCATGAGAGAAATAAAACTCCACTGCTTTTTAAATGCATCTCTGAGCTATGCTCTTGCAGATCTTGCAGAAAGCACACAGTAAAGAAGGAATCAACAACAAGAATTTCAGAGGCTAATTCATGATTATGTGACTGTTGTAATCATAAGAAAAAACTCCCTCTGTAATCAGAAAAATCACGTGAAAAAATTTAAGTGGTCCAGACCAGATCTTTTTTGTGTTGTGCTTTTAGACATTCATAAGCCAAGGCTCTCTTCATCTTTTTGAATGTATTAATCCAACAGCCCTCATGCGTATAGAATTTCCAGCATTTCAGTGTCAATTTTCATCATTTGGAACTGCTGGTCTAGGAGGGGCTGCATATGATGATGCAGGAGGCACCACGGGGGCACTGCTGTCCACAAGATGATATCTCCCATGTGCCATGTTCAGTGTAAAGGACTAAATGTGACTGAAAGGCAGATACCAACCTCTGATGGAGACTGAAGAAATTCGTTTGGGGGTTCCCAAGACTTCACCAAATAATCAGATACTCAAATACAATCCTAAGCTATTTATTTTGTCAGCTAAAAAGCTGAAGGCTGGTGCAGGCCAAGTACCTACATGCACAGTGTTTCAAAGAATTAATCGTGTCTTCAGATGTGGAGCCCGCTAATTAGTTTAATTACTGTCCTTTTTTTTTTTTTTTTTTTCTTATCAGTAGCTAAATGGATCCAGTGACAATGAATCTTATTTCACTTTTAATAGATGAAAGAGAAGCAGGCTTCAAAACAGATAATGAATTTCTTCTAACTCGTCTGGAGACCGAAAAGCCATAATTCTGATTGATCAGTTATGGTCTGCCTTGGAGAGGCACCAGATGTGATCCAGATTTTAAATAGATGCTGCTACTGTCAACATTCATTCGCTCCCTCCTGGTGTAACAAAGTGAAGTCCATCTGTCTGTAGCCGTGTACTTTTTTTTAGTGGTAATAACAGTTAACATCAACAATACGCTTTGTCTCATTAGTATCAAATAATCCCTACTACCAAGTCCCTGGTTTCTGGTCCCCATATTATCTGCCATGGAAAAAAATAAAGACCACAGCAGGAGCTAAGAAGGTCAGTGCATTCTCAGGGTAATCAGCTGTAGTAAATTCAATTCTGACAAGAGAAGGCTTGCAAACGTCTAGGGAATTAAGGGATCATCTATAATTTCATATGTTGAGTGGGAAAGTGTCCTTCCAAACGTTTATTAATTACAGATGAGGATGCGTATGGTGGTCGTCCTTGGAGACATTTCATCTGAAAGCAGGAAAAACAGGCTTAAATCTTTGCTGCTGCTTCCAAAGAAGAAAAATACTAACATTAGCATTTGGCTTTGCAATAGTTTCCACCGGTATTCCTTCTCTCCCAGTTTTTATTTCTCTGTCTTAGCCACTGATGACAGTCACTCAATCTGAAACTCCTTGCACAAAAGGTTTCCACTGTAATCAATAGGGAGGAATTCCCCTGGCTTTAAGCTGGCTCTGTGCCACCTCTCCACCACCTCTGTGCCACCATTGTGTCACAATGGTTTGCAGTCCTTACGAAGTAGCAAGGAAAGAACGACAGACTAAATAATTTTGCATTTAGAACTGAATCTTTCATTTGAAGATCTTGAAGCACTTTAGAAACCTTAATTATTACCCTTTGAGGTCTGTGCTGTCCTTTCTGTTTTACAGTTGAGGAAATTAAAGCTCAGGAAGGTTAGAAGCCAACTTCATCCAAGTTGGGCAGTTGAAGGTAAGCTCTTACATCCATGTCTTTCTCCCTTAACAGGAAATCTTTGACACTTTCAAACTCACTTTTGCACCAAGTTTTTGAAAAGTTAAGCTTTTAGCTTACCTAAGAGCTTGGCAAGAGTCACCAGGATTGCTGATGTGATCATTCAATTACCTTTCAAAAAGTCAAAGTTAAAGCTTTTTTATTCCCCTTTGTGAAACCAAGGCTGAGGAGAGGAAATGAACACTAAATCTGTCATGGAGGATAAATACTCAGGGAGAAAAAGATATATGCAATTAAAAGAATAAACCTGCCATGAGAACATGTTGATCTCATTTTACCATGTATTAGCATGGACTGGAAATTCAGAAGTTTATCACTACCGCAGGACTGAAATCTGAGAGAAATGAGGATGAGGATGGATTCTGAGGATAAATACCATTGTTAGAGTTGAGATGGAGTGGGAGCAGAGACGAGGAGGGCAGAGGGGATAGAGGCAGCACCAGCACCTCTGGACTGGATTTGGTGATCTGTATGTTCATTCCTGTGTTGTATTCACAGAATTGCAAATCAGTTCCACAACCACTCTGGGAACACACAAATGCTGAGACAAAATGGCCTTCTTCACTGCAGGGGCTCCTGGGTATTTCTTGTTTAGGCTTTAAGTCATTTGGTTTGAAAAATGCTATTGCTGCTACAAGAGAATGAATACCTGGTGATATCAAATATTGCTCTCCTTTTTAAATTTGCAGGGCCTCATGTGCCAGATTGCAGCTATTGTATGAAGAATTTTCAGTTCCTTTTTGTGTCTGGCAGCTGATTGAAAGTTCATATTATTTATGGCAGAAAACAGCAGTGTACTTTTGAGCTTGAGGAAGCTGGGAAAGTGCAGCGGGTGTCAATCAATTAAGCTATTCAACTTATTTATGAAACAAGACAAAACAATGTCTAGGATATGAATTCCCATCTCAATAGGATCCTCCCTGATATAAAATGTCAGTGCTGAAAAAGGGTCAACTCATGACCCTTGAATATTCTTTTAAACTATTTGCAAATCAATACTTCTTCTCTGGGTTTGTTCAGGGACCATCATTCCCTTTTATTATAAGTCACAGGGCACAGACTGCTTATCAGTGAGCATGGAGACAGATCACTGCACTAAAGGAACAGCTGGCTTTGGAGACCAGCCCTGACTCTCATTTATAGGGGAGGCTTAGTTCACACTACTCCAGCAGTGTTTCAAAGTTATTATAATCTTGCTTTTTACTGACACTTGGGCTCCTTTATATGTGCTGAAAGAATTCCTTCAGTGTGTGAGCAGCTGGGATCTTCTCTCTTTTGCTATATCAATTATGAGCATCATCTCCCGTTTTTTTCTTCCACGTGCTCTGTGTCAAGAGGTCCTTCTGCATACAAGGGTATGTGGATTTGGGTTTTATGATCATCTCCCCCTCCTAACTGCACTGCTGACAATAACCTGTTGGGTACAGGTAGGGCTTGAGCAGATGGCCTGATCCTCAGTTGAGCATCTGGCTTGTTAAGCTGTCTAAAAAGGCATCGTCTTTACAAATCCCACTCCTAATCTCATTGCCCACTGTGTGACCTGGGGGGTTTCAGGTCAGTGGCAAAGAGGAGAGGAGGAGGAGCACAGCAGCAGCTGGGCACCCAAAGAGCCAGGGCAGGAGATGGAGGTGCCCCCAGTACAATGCATCTCAACCAGGTGCTGAGGATGGGCCTAGCTTCGTGGCAGGGATGCAGGGATGGACTTTGCTCCTGGCTGAGCCAAAGGGCCTACCTTGAGCTTCCCTGCAGGGAGGATGTCCCCGGAAAGCATCTTTGGAATCACTGGTTCAGGCTTTTGGTTAAATGTGTCTAAGGGACCTGTCATTGTGTCTCCTTGTGGCATCTTAACACATGACATCATGCTGGTGCATTTCAGCAGCGCTTGGGCATGCTTACATCCTGACTGGTCAACTGGGAATACAATACCAGAAGAAGTGCCCAGCTGTCTGCTGACTTACAGAAGAAAAATAAAAAGAATAAAGAGAGCTTTTTACAAAAGGAAGATGAAGAAAGCAACAGTTTGCAAAGCACTGAGTGGCATATACTGGCAACATAGTGTTCCTCAGAGGAAATTGGTAGATTCCTGTTTTGGCGAGAAGGCCAGGAATGTGGTACACCCATGAAAAACCTGCAAAAGATATATTCTTCCTTTTGTTTTCCCTTGTAAGTACTTTGAGGGAGATATTTTGTAATGGTAATAACCTGGGAAAAAAGTGAAGAATTTCCAATTTTAAACTTGCACAGTGCAGAGACCTGGAAATAGTATTGAACTGAGACCCAATCCTTCCAGCTAGGGACTGGTTTTAAGGTAAACCTGAATTTCACAGATATGTAAGAGAGTAACCTAGCCCAAATATATAAAAAAAATAAATTGGAGGAGGCTTGGATGGGGGTATTTTAGAACAAAAGAAATGCATTTGGCTGTTAGAGCTCTTTGGTATTATTCCTCACAAAAATCAGAGGAAATCTTTAAAACAAATCATGACAACTGTATTAAATTCTTTAAGGTAACTAATGATAGAGATAGTCCCCTATTTCACAAGTCTGAAATGCTTTCTTTAAGATAAATTTTTAAAAAGTCAAGCAACCTTTCTTTTTATTTCAACCCACTTCAGTACATGAAAAAATGAGTAGTTCTGAGTTCAATTCAGAGCAATTTGTGCTGTTGGAAAAATACATATATCAGTGAAAGCATCCTCCACATCTCTTAAAAAAAAAAAACTTGGACACTGCTCCATCTGTGCACTTATTTACACTCACAAATTCTGGTGCTGGCCTGTGCTGATGTCTGCTAAGGTACAAATATGAAACATGAAACAGAAGCCCCAGAAAAGCATCTTGTTGCTTTTTTTAAAGTTTACCTCTAATTAGAATATCTTGGGAAAACTGCTTTTCTTGTTGGTTTAAGCTGTGCAAAAAAAGGTATCAATACAAAAAGATCAAAAGGAAAATGCATCCTTAGGCGTAAGCTGCACTGTAAAACATAATTTACTATAGAGAGACATTCTCCCATCTTCAAGGCAGTGGGTTAAATTTTCAGTTCAAACCACCATCAAGTTAGGTTAGTAACTACTTAGGTTACTAGGGGACATTCTTAACTTTAAGTGTATGTGGAGTGTGGTACATTGTCATTCAAGAGACTGTTTGCTGATGCAGCTTCACTTTGACACACATGGGGGTAGGTGTTACAAAAATAATGTTTACCCCTAAAATGGTTAGGATCAAAATAAACACAGAATAGCTCACTTGCTAACAATTTCCAATTAAGGTGAAGTTAAAGAAAAGTAAGAAATACCTAATTTCTAGTTACAGGCATGAAAGCAATATATGTAATATGGCATTAACTGGAAAACTTTAGGAACATTATGAACAATGGAATATGTGCGTTGAAAACATAAATCTCCAGTCAGCCCAACGTTTGTTATTAATAGATCTTTTGCTGCTCAGTATTTCTTAGAAATAGATTTGGAGTTGGAAGTTCATCATCATGTAGCTATATTAAAAAAAAAAAAGCTGATGAATCGCAGTTGCTTCCCTCTAAATAAAGAGCAGCTAACCAGGAACCATCTGTTGGTGTATGATTACCAACTTTCTTTTTGTCTTTCAAAACAGCTTGAGAAATCAAGGGCACTGTGAGTAAAGCAGAGAGCATGCACACACGGTAGCCAGCCCAAGAAGATTGGGTCAGATCCTCAGATTAGTGCTTTTCTCTCTTGATGCACTAATTTCAGACTGACGGTTTTCATCTGGCGTGCTTGTGTATTTCAAACCCATGTTAAACTCTAAAAGGGTCATTCTGCAGCAAACGTGGCTAATATTAGTACAGTTGAGACTTGCAAAATAAGACTTCTAAAAGGGGAAAATCCTTTAGTCCTCTCTCAGTTTGTGAAATCAACAGGATAATATTAATTCATTTTTTCCCCCTGCTATTGAATAGTAAAAAGCCTGGGATACCCTGGGAAAACATATTCTTAATGGTTTTCTTAAAGCTGAATGCCCTACTAGCAGTAGAAAAGACAAAGCAGTGAGATCTAAGGCCTCTGAGTCTCTGGAAAATGGCATAGGTTTTTATGCTGGAAAAATGAGGGATTTATTCCTTTTCTTGGTCAGATGAGCTCAGGGTCAATGTACAATTTCTCTTTTTGTTTCTATTCCAGTGACCATCTATTTTGGGGTGCTTTATTTCCCCAAACCCCATCTGACTGGTACATCTCACTGCATCTGGCTCTTTGTTGCTGAAAGCGCTTTGCACAGCCACGTACCCACAGCTCATACAAATCCCAGCACCCCACACATCCCTTTGTGAAGAAATGGAGAGAGAGATGGCAATAGATTTGCCAGTGAAAACCAGCTCACGCCATAGACAAAATTTTGTTATATTTTTACAGCCCTTCAACTCCCACCCATGCCTCCATCCCTGACTGTCCCTCATCTCCTCCAGCTGCTCTCATACGCTGAACATCCTTACCCTGGGCTCCCCTACTGCATTCTCCTTTGTCCCCCAAACCACACTTTCCACCAGTGGCTAAGAGCAGGTGGAAAGGCAGGTGATGATATCCACATTTATGTGCTGGTGGCAGCTGTTGGTGTTGTTCCCCTAAAAGTAATTAAATAATAAATATATCCAACCCCAAAATGTGTGTACAAATCCACAAAAAGATATATTTCCTTTGCATGGCCACCAAAACAGGAAGTATCTATGTATAGCCATTAATGAACCCCAGGTGCATGAAATTAAGCAGATCTGAAGTTGGCAGGGTTGGAGCCTTAATGTTTCTAGAGGAGGCTCACAATGTGAAGCCAGAGAGCAATAGCTGCCCTATAACTACGCAAGTGAAGCAGTTGTTTACGTATACATCTTGTCAGTTTGATGTGCTGGTTTCTGACTCTTGTCAAGTGTAAATGGGACTACTCCCACTGCAGTTTCTATTTTTTTAACCTAATATACTGATGCACATATTAGATTTGCCCCAGCCTGTAAGCAAATGCAACAATGTATAAGCAGCTCTAATAAGCAGCATCCCATTGCACGCCTGGAAAGTCTTTAAGACTCATTAAGCAGTCAGCAAAACAGACACATTTGTCAACCATTAAATTGAAAATACTGAGAGGGGACCTGTGCACGGCTGTGATTTGTGAGGGAGTGCATTAGCAAAAGAACAGCCACAGTCTGCTTAGCAGTTGGGTATGAGTTAAAGCAGGAACTGGAGTGAGAGGAACTATTCTAAACAAATCAGCTCTATTAATACTCTGAAAGTACATTTAAAAGCAGCAGCACATTCAGGCATCTTTGACTCCTCCAGAAGGAAGTTGCCATTTGTAGCAGAGCTGCTGTTGCTTTAATTTGACACTCAATATGTGTTTTCCCCACAGTATTAGATATCTTGGGCTCTATCCAGGACACATTTGGGAATGAACTGAGCCCTATGGTCCCAACGCAACGATGAAATTGACTATTTAGATTGATGTGTATCTTTGGTGACTCAACTAAACATGAAGAACATTAATTAGGGCTGCTTACTGCATTTAGTTTGCATTCACACAGCCTGATATGAAGCTGCTGTGTCCTGCTGGTTCAGCTGGGGTCACAGGGAGTGAGACAGGCCTGGAAAACAAAGCAACCTCACTCACCTGCTGCCTAGGCTGACTGCAGGTAGTTCCAGGATGGCTTTGGGAAACTCCTTGTAATCTACATGAATTTAAATTACTAAGGTTTAAACAAAAAAATCCTCTCAAGGATAAAAGATTGGATGGAACCCTGGGCAGTTTGATCTAGTGGGTGGCAGCCCTGCCCACAGCAAGTGTTGGAATGAGGTGATCTTTAAGGTCCCTTCCAACCCACGCTGTTCTGTGATTAAGTTTGGGATCATTTAGAGACGTGTCAGCAGGAGAATGCTTCTCTGATATTATAACCAATGTTTTTGTGCACCAGACATATGGGTAAATGAGTGCTAAAAAGGGAACTTCATAATAATTAAAAATCAGATTTTTATCTAGGAAGTTTGGAAGAGTGAACTGTGAGTCTTCTTGACTTCTGCTTTCAGCCCTGTTTATGGCCTTTAATGAAGGAAATGTTCCTTTCCATAGCTGTTTTGATTTAGACTGGATATCAGAAAAAAAGTTTTTTACAGTAAAGGTAGTGAAACAGTGGAACAGTTTGCCCACAGAAGTGGTGGATGCCCCATCCCTAGAGACAGTCCAGGTTAGGCTGGAGGGGCTCTGAACACCTGATGGAGCTGCAGGTGTCCCTGTTCATTGCAGGGGAGTTGGACTAGATGGCCTTTATGGGTTTCTTTCAACTCAAGTAGTTCTATGATTCTATGCTGGCTTCCAGGTACATTGGAATGAAATACTCTGGCCTGCTTGTTCCAAAATCACAATAGCTTTCCATTTCTACAGTTTCATAACGCTAAGTTCTTGTAATCCCAGAGAGGAAAGATTCTGGGGAGGCACATTCTGGGATTTAGGTAATGCACACAAAATTATGCTCAGCCAGAGGACACAGCCTGCATTAATGCAATTGCAAGAATGTTGTAAATTATCTGGTATCTGATACCAATAAGAAAAGCTTCCTGGTGACATCAAGTCAGGTTTTAGCAGATTTACTCTTATTTTTACCTGGACACAGAAAATCATTGATGTCCTATTTGGGTGGTGATTAGCTTTTCTTGGTGTCCTACCTGGACAGGAGTTGCCATCAACTGTTTGTCTGATTTGTTTTGGGCAGGGTGACTGGGACTGGACTCCCCCATCATTCCACAGACATTTCTGCCCATTGTGGTACAGAAGAACATAGGGATTTTCTTGCAGCGGGTCCAGTGCTTGTGTCATGGAAGGAACAGGTAAGGCTCTGACCACCACTTATTGTCTTCATATGTTATCTTCATCTTCAAATGTACATGAACTCCTTTTTGTCAGGGACTGCTGGGACAGACTAAACACTCTCTGTGCTTCTGTTCAGGTTATCCTTACCAGGCAATTGCTTTTCTTTTTCTATCAGATGTTTTTGCCAAAGGAGCTTTAATTTTACCAGGGCCTCATTAATTCACTGCAGACCTTCTAGAGGTGGTTTTGGGAGGTGCCAGTTCCTGTGTTCAGCAGGAAGTGTAGAGAACAGACGGTTTCCTTTTAAACTTTTAAAACTTGCCACAGTGGCTCTGCAAATGCAAATGCTCATCTCTGCTGAGGAATAAGACTAAATAAGGCTCTAACTGACTCTAAGGGGTCCAACAGACTTTGAAACTGAGGGCAGATTGCCATGACTTGCCCTCACTAACAACATCTCAGGAGCTGAGATGTTTCTGTAGTGCCCCTTCTCTTCCCTGTAGCTTCTAGTAGAAATGGAGAATGGGAAAGAATGAGCCCACAATTTCCCACCCATTGCTGTCACAACATGTCAGATACATGGGATGTGGATAAGAGGTTTTCATCTGTCATATCCCTGGTATGGCCTAAATTTGGAGAAGAGCCCTACCTGTGGGTGATGTAGGTGCTATGTTACTGATAAAGACTTGTTTTGTCCCCATTTGAGCAAGTTTCCGCATCCTGGAAGGTTTGTTTGGCATGAGTGGAAAGAAGGAGCTGCATTCATTGGTGGTAAGCGCTTCAGCCAGGCTACAAAGCCCATGGTGGAAGAGCCTCCTCTACCCTCTGCAGATAGCCAGAGGGTAGGATAAGGATAGAAGAGTCCCAGAAGAATAATTTAAAAAAAGAGAATGAGGTCACATTACTGAGGATGAGATCAAGGAATAAAATAAGCATGTAGGGCAGAAAGGTTGCTGTGCTAAATGAATTACAACCACTGAGGAGTGTTAGGAAACAAGGAGAAAGGTGCTATAAATACAGTGAAGACAGCAGCAGGCATAAACCCATTACCTAATGAGGAACAGGAGAGGTACAGATGACCTAGAGAAGACTGACATATTTAATGACTTTTGGCTTTATTTTTTTTTTCAAGAAAAAAAGAAAAAAGAAAAAAGAAAAAAAGTTTCTTTGTGATTCTTTTGTGTTTTGTAAGGCACAAGGCTAAAGAAGAAAACAACAAGCAAGGGAGAACATACTTAAACATACTCTGTTGAATATATTCCACAGAGTACAAAGAAAGACAGGGGCGCAGATAATATCTCTGTCTTCAGAGAACAGAGAAGGGTGTAACTGGGGTTATGTAGAGCAGTTATCCTCAGCACCCTATGGCAAAGGCATTGAAATAAAGAAGATACATATATATGTATCTGTACCTACCTAGGGATCAATATGGTGATAACCCAGCTGTATTCACCATGGAGTGACTATTGGCATTATGCATCCCACTTTACATCAGAGAACAAGAGATTTTGTCGCCATTGTAAACAGCTTGAGTCCTGGGCTGCCCTGTGCCTGCAACCAGGACCATCATTAGATCCTTAGATGGCCCCAACTGCATCCAGAGATGCTGTCCCCGTGTAGCTGGATGCACCCACATGAAGGACCTTGTTGTGGGGTGCTTCTAATCTGCTGCAAATTGTGCGAGGGAGCATCAGAGGACAGCTAGGTTGGATTTATCTTGTTTTCAAGCATGGTAATTTTTCAAAATACTGAAAAAGTAAAGGAATGCTGAAAGCCACAGCTGACTTGGTGAGTGGCACTTTGTAGGCAACATGAAGTGAGAAGGAACAAGGGACTGAGGTAGCTCTGATAATAAAGGAGATAATAAAGGAAAAGGACGTGTGCTTTAGAATTCCCACTTGCAATGCTAGTCCTTTCTCCATTTCTGCTACTAATCCTACCATCAGCCTTCTATTCAGATCTTAAAAATGTTCAAAACATTCTCAGATTTTATTCCAGAGACATGGTGCTTTTCAGGGATTATGCAACAAGAGACACCACAGAAAGACAAGATTCTGCTCATTTAATCCAATGTAGAATTGAAGTGCTTGTGACACACTGTGCACATGACAGCATATATGAGTTTCACGTGTTGTAAAAGCTTTGGTGTACTGATCACAACCTGATGTATTCAGCTTATGGGCTGGTGTTACTTCACTATTTATGTGGTCTAAGAAAAGGAAAAGAGAGAGGCAATCGCCCGGGGCAGTGACCCTTTCTTTATTTAAACCTGAACAGAAGGAAGATCTTCACTTCCAAGAACTCATTTTTTCTTTCTTCTTGCCACACAATAAGGGCTGCAAAAGAATGGGGCCTTGGATCTAACAAGGCTGATCATCAAGGAGAGCTTTCTGAATCTCAGGGCTGTGAAAAAGATTTAGTGCTTTGCTGAGCCAACCTTTGGAAGCAGAAGTTATGAAAGTCCAATTTAAAGGCTGATTTTAAAACTAATTCCACAGAGAATTCCCAAACCAGCAATGCACAAACCACTCTATGCATTCATCTCCTGAGGAGCCAAATAATGCCCAATATTTCCCATGTGATTGCAGCAGATGCCTTCAGCGGTCAGTGGTGGGCCCAATGTTAATGTTTAACACTGAAGAGAGGAGAAATACAATGGCATTAAATTATGGTCATTATAATACTAGGGTTAAAACCAGTGTTGCTGCAGAGAGGTCCTGCTGGGAGGGTGCTAAGTAGAACAGCTTGCCAGAAATATAAATAACTGCATACAGGAAGACAGGATGTGCTTCATAGGGAAAAGCAGCGAAAAGGCAGGACATACAATTTGTGTGAGAATAACTTCCATTAGGCATGGTGATTGTATTTATTAGTTTTAATTTTTAAAGTTTACCTTCTGCCAATAGCCTGATTCCTATTGATCCCTCCGGAAAAAACAAGATATTGGTTGACATCAGCCTATAGCAGTGTCTGTCCTCTTGTCTGTCCCATGAAAGTAGACACCACAGTGGGATGCCATGCATGTTGCAAGCTGCACCAGAACGATGTAGCACTGGTGCTAATACTGCAGGAAGATGCCCAGTAGATTGGGCCCTCTTTGATGTGGGCCATGCTAGGTGGTGGCCCACTGTCATAGGATTGGTGAACCCCAAATACTCTCCTCCTCTTTGTATTTTTGTTCTGTCTCGCTACACCTCACCACCCAGAGAGTTGGTGTAGTCATCATCCCTGGAGATTTTCAAGAAAATGATAGATATCAAACTGAGTGACATGGTTTAGTGGGCATGGTGATGATTTGATGATTGGACTAAATGATCTTAATGGTCTTCCCCAACCTTAAGGATTCTATGATTCTGTACTTCATGTCTCATCTTCCCACTTCCATGTGGTGTCTCTAACTTCACTTCATGATGAGAAAGGATGAAGCTGATCCTGTGTAGGAGCAATCTCCACACTGAAGTTTGGTATCCACTGACCCCAAAAGCCAAGGGCAGGAGCTGGTTTTCACATCCTTCTAGGCCCTCTTAACAGCACAGCTCCTCCCTTTGCTACTTGCATAGACATGAAGCAAAGCAGGGGGTCTATAGTAGCTGTCAGCACTGTATATACATAGACACTAATGATGTCAGATGGGCATTGGGAAGCAGTTTTAGTGGAGGCTGCAATAACACACCTCCTAAGAGAGGTCAGCAGTACATGGGGCTTGACCTCACATTCCTTGTGCATCCCCAACCCCCACTGAAGTCAATCAGAGCTATTCTGTGGCACCATTAACTTAGAAGATTTATGTGCTTTGGGCAGTGGGTGGAGAACTTGATTTCATTTCCAGCATAGTTTTTGCTTTCCTACCCACACTCATGTTAATGCCAACAGACCTGAATTCAGCTCAAGTAGCCAGGGAAACAGTGGAACCCTGACTCTGTTCCCAAGCAGATGTGAACCACTGGCTTATTATTTAACTAAGTTGTTGACAACTAATGGTCTAATTGGGGGAGCAATTGATTTTGGATGACATTTTAAACCTCCAAGCTTGGCATAACAATTCATAACTACACTGATGGTTTATTGCTTTGGCAGAATTAAATGGATTGATTGGTCATAAACTTCCATTGGTTTCCTGTTACCATGAACCGTGTTTAATGCTTTTTATTGATCTCCTATTTTTCTGAAAATATAAGTGTTCTTCAAAACAGAAAGCTCTACAGCCTGGATGTTATAAAGAAAGGTGTTCTGTAGCGTGCACATGCAATTACAATTACAAGAAATGCTGGTTCTCATTACTCTGAAACTATTTTTGAATAATGCTATTTTAGATTATACTAAATTTATGCAGTTTATTGAGCTGAGTACTCTTCATTCCTCTTGCAGCAGGAACAACAGGCATTTAGCACTGGATGAGCATGAGCTTGCACTTTTGATCCAGGAGTTATTTGGAGGGAGTTGAATCTGCCTGAAAGACATGAAACAAGGGTGCGAGCGTGAGAACTGACTGTCATGTGAGAGGTGCAGAGAGGCATCCCAGCACAGCTCGTGGTGTAAATCCCCATTTCCTCAACCCAGACAGATGCAAAGGCAGCCTGTCTTCCCACTGACTTAAGTGCATTTCCAGCTAAGCCTTTTATTTCAGAAAAGGTAGGATTTTTGGCAACAGGAAGAAGAGCTAAAAGAAAGGTCTTCTCTGTGACTAAAGAAAGTCATCCAGCTTTGCTTCATGAGCTCTTCTCTTCTGCAGAAAAATGACAATAAAATCTGGCTGCTTCAACACGTTTTGAGGATTAATGGATTAAGCAAGTGTGACCCTGCATAAATTGAAGGTGGTTGTTTGCCAGGTGTGTTGAACATGGCAACTTGATGTGTTAGTAAATATCCAGTAATTAATTCTTAATTATCACTCTGAAATTATTTTAAGGATCTCCCAGAGTTCACCACACAATCCCTGAGGCTGGGCAGATAAAGAGGAGCAGAACACATGCAACCCATCCAATCTGTTTTGTGAAAGCAGTTGACACTACAAACCTTTGGTTGTGTGAAATCATTTTCACCATTTTGCATCTGTTGTAAAGTCTCTAGCAAAGGACCTTTCAGTGTTTCCTGTTTCAGAGCATCTCCTGTACAGTGGCTGGGTCCTTCCTCAGTGGCTCCCAAAACAACTACAAAATAGTCATCTGCCCAGAGCAACCCAGTGGGATACAGGCAGGGAAGAAGGGAAGGTCACCCACCACAAGGCAGCAAGGCTGCATGTCACACACACAGCATGAGACTTTACATCCTGAAACCCAAACACACAATGTGAGGAGAAATGAGGCAGATTAGGAATGAAATGAGCTGGATATGAGTCTGAATATTAGAAACTTCTCTGAAAGAGTAGTAATACATTAGAAGAGGCCGCCCAGGGAGGTGGTGGAGTCATCATCCCTGTAGGTGTTCAAGATCTGGCACTGAGGGACATGGTTAATGGGGAAATATTGGTGGTAGGTAGATGCTTGGATGAGATGAGGTTGTTTCCAACCTTAATGATTCTATGATTCTATGAACTCTCAGAGCCAGCATGACCTTCTGTCATAGAAAATGCATTGGAAAGAATACTGTGTGAAAAATGTGCCTCTGCATGACAGTTTTCCTACAAATCCTGTTCCAGTAGTGACTCCAGAATGCTGATTTCCTGGGAGCTTTATCTCAAGTCACAATCAGCTCCAGAACCTGCTACATAGCCCAAAATCAGAGCTCCTACCAAAGCACTGAGTTATCCAGGGGCACACCAGATGTTCACTGCAACTCAAAACTGTATCAAACATAGCATGGCAGGCCAACAATTATTGGAATAACTTGTATAGCTGTCCCAAGTTTCTGCATATTTTCATTTTAAAGTGCCTGGCATCATTGAGGCAGGATGTTTTGGCTGAACAATTATACAACTCAAGTGCAAAAGCAAGAAGGCTTGCTAAAGTGAGGGCTTTGATTTGAAGTTTATTAGAAAAAGAGCCAAGTCTATAGGATCTGAGGATACACTCCTGAAAAATTGGTTTAGTGTGCAGAGCATATGAGAAGAAACAGTAAAATTAATGAGGCTTTACAGAGATCTCAGCAAATCCTATGTTCTCTTATTTTAGAAGGCATTTTTCTGGGGAAAAGAGAGAACATTTATGCAATGCTGTGCCTTTCTTGTTTGGATATAAAGTGTAATCCTAGCCACCCTTGTGTTCAGAAAAAAAATATAGGAGAAGCATTAAAAGGAAGGCAAAAAGGACAGAGAAGAATGGAACAACTTCCATGCATAAGCTGTGACCCTTCAGCTTAGAAGTGAGATGGCTGAAGGTAGTACAGTAAAGACATAGAAAATCTTGAACAATAAAGAGAAGGTGAATACAACCCAAAAACTCAAGGGCACTCAGCCAAACTGTCAGGTTTTAAAATAAATTATACCAAAGCACTAATTTTTCACCCAGTGGAATTGCTGAAATCTTTGCTAGGGATAATATGGAGGCTGAAATTATAAATTAGTTCAAAAAGGCATTTTCAAGGATGAAGAGTCCATGAACCATTACTAAATGTAATGTTCTTCATCTGTGCAAATCCCTGGATGACTGCTGGCTGGGAGGGTACATCATAGAAATACTTTGCCCTACATGTGCTTTAT
This sequence comes from Centrocercus urophasianus, assembly GCF_019232065.1. NCBI lineage: Eukaryota > Metazoa > Chordata > Aves > Galliformes > Phasianidae > Centrocercus > Centrocercus urophasianus. The sequence goes on along the minus strand of NW_024884475.1, from coordinate 6,386,205 downwards.
GTTGTTCCCGTAAGGCACTGATACTGGTGAGCATAGGGCTAAGTGAGGCATTGCCCTGGCTTACGGTGATCTCCTTTAGTCTTGTTCCATATTTTTGCCCAGAATTTTCTGCACAGAGATAGAAATGAGTAAATGTGTGTAGTTTAATCCAAAAATATCGCAGTACTTCCCGAAACAAAATTTTAACTACTTTAGACCAACTTCTACTATACCGAGATATTTAGGATTGATTTCACATCTTTAGCAGATTCTGTTCTCCCATATTTCATCGGCAGTGCCCTTCTTTGCCTCCTAAAAAGATGTGCAAAATTAAGATCCCTTTACAGTTCTATCCTTTGATAAAACTGAATGTTATTGTAACAATGTCTCTGAACTATCACCTGTTGTTACCTGGAGGATTTTCACGCGCACTGCTCCATTCTGCTGCTGTCTCCTTGGGATTTGAAGCCATGAAGACCAACTCAAAACACATACCTCATTTTCTGGAGATCTGAAAGCTTTAATGAATAGGACAGATTCTTGTCTTGCGCAACTGATGGAGCTCCATTGCCTGCAGGAAAGTTACAGCACTTTATAAAGTGTTTCCAGGTACATACATTCATGACTCTTTGCATTCACCTCAAGCATTTCCTGAAGTTCCTGTGTGCAAATGTAGGCTACATCTGCTGCAGAAGTGCTTTTAAACAGCTTTGGTTTAACATGTTTACCAATGGAAACCTGCTTTTGCATGGCAGAGGCAGGTAACCTTTTCTTCTTCTGCTGATTATCTTAAATGAGATGAGAGATGGCTTTTCTTCTGCTGTGTCATTCATTTGTTCTCTGACCCTTTGAAGTTATACTTCTTTATGTTTCCCAGAGTTGTATTCTCCTGGAGCTGGTTCTGATAACCAAGGCACTTGCAAAGATTTTTCTTTTTCTTTCCTTTTCCTGACGAATTATAGATAGACTGTAGAAACCAAGGCTCTTTGAAGCGAAGGATTTAGGTTCAAATAGGAATTGGACATTTTAAATTGATAGTAAGTGCACAGGGAACTATAATTCTAAAGCTAACAAAAACTGGAGATTTGGAAATATTATCAAAACTCATTCTTTAGGTTTTAAGTCTTTAAGTATAAAGATTTAGGATGAAATTGTCCTGGCAGGGAGATTATCCCACAGCTGCATGGATTTCTGATGCTGGCTTATATGTTAAAAAATGTCTTGCATGCATGGATGCGCATTAGGACTGAGCCAGGGTGTCCCTGTTGGCTACTGCCTGATTCACTATTTTAAGTCTCTCTCTAGGAGCTAGTGGAAAATCACAGTGGGACTTTCTTCTAATCTGAGACAGACCTCTCTTCTTAAGGAAATGCTTCAAGATTTTGTAGTTGGGATTTAATCTTTTTTACATCTTTCAAGGTTACTAAATCTCTGCTAGAACAGACACCAGACAATTTATTACAGTGTGGTCTCAGTAGAAACCTCTCCTACCTGGAGTCGTAATAGAACTTTCTTATCTTTTGTAAAAGCCAGTACAGGCTGGTCAGAGGTAGTTAAAACTGAGATCCAAGAACTAGATAGTGTTGATCTGTATAGGATAAGGAGCAATGTGAGTGAAAGATCAAGCACTCTTTTTTTCATGTTAGAAAAGCTCCTTTTTATCCAGCTCTTCCTTAACAATACTTACCCTTTCTTTCTCACATTTCAAATGAAACAATGATTAACAAGGGGTACTGCAGAATCTCCATCACTGCAGGTTTTATAGAACAGAGATGAAAGTCTTTTAAGGTACAATTTTTACACATTTTAATAAAATTTTCAGTAAAGTAAGAGGTGATATGGTAAAGGCAGCAGGTATGAATAACTTGTATTTCTGATATTTTCTTGAATTAACTGTGTAATCCTAAGTGAGGTCAGTGCAATCTGTGTGCCTCACCTCCCTAGCCATCAGGTGAGTGACCTTGCTGAAGTTTCAGCCTTCCTAACTCTGTCTGGAGGTATTTACTGTGTACAGGACTCACTGCCAAGGCTTCTGGCACATGCTAAAAAGGTTGGTTGGGACTTTCATCTCAGTAACAGATTCTCTGCTTCTTTGCTAAAGCTCTGAAACTGCTGCCAACAACTCAGAAACCATCCCAGCAAAGTGAAGAGGCAAAGAGAGGAAAAAAAGGGAAAAAAATATATATGTATTTTTAAAAGCTTTGGTTTAACATAAAATGTGCTGTCTCTGGAGGATTTATCTTCAAAATCCCTTTCCACTGTACTGTACCTACTTTTCTGGTGTAGGAGCATTAAGTGTTTTGTTCACATTTGTAAAAATCTTCCCAATAACTGGATTTCACAACAAGCTTCTGTCAGTGTTCTCTCCACGTTTCCTCTACCAGCAGCAGATGTTGCAATAAGATTTGTTAGACTACAGTTGCATGACTGGGGCCATGATCCTAAACTAGTAAGATGTTACTATTAGATTGCAGTTGAATGATTAGTGACAGATCCTAAGCCAGCAAAATGTCTCTTTGGGATGCCCTCTGGCAGTGTCCACCGTTGAGCACCCTGTTAGCTCCATCGCATGTTGGGGCTGCACTGGAGAGAAGCAGCTCCACTTTGTACAGATGCAGCAGTGGGCTTTTTAGGTTTTCATGGAATGGAAAAATGTGCCTAAAAACAAGAGGTTTCCAGCAGACTGTGGGTGTCCTAGGGTGAAACACCTTGGGCAGCCCATGAGTTCCATCCTAAACACTGAATCTTTTTTTGCTGAGACTCATCTGCTGTGGCAATCAGGAATGAGCATATTCTGATATTTCTGATGGAAAGGATTTCACTGATAAATTCCTGATCTATAATCACAATTTCTGTTCTGCTTTCTTAAAAAGCCGGGGAGATTTTTTTTAGTGCAGGTAAAAAATCATATTTACATGGCCACCATCATCAAGTCATTTGCATTTTGAGCTAAGTAAAGGCCTCATTCATCTTTGACTTGAAAATTTCCTTGCTTCTCTTCACTGAATTCTGCCCAGGCAGAGATTCTGGTGCCACAGGACTTGTCTTGTAATTCCTTAATGTTGTGCTTATGTGCTACCAGGTCATATCCTACTCTTTATTGTTCTTTGCCTGTATAACAATTACATATTTTTGCCACAGGATCTTTTCACTTAAGTCTTGCCAGTCCTCTCTCCCCAGCATGAACAGCTTCCTGCTGCACAATGCTAGAAACTTTCCTGCTCAAGGCTGATGTAAGGAAAAACACGCCACATGCTCATGCCCAGGGCCACTGCTCCAGCACTCATGCAGCTGCATCACCATTCAGATACAGTTTATTACAAAAAGCAAACATCTGACACCCAGCTTGTTTGCAAAGAAAGTCTTGAAGTATTTACACTCCAAATTTACTCTCGCTAAATTTGATCTGTTTCTTCATTGTTGGGGATATACTTGGTCTTGGAGGCTTAGTGCCTATCATCTCTGTATGGTCAACGCTGTCAGTTGCCTGGTCAGGTCTCTGCTGCCTCCCCTACCCTGTGTTCATTCTGAGCCTCATTTTAGAATCTCCAACTACTTGCTTTTATCTGAAACATGAACCCTCGTCAGGCTTCTCAGAACAATTTCCATGGGAAATATTTGTCTCACAATGGAGTCCTTTCCCATAGTTTTGGGAGCAGAGGGGCAATTTTTTTCTCATAAATGGGACTATGCACCATTGTGCATACTGTAAACCTCTGTCAGAGGCCTGAAGGAGGACTGGTTGCCTCCAGCTAACAATACCAGTGGGCTAATTGGTAGAAATAATTATCCCAAACACTGGAAAAACTCAATTAAAAGCAAAATACATTAAAATATTGTTCCCAGATACCTTATCTTCATTATAAGAGACCACCCATGTGGGTCCAGTCCTCCCACTGTTACACAGAGGTATTATTATTATTAAAAATAGCAAATTTCAGGGAGGATAGGGAGGAAGGCAAATAGAAGCTTTGGGAGAGACACAAATCACGCTGTCATTCTGCACTGAAGAGACAGTGCTTGAGGAGTAACAAGCCATTAGTGAAAGCCAAGTGCCTGGACTACTTCTTTTTTTTTTTAAAAAAAATAATGTGTGGTCCAAAGCCATTGTATTAAATGCAAATGGGGAGGGAAATTATATTCCATATACTCTACCCTGCATTGTAGTCCGGCAGACAGCTGGTTGTGGAACACAGCCTGAACCACCTCTCTGGCGGCACATGCCATCTTCACAGAGGTCAGTATTATTTCTTGTCCTGACAAAGATTCTCTGCTCAAAAGACTAAGTTTTTTTGTCTGCTTCAAGCAACAGCGGGGGGTATGAGCGGGGCATTTTTCTCAAGTGATGAAGCCCGTTCCCACGGCTTTGGAAAGAAAGATGGAGGGAACAGAGGAGTTGGATATGCAGAGAAAGCCGTGCTTTGGCAGGAAGTTTTGGGTGATGGCACAGAATTTAAGTTTAAAGAAGATATACTGTTCAAGAGCCAGGAGGCGACTTTCTCTGCAACAAATCTGCAATCAGCAATTTGCTCTGAGATGCAGCAGAGGGATTATTTCTGTAACGTTCCATGCAGTGTGCAAGGAAAGAGGCATGATGCAATCCCAACTCATCCTCCTTTTGCTGGTCCAGCAGCATCCCTGACTCTGACACCTCTGTAACAACCCCTAGGAAAGCTGTTTGGGAGCATAGGGTGTGAGCTCACTGCTGCTGCTTGGTCATGCTGTTGTGCCTGTTGGCCTGGCTGAGGTCAGAGCTCCCACTGGGTGCACTTATCTGCAGAGCTGCAGCCAGATGAAATCCAGCCCAAACAGCTAACTAGCTTGGACAGTCCTGGCATGGGAGAAAGGAAATATTCCCTCTTTACAGAGGAGGCATTTATAGCACAGAGGTTTTCCCAGGAAAAACTCCCCCTTTCCCTTTCCCTTTCCCTTTCCCTTTCCCTTTCCCTTTCCCTTTCCCTTTCCCTTTCCCTTTCCCTTTCCCTTTCCCTTTCCCTCTCCCTCTCCCTCTCCCTCTCCCTCT
>NW_024884475.1:6295089-6381103 GCF_019232065.1 Centrocercus urophasianus | reverse complement strand
CTTCCCCTTCCCCTTCCCCTTCCCCTACCCCTCTCTTGAGAAACAAGTGGGAATTCAAGAATAAAACATTAATTCCTCCTGCCTAAATTTGAGCTGGATCCACATTTTGGATTGCCACGTTTGCAGATAGAGTACCTGTACTCATGTAATTGCTTTGCTCTGTGACCAGCGATGATATATTGCTGCTTCAATATGGAACAGAGGTGTTGAAAGATGTTTTACAGCTCAGAAACAGGGAAATTCTTCTCCCTTTCCTCCCCACATATATGCCATAATGTGAGTAAATATGGCAAAGTGCAACTATATGGCACAAGCTGAAACTGAAATCTGTCTGGTGTACTCCTCTGGGACTGAATCTGACAAGGCCTTACTATTTCAGGAGTGCTAAAATGAAACAGTAATATACTACTGAGCTTCATCCAAGACCAGTTTTATTACACGAACCATTTCATCTCCTGCCTATGCCTCTTCCCATCCAAATATGGTCAGAACAAACAAAACAAACCCACAGACTTTGCTGCTCTGCTCAAAGCATACAGCAGCTATCCAGTGCACACATGGAGAAAGCAAGGTATCTTGCCTCTGTATAGGAACTTTTATCTATAGTTCTCAGCCTGCTTCATAAAGGAGAGAAGAGCTCTTCTACTTATGTGGAAGTAAGATGATCAAAAAGTAAACTCAAAGTCTTTGAATATTGACTCCAGGAAGGAAGGATGGAGAATACGAAGATATGTATTGATATATGTAAAGATATGGGATCTTAACAGACATGACCTGGCTTCTCACTGAGTGCAAGACACTGCACCTTCACTTTTCTAGCTACTGCGTGTTCACCCAGAGACTTGGTTTCAGTATGATGGTAGGCATGTTAGTGGGGTTCAACAGCATCTCCATCCCTGTTGAACTCAGTGGGAAGCTTTCCCACCAGAGCAGCCATTAGCTGTAGAACAACCCCTAGCTTGCCCTGGAGACCACCACTGAAATTTCCAAATTTAGGGGAGCTTCTTGTTCCTTCTTGACCCTTCTGAAGGACAGCTCTCCTGAGATCCAAGTGGTTGGAGCCAGCTGAGATGGTGACTTTACAGTGAAAGGACAAATATGCTCACAACAAGTTCTCACAGTGGCTGATGAGTCTCATAAATAAATAGGATGCAACTAGCAGCAATATTATGTAGGCATGCATTGTAGTCATTTTACTTGGATGAGCTCATCCAGTACCATGAAACAAAGTTTTATAATTGCCTCGAGGCCACTGTGGGTGCCTTTTAGAGTAAATGATATTAATGATGTTATTCAAAAATATTAATGCCATCATATCACAGAGTCCCTCATGGCTCCAAAGAGCACATCTATTAATGAACTTACTTATGATTAAAACATGCTGAGCAAAACAATAGTTAGTTGAGCAATGGAAAAAAGAAAAGTACAGAGGAAGATTTTATCTTCTATGAAAGCAGATTTATACAATTTCGTCTGTGACTAAAATTGACTCTGAGGTGCGTAGGATCATGTTTGCAATCAGAAAATGTCATCGCCTCTTGGACAGGACACAGGAACAGGACACTGTGGGCTTCTCGCCATCTAAATTAACTGCTGCACAACTGGCATAGAAAAGCTTCTGCATTATCTGTGCCATCCCATCAGCACTGACAAGCCCATGGAGGGCTACTGAAGCTAAAGGTCTGAGACAAAGCATGCAAAATTTCAAATGTCTTAGATAACATCCACAGTGAGAAATCCAGGGGGTGGTATAATGGTATACTGAAGGCAAATCAGGGTGTTGTAGGACATCTGTGAGGCAGGATAAGCACTGGTGTGCTTATCCATGGAGGAAAGCAGAGAGTCTTGGCCTGTGTGTTAGAGCTCTTCAGAGCCCAGCTGGGGGCTGGTCCCAAGGAGCTCAGGGTCGTGACTCTGGGTCCTGAGGGACCTGCTGCAGGTTGCCATTAAGTGTCTGAGGTTGGAAAAGGAATCTTGCAGGCAAAGTCTTTGCCACTGTCCCCATGATGGGAAGGACGCCTGTTTCCACCTGAGCTGTTGGACCACAGTAATTGAAGAGACCTGGGTTTTGTTTGGATTTGGGTCCATTATGTTGTTCTACACTTATGATGTTATGTATGTAAAGGGTGCAGCTGAGGCCTTGCAATGGAACCCCCCAGTCTGATCAGATGAAACTGTGAGGCTGTTGGGTGGCCTGAGTTTATGCAACCTGCTATTCTAGGCAAGAATTTTTCTGGGATCTTTCAGCTTTTTTTGTGAGTAACAGCCTGGCAAGATCTCCACTTCAACTAGCTGCCTGAATAAGCAGTTGAAGATTTCACCAAAAACTTCTGAAATCTTCAGACCTGTCCTAACCTGCTGCTTCTCAAGCGGTTTCTATTATTTCAAGAGCCATGTGGCTGTACTGAAAGTTTTATTTCACTTCCCCAGGCTTAATTCCCAAAAGTCAGCAGAGACAACTTGATCAAAGCGTAGCTCTGGCCTCTGGGAACCTACTGCTGGGATGTGCAGCCCTCTGCCTTGCCCAGCCCCAGGGCCAGGGGTGGGATGTCTGTGTCTGGGGGTGTCCGTCTCAGCAGTGGGAACAGTCTTTCTTGGGAATAGAGCAGGAATGCCTGTCCCCACACTTCTTGCTGGCTCTGTCTTTGCCATCAGCCCTCCACTGGGCATGTCTTTCTTTGGCACCATAGTGGGGCATCTTGCAATGGAGCAGTTGATGTGATCTCATCCCGGACACAATCATTTTCCTCCTGCTGGAAAAAGAACGCCTAGGCTATTAGGGAGAGGAAGCTCACAGTGTCATGCAAGTTTATATCAAACAATTGTTGTACCAAAGTAGCTGGAAAAACAATTTTTTTAAGCACCACTGTACCATTTCCTTTTTTTTAAAAAAACAAAAGTTCAAAATATTTCACCTATAAAAATGAAGACAGTGTATTAACTCTTTACACTGCTTACAAACACACACACACACACACAAAACCATGGAGTTTTAATCCCAGTACACTGTATCTGTAATCCTTCTTGTTTGATACTTAACTCAAAGTTGTGATTCAAAATAAGCTCTAATGAAAATTATGCAGCAGCCAAGGCAGGAAATAAAATACTTGCCCTACCCTTTCTATCTTGTTCCCCATGATTACAGCCTATTGAGTGTGCCATAAGGAAACGCATAATAGAATGAGATCAAATAATAAATGGAAGCAATACATCAGCCCTATACTCCTGTTACCCAAAACAGCTTTCACCTCCAATTTCAGTCCATAAGGCCAGGAACAGAACAGCACGTATTATTCATAAGGTAAAGATTTCAGTTGGTTTTGCCACTGATCACATAACAGAGAATTTCCTAAAGGAAAGCCAGAGCTGAGAAAGCACTTGGGTTCCAGTCATATATCACAATGCTGATTTTTATTTAGACATTATTTCAAAAATAAGTATTTTATAGACCTCTGATATATATATATATTTTAACTGGGGCTGTGAAAAGCTCCGAATTGGATGTGAGTTTTCTCATCTGTGGGGAGAATTACATCTACCAATTCTTTCAGAATTGGATAGAAATGAAACATGCCTGAAGGTTCTCATGCTGACAAAGCTTTGACGAACTGAGCTTGCAGAAGTTTATGCTCTATACGGTTCCTCATGTACAAGAAGTGCTTTAAGCTGCTACAGAAAATCTGGGTCTAACTCAGAATTGTGTAATAAAACACCAACTGTGAGGTTCTATTTTGTTACTGCTTAATTTGCTGTAGTATATGTTACCATAGGGCACACTGGTAAAAAGACCTTTGAGGCGAATTGCATTGTTTAAAGAGTTACTTTACATTCTGTTGCTGTTACATCTTACAGCAAACCCTTATGAAAAACGTGACAAAAAAAATTACAGAAGTCTGTCTCTAAAGTATTCATTTATTTGCAAAACTGCTGTATTGTACAACTTCAATGTTCATGACTGCTTATCCCTCATTAGATTTTGCAGTGTGAAGGTTGATGTGATGCACAGGGTGAAACAACGCTTCGTTTGTAAAAGGTTGAGCAAAAACTAAATAGCCTTAAATTACACTTGTGGCAGAATAAATGTTTTGAGTTCTTTTGCAGTCACAGTTTTGTTAAGCAGCAGAATTACTTTTGTTGAACTTGTAAACTTTCCAGTGCAGACATGCTTTTGTTGACAATATGGGAGCTTTTTTGTTTGTTTGTTTGTTTTTTTCCCCAGCATTTTCAAGACAAGATCTATTTTGACGATCAGAAGAATCTGCCACTTGTAAGAAAATGAGGATCAAATGCTAACTTAAGCATTACTTATTGTTCTATCATGGTAGACATTTGCAGGGGTTTTGCAGAGGATAAAATGAAGAAGATAAAATGCTGGTGAAACATAATGTTAATAAGAATTATGTAAATACATAAGCAGATAATTTTCTGGACAGTTGCACGGAGTTAAGAGGTTCAAGCAATTATCTGTGCTTATTGACTGGTCCATAAACATCTGCTTCTACGGCTTGCCGGGCTTTACCAGCCAGATGAAAAATTGCTGAGAAATCAAGAAACAGGAGGCTGCTGAAAGCCATGAAAACGGGATTCAGGATGGACTGACCAAAGAAGGCTTCACTGAGCCCTGACTTAGGGCTGAGGTCACCCTGTGAGATTGCAAGGTGAAGGCCTTATATATAAGGAGAAAGTTTCTTATGACATAGTGGTGAGGCACTGGCACATGTTGCCCAGAGGGATGGTGCCACATCTCTGGAGACACTCAAGGTCAGGCTGGACAGAGCTCTGAGTACCTGAGGGAGCTGTAGGTGTCCCTGGTCATTGCTGAGGAGTTGAACAAGGTGGCTGTTCAGGGTCCCTTCCAATTTAAATGATTCTATGACCTAGTTGACTTAATTTCCAGTTGTGCCTTTGTTGTGAAACTTCATAAGCCAACCCTCCTGCTGTCACCAACCTTTAGAAAAAGCCACCTTGCTGTAGCATCCCATTGGCTAAGGGGCTGTGGATGCAAGCGCTGAGGCGTGCGGTGATTGTTAGTTCTCTGCTGTGGGTGTTGTAGGGGTTGAGCTAAGTGCTCACAGGCCATCCACAAGTGGAGAAGATAATGCTAAAGTGTGTGGGGAAAAAAAAAACACAAAAGGAGGCAGGCAAGAAATAAATGAAAAAAATCCAGTAGAAAATGGATTTTATGGTGTATTTAACCATGACTGGGGGGGTAAGTACCTCTGAAATGAAAAAAAAATGCTTGCCCGTAGGTTTTATTTATTTTCATTTTTTTTTTTTTTTTTTATTTTTTTTTTTTTTTTTTTTTTTTTTTTTTTAAGTTTTGCTTTAAAAAGAGCAGGAAATATCAAGAAAAAAATCAGGTTTCTCATCAGCTGGTGACTCAGAAAGCCCAAACTGAGAGAATCTGCTATTTCTCACCAAGAAACATGTGGCTCTCAGATTTGGTGCAGGGACCCCCTTGCAAAACCCATTCGGGTGAGCTACAATTTATGCCGATCTCTGAAGCTATGCAAGCAGATGGATTTTTATGGAAGAAGAATGTCCTGAGTGAAAGCAGGATTAGCTTTGTGGAAAATCACCTGTGCTAAATACAGGTTTGGGGCAGTGACTGATTTAGTGGTAGTGGATGGAAGAAGCCAAACATCTGTTTCCCTCGATCTGTTTTAAATGTTTCCCTCATCCTTTCATCACACCAAGCTTACAAGTATTTCAAGATCAAAGCATTCAGCTTCCTGAGCATTTCCTATATTTAGCAAATACCTGAATGAAACGATGACCTTTCACCATAAGAGATGAGCTGGCAACTGAACTAAGCTTCCTACATGTGTGCACAGCTTTCTTCCAGATACCCAGCCTGGTCACAAGAGCCATGGTTACACATCCTTGTAGTGTAAAAGCCCTTCTGTCAATCAGTTATGGACAGCAGAAGGGTGCCCTTTACTAAAGATACCACTGATCTGAGATGTGTAGGATTAAAGGAGGGCAAGCCTTGGTTTTCCAGCCCATGCAAACTGCTAAGATTTTGACATTTTTTTACTTGAATCCTTTAGCATTTAAAGCACTCTGGTTTAAATCTTCTACTTTTATTATTTCTAAGAATCTCAATTAATTTGCATGTATCTGACGGATACATGCTGTAGAATACATATTCACACGTATTCTGTGTATTTACTGTGTATTTTAGTAATCGCAGGTTGCAGAAAGAAGTAGTGTTAGAAAGTAGAGCATCGTTTTCTTCTATAAGAAAGGTAAAAAAGGGGTATTCTGACAATCTTGAATCTGAAATTATTTCCAAAACACTTTTGTTTTTTTTGTTTCATTGGAGAATTTCCCACCAGTTCTATAATGAAGCCATTCAAAATAGACTAAACAGGCAAAGTATTTAAATTACAGTATTCCAAATGGCAGACACTTCAGAGACACTCAATGGTACATGCCATGTGTTTTTTGACACATCTCGGTTCTTTGGTACATTATGTATTAAAAAACATTTCTCTCTACAACACTTTTTAAAGAGGGCGTGGACCTTAATGGACTTTTTTGGTCCTTTTATGGTCCTTTTTGCTATCCAAATGCACTCAGGATGAAGGCTATTACAATTGTCCAACTCGTATAATTGGCCTCTTGTTAATTAATGTCAATATATATCACTTATTAGTTAATAGTTCTGTCATTTTTTAAAATTCTATTTTCTATTGATTAGTCTTTGATTATTATTTTTTTAAAACAAAAATTGGAAGCTGTCTGTATCCATGTGCAGCTTCTAGGAGTGCATAGATTGAAAAGGCATTTTCAAGAGCTGACTGAAATGGGTACATTTTGTTTTTTAGAGTTTTTTCCCTGTCTCATCTATGTTGACATGATTGTCATTCTAATTGAATAATACTGCAATTGTTTGAATTGCAGTTCTCTGTTGCTGATGGAACAGCAGTTCTCCCATCAGGATATGTGAAAGTGTATACAGTTTGGGATGGGGAAAGGAATTTAATATATTTTTGTGCAGAACTCATCTATACTCAGAAAATGAGCCAATTTCCATGTGGAAACAGATTTGGCCTCCTTTAAAAACTGGCTGATTTCCTTGGAAAATGTATCCATTTTGGCCAACACTGCTCTAAACTAACAGAACTTTCTTTGCGAACATTTTGAACCCAAAAAAGCAGTACAGAAAACTTTTCAGGATGAGTTTGTTTGCTGTTTTATCCTTCTTCACTTGTCATCCAGCTATGAATTTGGCTTGGCCTCGTGGTAACTAGCTTCAGTCTTTTCAGAAATGCAAAACAACTAAAGCCATAAGCTATTGAAAACCTGGGTTTTCATCTGGATTTTCTCCTTATCTGGAGCATGTTGTTGACCACACCATAGAGGTCCCTGGTGCCATGCTGTAATATTCATTCTGTGTGCCAGAAAAGGGAAGGCCAACCCAAACTAACCCCTAAAAACAACTTAGATACTCTTCCTACATCACGGTCAGAAAATTATCTTGAGCATACTACCCAGGCACACTGAAAATGGAGAAAAAATGTATCATTTTGCTGTTACTGGGAAGCTGAGTGAGTACATTCCTGGGCAACATACTAAAGCTTTCCTGTGGAGTATGGCCTATGCCAGGGATGGGTACATGGCTATAGACACGTGGAATGTTTTTTTCTTTGCCTCTGTGAATGCTGAGGGATAAATTCAGTTTTGCATAGTGCCCTCAGGATTTATACAGTCAGATGAGGTAGGAACAGCAGTAATGATGAGGGCACTACTTCCTTTTGAGAAAGGAAGTTGTATCTGGTGATCCTTGAAAACTGTGTTAGTAGAGACTGGGGAATGCCCAACAGCCTGATGTTTGTTTCATTTTTAAAATAATGAACTGTCATTCCTTCTTACCTCTCTACCATCTCAGCCCCATCCAAGCCCCCTCTAAGCACTTGGCTTTCATTGTCTGGCATCTATTTTTCACACCCTGACCAGCACGCGATCGGGTGCTGCTGTTAGAGCAAAGTGGAGTCGCTTCATGGTACAAAGCTGCACAGTGCTTTAACCCCAGTTCTCTGTCCCTGTCACTTGACCCACCACAGCCCTCCCCTAGTATCAGCTACTGCTCCAGGTACGCCACCTGCTATCAAAATGGACACAATAAGCCCTCTGGGTCCCAGACAAAGCTGAAGTCTTCAGCTTTCTTCCCCTTTGGGCTGATGCTAAAAGCAGTGAGGTTAAAATGATTTGCTGGAGGTCACATAGAAAGTGAATGGGAGAGCAGTTATTACCATTTCCCCTCAGCTTTAATGCACAGAGTTCAAGACCCACTCACTAGCTGTTTAAAAATGTGAGGAAAATGGTCTTCAAGGATTTCAAGGTGAGTTTTAATATATGATCATATCTTTCCCTTTTGAAAATACATATTAAAAACTACAGTATTATTTCTTTTCTCACCAATGGGGGGAAGAATATTGTCATTTGGATTGCTGATGTGCTATTCCAGGTTGTCATAGCAATAATATATGATTATTCTGTTCAATTTTTATTCAGAAATTGAATTCAGTCTTCATATTTATACTGAAATTGACAATTTTCTCAAGCGATTGGTGTCACGGTTTGGACAAGATACTTAAGTGGAAAGGAGTGGCCAATTCAGGTACTTTTTCATCTTTCTGAAAATTTATATCTCTTCTTTAGTTTTCTTTCCTCAATAGAGACATCCTGAAGCTGGTTCAACTAATCAATATATTTATGCAACAGTCAGGAGCTGCCATATGGTGACATTCTCCTCTGAGCCTGTTCCCGACTCCTGGCTGGGTCTATTCCTGGATTTACTGAGAAACCTCTGAGAATAACAGCTGGGTGTAAAATGATAGCCCGAGGGTGCTGTCCAACATACACTTCAGATTTTGGATTATTTATATATTTAGGCAGAGAGTGATAAAGTGAAACTCGCTCTCCTTATGGCTCCTGATTATAGAAAGCAGGTTTCTGTACAAATGCTCTGTGATTGAGGGATTGCAACAGCGTCTCAGTGGAAACTGAACTGGATATGGGCACATCTATAGAATGAACCAACTGAAACACAAAGCATGCACTGAAGGCAAGGCTTGTCTTTGGTACTGTTAGCTATTATAAATACTGAGGCTGCTGGAAAGCCCTGAAGTCTTTGATGGTAGATCGACATTTTTGACTTATCCAAGGTGAACTCCTGAACAAGGTGGAAGTGAGCTCTCTGGTCTCTCTCATTGTGCAGTTATATGTTGGCTCCATGGCCATTTCTGCATGTGCATAGAGTTGCAAAGTACAAATGAAGCCACTCTATGTTGGAAACCACTTACTTCAAGACTTTCTTACAGCTGCTTGTGTCATTTCCATAACATATATTCTCCAGAACTATGTCCAAAGGCAGTTTAGATCTCTATTAGCACAGATTTTTCCCTCTCAGTCTGTGTTATATCTACATTTCATGATAAATTATTTGGACGCGGGTTCACTTCCATTACAACTCAGGGTATGGTGTTTGATCCCACCCAAATGTATTTCCACAGCATGTACAGACCCAGTGCCAGAGGTACATCTGAACCAACAGTCCCAAATGTTTGTCTTTAGTCTGGGAAAGGGTTGACTGAGTGAGAGGAGTTGCCTGCAACTTAATCTGCAAAAGGCTTCAAGTAAACCAACTTATTCTGCTTATAGTTTTGGAAAACTATAAAGAACTTTAAAATTTAAGCTAGTCTTTTCTTAATTGGATGGGTAGTATGGAGTGTAAATTATATCCTTTCATGATAAGGAAGAGAAAGCAGAGTAGTTTAGATTAAATGACAGGTTATCACGAACAGCTTGGTGCTTGATGGTTGAACTGCGTGCACCTTCTCTGTGAGGACGCAAACTTCTATGGGTTACTTGGGTAGGACAAGGCAGTGCTAGTGGGGCTGCATGCACAATACATGTTCAGCTGGAACAGGTGGCATGACTTGATATGCTTTGTTTTAATTACACGCTACTCCCTATCAGTACAGGGCCTTTTCACACTTGTAAATGTTCTCAAGTCTGAAGTTGTAGGCATCACCCTTAAATGATCCACATTTTGAGAGGCAATTGTTCCCATAAAAGAATGAGTTATATTTCATACCTGTAGGAGAAAATGGCCCTATGGAGAGTAGAATATTTTCCTAGATGGACTATTTGTATGCAGAAAAATATTACCCTAAGATTAATTCATCCAAGAATTACCAGATACAATTTCCAATTGACTTTAGAAGTAAGATGGATTTTCCAAGCTGACAGAGGCCACAGGATGTTTTTACCAGCGTAGTTATTACTAACAGATAGATGTTCAAGAGCTGATTAGAAACTAATATTTGATGTATCAAATATTAAAATATTAATATATTAATATATTAAAATATTAAAATATCATATATATAAAAATATATAATATAAAATAAAATATCAAAAAATAGGATCTCAGTGTAGTTTTGCACTCTACCATTTGTGGAAATAAATGCCTGAAATTCTATAATATCTACTGCCGTTTTCCTTTCCTGCTGCAACAGGCAAAAAGAGAGAGGGGAGCCAGTTTTAAACAAGAGTTCATGCAGACCTTTGAAGATTTATGCTGGAAAGTGTTTTGACATTTATAAGGCACGTTTAATTCACCTCAGGTGGTGTATACTAGATACTTTACTGCTGACACTGAGAAATTACAGGAAATATTTGAATGTGGTCATGGTATAGTGGGAGGTGTTAGTATCTCTCGAGGTTGCACAGCCTACTCAGTAGTTCATAGACATATTATGGTATTATTCATAGAACAGACACGGGCTTTGAGCTGGGTATCATATTTTAGCTCTCTCTTCATTGCCTTCTGGAAGGCAATGAGTTTCTGCCTTAACTTGGAATTTGTCTCCTATTCTCTGCAAAGAACACAGCAGTAAGGAACTGCAGATCAGAACAAGGCTGAGTACCTAGATGAATGGGTAATCACTGTTCCTAGAGAATGTTATACCCCATACTTGTTCACTTATACAACCTAGAAACAAAGCTTCCTACACATGCAAACGAGCAAGCAGAATAAACCCAGCAGCTTGTAGTTGGTTCAGATCCCAAGAATTGAACCAGTCATAAGGTCAACATTATTCCTAAATTTTAGGAAAGGATTGAGGCCAGCCCCTCTCTGTCTTCCCTCTATTCACTGAATGATCTCTCTTCAAAGTGATTTCTGAACAGGAATTTCTTGCTACTCTGTTCTTCAGTGATACAATGGCCAATACACAGAAACAATTCAAAATTAAACAAATTCATTTCAGATTTTAGGTAACATGTTATAATCCCAGAAGACTCTAAACATAGAACTGTAGAGTCATATCTTGATCTGCCAGCATTTGCATGTACTTGGAGAGAAATAAGCTACTTCTCCATTTGGGGAGAGGGTGTCTGAGAGGATCAAAGACCATTGTCCACTCAAAAGCCCGGTCAGGAGCAAAAGGAGATGAGACTGGAGAAAGAACTACTTACAGTGCATCTGGGGCTGGGTCTAATGGCACCAAGCTGAGCTGAAATGGATTCTTGGGCCACAGGCAGAGGTATGAAGAAGGGACCAGGAGAGCCTGGGTAAAACATAAATATCCACTGGTACATTCAGGGCCTAGATGTTCTCTCCCATTTCCTTCACGTTTCTTAAATTATCTTCACAGGACCAAAGGATAGGGAGCAGCCTCTTGGCAATGGAAGAAGGAATGTGCATTCAGAGGTGTCAGCTTGTTAAAGACTTCTCTGAGCTTAGCAGCACTTGCAAACCAAGGAGTAGAAATGATTGAACTGAGATGGTGTCCTAGGAGTTGCATGTGCATAGCAGTTTATGGGCGACATCTAGCCTCCAAGAAAGTAATCTGTATATTTTGTAATTTATTTAAAAAAGAGTAAAGTTATGGCTGTACATTTCAAGAGTTATGTTAGCAAAAAGATACTGTGATTTGTTTAGAAAACTGCAACTTATTTTGATAAGGACCTTCATTGTTGCTGGTTGTTTCTTCAGAACAAGAAAAACAGTTATATGGCTGAGAGTCATGGCTATAGTCCAAACATAATTTCAACCCATATACATGCCCATATAAACACTAGCACCTTGCTAATGTGTAAGTTAGGAAAAAAATTGCCATAGGGTCTCTATGATAAATGGAGTTAGAGACAAATCTACGACACAGATCTTTGTGACCTAAACTACCATCTAGAGGGAGAAATATTTGCTTTGTTTGGAGCATAGGTTTGTACTGGGGTGTGCATTCTGATGCATATGTATTGCATACACCTAAGTCAAGATCAGATGAATCTGAGCTAGAGAGCTGGTTCTTATCTTTGGTATGTATAACTATCTTCTTCTCCATGCAGTCAACTCTTAGGAGGGAAGGTTTTATTGATGCTTTTATTAATGTCCAAATATTTTGACCATCATTCTACTCTAGCTAAAGGGCCAGCATGTAGCAACAGTGCTTTTAAATTAGTCTGCTCCCTTAGAATGGGTCCTTTATGTCCTTCAGTGTGTCTTTAGTGTGTCTGTGACAGTTCATTCCCTTCCTAGAACACTCATTGTGGCAGCCACTGGTTGTGACAAGAGTCTTGGAAATATTAACTGGATATATTAGAAGAAATTATGTGACACAAGCATTTTAATAGCTGGTTTAACTTCCCATTAGTTCATGCTAGTTTTTAATGAACCAGAGGTGATCTTAGAGCCAAGAGTATCAACACAGCATTAATTTCTTTTCTGTTTGCTCATTCACAGCACATTTCCAAGAAATCCCTTAGGTCCCAACTATTTTATCGCCTGCAAGGCTTTAATTCTGGGACACATATAGGCTCTCCAGGCCATGGGACAACCAGCTGTCCTAATGTGACTGCATTAATAACCCTGGTAGGAGAACTCTAATCAGGGGGAAATGCTAGCTTTAGGTAGGAGACACAAGCCAGAGCCCTACAGCTGGTATAAGTATAGATGTTCAGCCTAAACAAAAATACAGAAGTGCCTTGGTGCTGCCTCTGGGCATAGGACCCTCATGAGGAATACTATGTGGAACACCACACCCGTGCTCAGTGGCTAAGTCTGTCACTGCACTTCAACAATAGCAGAAAAAACAATTTCCTTGCCCTCAACACACCACACCAATGTGAAAATCATGGTGTCTGTGCCCCATTTTGAAACATAAGCGAGCCACTAAGAGACATATACTGCCCTTTTAGCAATAATGAGGCAAAAATATTCTTCCTCCCAAAAGGTGTGTTTTGTTTTCTGCCAGTTGATGGAGTGAAGCAGATTTCCCAGTTGGCAGCAAAAAGGGATGTTGTAATTTCCGAAGTGTTTGGGCAGTTTGGAGGGCTTGGCAGAGCGTGAAAACTTTTTTTCAAGAGCTGGAGTCCAGGAACTTGCTTGGCTGCATAAAAGTCTCCCCCTGCATCCTCATGCGCTCCCTCAGATCTGATCTGGTGCCCAGGGATGTTGAAGAGCTCTGGCCCTTGTCTTCATGGGGAAAAGAACAGCCAGAAGTGGAAAAACACCTGCACGAAGCCCAGCCAGACAGAGCCAGCCTGAAGGAGTCCAGTTAGAAATTAAAAGACCTTCTCCTGCCAGTAATATTTCTTTTTGGTCAGATACTTCATATGAACTGCATTGCTTCTAGTAATTTTCATCAGTTGTCCAAGTACTTTGTTATCCACTTCTTTCAGTGAAAAATCTACAGTGGGCCCACTGATTTTCAACAGCACGTTGTCTGGGTACTTACTTTGAAATGCATTTCTGTGAATGAAATCTCAGCAAAACGCTGATTCTAGTATCCTTGAATACTGGCACTGCTAATAACTAATGTCTGAATTTTGTCCCAGTCTAGACCTGGCATGTCAGCTTTGCCTTGAACTAAAACACTCATCCAAGCACTTTTTGTTCTTGCAATTTTGGATTTCTCAAACTAGATTTCTTAGCTCAAGAGCTTCTCTTTCTTTTTTCCTTCATGCTTTCTTTTTTTTTTCCCCCCTTCTTTTTCAGAGTTAATGGCATCTATTTCTTATTTGTGGAGATTTAATTTACAGATGAGAAGCAAAGGCTGTCTCAGCAAAACTTTGCAGACTTGATTTTTAAACTTTTTGATCCTCAATATTGTTCAAGAAAGATAATGAAACAGATCAATTCAGATAGCCAAAGACTTCCTACTCCATTTACAAGCAAACATATTCCCATTGTTATGACTTACACTAGTAATGACTGTATTACTCTGTTATTGGTTGTTTGAAATCCGTACTGTTTTTACAGAGAGGGTTACTGACAGTCAGGTAAAATGTGAACCTGAAAGTGATGTGGTAGACCTACCTTCATATGCAATAGAGCTGCCTGATTCTCTACTTGCTGCTAGTTTCTTAGGCTATGTCTGGGCATTAGCAGTTGGAAAAAGCATATCTTTTCTCATTACATCTCTGGTCAGAGTTGCATCTTGTACTATAGGCAATACCATACTTTAAGATCTGCAGTAGATCTAAGAGTCTTTAAGCTCTTATATGAAAAACCTAGAAAAAAATCATCTTCTTATTTTGAGAGATCAGATCTCCAGTTGGATCAGCATAATTTGATCGAAGTCAATACTTCAAGTCAACAAACATCTACAGATTTCTGTCAAATGAAGATATGACAAGTAGTTTATTCCATCAGCTTTAAGCAAATGTAACTATTTTATGCTGGTCTTCCCAGTGTGGAAGCTATTGAAAACCTTTCTGATCCCTCAGTTCAGCATGTTCTCTTGTGCATAGTGTGCTAAAGACTTTCTGCTGTCTGAGCAAATGTGAATGATCTGGTGCTTGTGTATGACCCTTGGGGAGATTCAGACTAGATTACAACTTGCAAATGTAGAAAAATGAATCACTGAATAGCACAGCCTCTATTTGGCAAGTAATCAGAAGACAATGTCCCTTAAGGACAGAATTAAGCCAGACTATGTACATACTTGTATGTGCACTTTTCTTTCTCTTTATACTTACGTGCAGTTATTTTGCTCGTATAAACCATATATGCAACTAATTTTATCCTTCTGTGAGTTTGATTTGCTCTCTGAGCAGACAGGTAGACTCAGACTGTAGAGGGCTGGAACATCTGCAGCTTCCTTTCTTTGATGATTTTCCAGGTGGTCTGGGGTGAATAGACCAGAGGCTGCTTTTGGTACCCAAGGAAAAGAGGGTCCCAGACATCTATAAGCTGTAGTGAAGCAGAACTTTTCCAGGAAAGAGTACTATGTCTCCAGCCAATCCAGAGGAAATGATATAAATGAACAGGTTACAACATCTACATACCTCCACATGGGGAGAGTACCATCAAAATGTTCTTTTGGCTTGTGGAGAATAGCCAGACAATTTGAAACCAAGAAGGAAATAAGAGTTTTAACCTTTGAAAAAAAAAAACGTCAAGAGAAACAGCCATTTCTCCATCCCATATTGTCTTCAGACAAAGGTTGGTGGCCTTTCTTAAAAAAAAAAGATGTACTTTGCACAAATGAAAATTCTTTACCTGGAATCAGATCACTGGGAGAAATGTCTTGTCCTGTGATTAAAGAAAAAAAATAAAAAAGAAAAAGGTTATACAGATTGACTCCACGTCTTTTTTACCTTAATAGATTATAAGCAAAATTGTACATTGTGCTATTTCAGGCTGAGCCATTTGAGTTCCAAGTCTGAACATTTTGGGCTAGTGAGTTTTCCCAAATTCCATCGTCTTTGACATTGGCGAAAACCAGGAAAGAATCTAAGTGCACATCTATCTCTTCAGATAGAAGTAGATGTCTATGAAAGGTTGATTTGGTTTCTGGCTTGCCAGAGCACAACAAATTCAGTGGAAAGAGAAACCCTGCATATACCCATCAAATGCTTTCCAAGTGTCCTGGCTCCCCACATCTCCAGATGTAATCACTGACTGATATCCAGTGTAAACCGCTAATCAAGCAACTACTAATCAAATGTAATTTAGGTAACCTGCTCATCAAGCTCTGGATTTCTAAGAAGAGATGTGAGAGGCTACAAAGTAGCCTTCATGAGGACTGTAAGGAGAGTGCAAGGTGAATTAATGTGTTTATATTGTTTTCTACTGGTTCCTGATTGGACAGTTTCAGTCTAGTTTTCCTTTCAGTTTCAAAAAGGATGATTTGAGTCTAATGTTTTGGGCACTGACTTTTACAGTCTTATATGAAGACTCTCCTGATCCACTCCTAAGAGTATTTTCTGGATTATCAGTGAAGACTTTGAATAACTTGCTTATTTTAGACTGTTTACTTGATTCAAAGGTGACCTCTCCTTGCTTTCCAGGCATCTTCTGGCTGACCATGTAGCCCAGGATGGCCAGCAAAACAGCATGTGCTTCTCCTGGCTTAGCAACAAGTAAAACAAATGGGAGATTGTAGAAGGTGAGGAAACACCGGAGATCAGAGTCGGGCTGGTGGAGCTGGAGGTATCCCAGGGGCACGCAGACAGCAGTGAGAAGAGGTGGAACATGATAAGGGACATGGTAGAGCTGCTGGTTCTGCTGTGGGATGGTTGCAAAGGACAGGGCAGACGTAGTCATAATATTAGCTGTGCAATGAGATCAGGCAGTGATTGCAGTGCAATGCTTCAAATGAGGGCAGCTAATATTTAGCACCTTCCCTTGCTGAAGTTCTCACTGCTGATACTTGGATATCTGTTCAGGTCAGCTTGTGCATTGAGAGATTTAATATCAAACGCAGTGTGAAATTCAATCTCTCCTGTTAGACGAGCCCTGACAATGGAGCTGCCATGTGCTTGGTGGCTCATGTCAGCATTAATTTACTGCCCTGGGGTGCTGTGGAAATGTCTCAAGACTGTCACACTCCCACACTGCTGAGCTCTTGGCTTACACACAGTGACCAGGCAGAAGGTAATCACAGAGACGGGGCCTTTTAGAGGGGAAGAAAGCATTCAAAAGCAGACACAAACACCCTCCAGTATTATTAGACCTGTTTGAATGTATGTGGAATGAAATGCTACTGACAACACAGAAAGCCACCAAATGACAAAAATCAGACATGGTGAAAGAGAAATGCATGGGGCAATCAAGGAAAAGAGGAGGGAGGGAAGAAGTATTATCTTTAATTTATAATTGGGGGAGACTGAAAGTTTTAGAAATGTCCGATGATCCCCCTCCCACAAGTGTCAAATCCACTTAGACTGAAACAGAGGAGGTTAACTTATTCTGCCTCTTTTAAAGCACACAAAAAACTTTAATGTATTTTGATGGAAACAATAATTTTAAAAGAGGAAATAATCAGTATTTTCTTTCAGTGAGCTCTTCTTATGTCCTAACCCAGGAATTACTGGTGCTTTTTTGATTCAAAGTGTTCTTCCCACAGCTCACAGCACCTGTGAAGTTAATTCTGCTATTTTAGTTCCATTTCCTGCTGAACATTTTGTTTCATATATTTCAAACAGTGCAAGCAAAGAGACCCTGTGTTGCTTGTAGCAAATGAAGTTAAAGAACTTAGTACTAAAATAACTGGACACTATAATTAAAGATGGAATGCAGATTCTGTATGATGCATTTGGTAGGCTTCATAGAGTTAGTTTCTCTTACACTGTGTAAGCTCAAAGACCTAAGGGGATTTTCCTATCCCCACACTGCCCCTGTCTTTGAAGATGTCTCATTTTGAGCTCAGTTCTTTGACACATAGACTGAAAGTCTGTGTAGTTTTCTATCACAGATTAGCGGAAATCAGACTTAAATGGGCTGAAGACTGAGAAAATCTTTCTTTCTAAATAGTACAAAGGCCAAATACTCATTAAAATAATGTATGTGCAGAAAAGAAGGTAGTGAAATAATGTAATAAGAGTGATGAGCTACCTGTAAGTTTATTGAGTCGTCTAAAGTACATAGTCCTTGTGATAGGTGTTCCAGACAGGTAGTCCAGCTTCCATTCTCTTCTGTCAATCAAGATCATGAGGTCTAGCTCAAAGGCAATCTGGTTGGCACATAGCTGGGGTGCTCTCTTGACCCTAGTCCCCTGAATGTGTGGGTAACCTGCTGGACACAGACGTTGCTCTCCAGAGCAATTCCCCAAACCCAGTGCTACAGGATGTCTCCAGCCGTGAAGAACTGACTCAGAGGAACAGCAGTACTCTGCAGCTGACTGATGCTAACTGCACTACAATGTTGTTATGACCCTATCTGATGTCCTCCTAAAATTTTCAATAGCGTGACTTTCTGACTTTCCCAAGATTGCAAGGGAAACCTGTGGCCCTAAGGGTTCCATTCTGGAGTGGAGTCTTATGTTAGTCTCTAGCTTACTTGAAATCTCAAAAATATCATGCATCTCACTGATGGTCCTGGTGTGAACTTATACTGGTACAGCCATAGGAAATTGTCTCACTGTCTTTATCCACATTTAAGCATTTGCCTTCAACCTAAGCTAGTTGTATATAATCCTGTTATATGAGGGCAGACACCCCCAGATGACAAATCATACCAACCTAAAAGAAATATTTTAGCTGCTACCAGTCTTTCCCATGGGCTGCAGATAGATTGGATAACTGGTTCAGGCTAGAAAGCTAAGGATGACTGAACTAAATCCTAGCTTAAGCCACAGATTCTTAGTCTTCCCACCAAAGCTGCTTTGGCTAGGTGAGAACAGCACACATGTGTACTGAATACTTGTGACTGCTTTCTGGATAGCTATGAGATGTGCTTCTAGTTCTCTGAGATGAAGCAACTTTTAGATGAGAAGGCTATATCCAAGGCTGCTATTCCAGCTTTCCATTTCTGCCACAAACAGTGGAGCGACTGTGCTTTTGGTTATGAGATGCCATAATTCTCATTTTCTGGGCTATGTTACTGGGGAAGAGGTTTATGGAGAAGGTGTGCCTCGCTCTCTTTTTGCACCTGGTGCTGTCAGGGCTGGGAATGGTCTGATCCTTGTTATCAGAGTGTTCCATGGCCTCACAAATTACTGAGTAAAATTCTATAGCTCATGAAGGAAGTAATACTAAACAATCATAAAGTCTATACTGCCTGTTATAGATACTTTTCCTCCTTATATAAGCTTTACATCTGTTTGGTCCTTTTAACTTTATGTAATTTGGACCTTCTGAAACCATGCTTTTCAAGTCATTGCTATGCAAAACCTAGGAGTCACTTCTAATGAGAGTTTACTTGAAGGATCAAGGTCCAGTGAAAACAAGCTTTTGCATGCAGGATCAAGAAAGTTATAGAAAAAGTAATGTGGGCCATAAGGCTATGAGGGATCATTGTGTTCTGTACTCCTGTACTGTGTATAAAATAACTTTCCCATGTGAGTGCCTTCAGCCCTCTAGTTTTCTACTGGCCTTAAATAGCATTCCTGCCTCTCCCCCCACCTCCTATTTTGCTGTTTGCACCATTCAAATCCCAGTGCCCTGATGTGGCACTTTTGCATGTAGTTCACAGCTGAACTGGAGGTGAAGTTGTAACCCAGTGCATGGAGAGCTGACCCATAGCCATCTCTGCAACTCTCCAAATACCTTCTCCCTCTTCCTTTCCCCTCCCATTATGTTGTGCATGGAAAGGTTTTGTCATGGAGAGCATTTGTGAGCAGGAAGGAAGCAAGGAATGCAGGCCAGGAGCCATCGCAGCCACCTGCTTGGACAGTCACATCAAAGGGCAACCAACCAACGCCCCAACACACAGTGACACAAACTGAGCACATCTGCAATCCATGATTGCCCACTCTTTGGGGCTAAAGACAGAGGACATCGCCTGCACTGTATCTGACCCTGGAGCTGGGAACAATGTCAGCCATAGGGTAGTGCCATGCCAATAGTGTGCTGAATGTGCTCTGCATTGCATTACAACTGAGGCATGCCATTCTTCCCACATACATCACCGTACCCACCCAATTATAAGAGGCCTTGGCAGCCCGCCCTGCAGCTTCAACATCTGCATTTTTATCCTGAATTAAACTGCAGTCCAAACTTTTCTAGTATTCCTTTTCATTATTCCTATTTGGAAGAGGAGTGCCCTAATGGTATAACACCTGACTCCTGGAAAGACTCCTAAACAAGTGTTGGCACAACAAAAGTGATGTGGGCTTGTTGCTCCTGGTTTAACCCACATTGCACAGGTTAAGACCAGCAATGAAAATACTCTGACAGAGACATTAACTCATGATAACAACTTCAGTACTATGCCAGGCACTCTGAAGGAGTACTTTTCTGGCTGCGCCCATGCACTGATGTTCAGGCCATGGATTTCATAGTGCAAAACCAGATTTTCAGAAGAGAACAGTCACTTGCAAGGAGAGGGATGAAAGGCTGCTTATAGGGGAATGTGACAGAAAGGGAGTGGAGGATTCTGGATCCTCCTGGGTACACAGCAAAAGGGACATTGTCACTCCTGAGGAAAGACCGGACAGACTTGAACTCCTAAGATTCTTTCATGTACTGGTCACACTTGCCATTAACCACGCAGATTTTAACTTTGCCTTTACGGTTGATTATTTCAACATTGCCATTACGGACTTTGTATGGGGAGTGTAACCTAAGTCTGGGACCCACCTCAACATCCTTTCTGTTTGGGGGATGCTTGGATAGAGCTCAGCAATTTAATGTGTAGGAATATAAGAAAAATGGCCAATGTTACCAGAATGTTGTACTCCATGCCTTTACGGACATCACATTGATCAACACTGGATCTGCATTACAAAATAAAAGTGGTAAGGAAATGAGAAATGTAAAACAGAAATCCCTCAGGAAATACTGACTGCTGTGTATGTTCAAAATACAAGAGAGAGATGTCTCTTAATGAAATCAGTGTATGCATTTATTCAAAATAAGACTAAATAAACTGAAAAAGTTCATTCTTTGTGTTAGGGTATTTTAACTGGAGGGGCTTACTCTTATGTTGAGGATAGACTGTTTCTACAAGATCTTCTCCTGAGGTGTGTTGAATGGTGATACCCACTACAATAACTGATACTCACCATGGTCTAGGGATCCAGACAGACGTGACTGAGCTGTGACATGACCTGTATATATTCTGAAAGAAAATTTATTTAGAACTGAACTGAACTAAGACATGAACTAAGAGAAAGACTTGTGCTACCTGAGGGGCTGGTGAATGCCATATGAGCAAAGGGTGAAGGGCACTGCATGTCAAATGAGAGCATCATGAATTTGTAAGAGACTGTTTGTATGAGCTGGGTGTGTTTGAGTTACAAGATGCAACATTTGGCTCTGGATCTAAAGGTAATTGTTTATTGCATGTTTTATGACTGTTTACAAAAGTGGTTTGAAGAAAATAATGGAATAAATACGATGATGTATTTCCCCAAGTCTTCAATCCATTAACTTGTAGCTAGACTAGAAATTTAAGTCATTGTTATTTATATTAGAGAAGCAACTAAGGATACAGAGATCCAGTTTGCATTGGGAAAACTGCTGTGTAAGGGTTTGAGTGTGGGACAGGTGTTGTCTTGATTTCAAATACAAAAACGTTTAGGACAGGTTGGTTAAACCTGTGATTCTAGCTTCCTACAGACCTTGTAAGATCAGGCCTCCATGCCTGGCTATATTGCAAGTGTCTTGTGTGCCTATAGTCACTCTAACCTAAAGGTTAAGGTTTTGAGGGTACTTAAACATACACACAGAAGAAAAAAAAAGAAAAAAAAAAAGAAACAGTTATGGTCTGTGTATTTAAAGGATTGTCCTTTTTTGGAAACCCATGGTAGATTTTTTTTTAGATCCCATGGTAGATTTAAATGCCATTAATGTGGTACCTAATTTGTACTGTATACTAGTATCAAAAGGCACTCAGGAATTCAACTGGGTCAGCCTGTGCTTCCATTCCTTGTTAGTTCAGGTAGTACAGCACTGCCTTGAATGGGAAAACTTCAGCACTTCCCACCTAATGGGATCTGCAGTCTTCAGTTAGTTATTCTAGTTTGCTATGAGAGATTAAACTTCGTTCTATAATGACTGAAAAATGTTGTTTGATTGATATTCAATGGTCAGTTGTCTGTTTAATACCCTTAATAACCCTTGCTAGTGAAGCTCCATTAATTTTACTGAAAATATGTAATTTGTGTTCAAAGAGCAAGAGAGAGATGCAGAAATTCTGGACATTGCTCACAGCTGTTTGCATTCTACCTGCACAGTCTGGGAGAGAATCTGCCAGTCTTGGGGTAAACTGCTTCACTATTTCATAATAATCCTTCTATCCTCCTATTCTTTGTGTTGTCTATTGCATTTATCAAGTCTCTGAGGTGGGAAACATCTTTGTGATGTGCCTTGGCTCGCATCAAAAGGCCACTGTCAGGCGAGGAACTTCTGGGGAGTGAGCTCAAAGACGTCATAACCAGAATCATAACCTTTGGCAAGCAGAGAAATGATGGTAGCCAAAGCCTGAATGAGCAGGAAAACTAAACTCAGCACGCTGAGATGTGCTGCCTTAAGAAAATAAGGGGAGATTGGGAGCTTGCCTTGCCAGTGCTCACACTCTGCCTGTTCACAGAAGATTGTATACCATGCTCTAGGGCTGGCAGGCCAGGGCGTATCTACTTAAGAACAAATTCTGATGGAGACTGGATGCCACTTCTACGCCTCAGGCTGCTGTAAGTTAGTCTCCTTTGGTAGTAATTCTCATAGGATCCATATCCAAGGTAGAGTTCTAACCATCCTGAAATGTAGGATCTATTGCAAAATCTGCAGGCAACAGTGCTGGCAACTTAGGAGTTGCCTCTGGGCCTGGCATGTGCTTAAACTACTCATGAGCTATCTGAGCTCGTCAGCTTGATTTCCATCCTTGTCTGACTCATCTTTTATTTCAAAGATTGTTTGCATTTTTATGCCTCTAAGACTAGGTCCCGTGGGAATCCTTCCCAAACACTCTATGTTGACCTCCTGTACTTCCAGTACATAACCCTCAAAAGAGGTCATTTGATCCTCCACCACAAATACATGATTCAACACCTTATGCTTTTTTGGGACTTTCGTTTTAATTTCTCTCCCTTAAAAGATTTGTAGAAAGCTTTGCTTTTGACAACACAGTTCAATTCATGGTTCAAGTCTAATCGACTTCAGGATCAGACAGTTTACTTTTAGGTGTCAGAGGACTACATGAGTTCTGTACTGGAGGAGAATACAAATTACACCAAACCCAGCATCTTTGAAGACTTCATTTGACCACAAAAGACTCAAGACACATTTACTTTGCTTTCGGGACTACATGAGGATCACAGCAAAAAAAATGATTTGCCTAGAGAACTGCAAGTTCTTTCCTATGCACATGGAGCAAGTTGAGATCAGTAACAAGTAAATAACTTCTGGTTTCTCTTGGTATTGGAAGATTCCTTCAGGCTGTCTGGCTAACACCAAGAGATATATCAGATATCATGTCAGTGTGTTATAGTAGGACTGGAGAGATCAGAGGAGCATTGTGATAAAGCTTAACCAACTCTTGAGTTAAATGATCATGCAGTTAGCTACAGATGTTAGCTTAGTCCCAGTCATTTAACTAGCTCAATACTATCTAAAAAGCATCTCATCTTATCTAGTAGTCTAGAGAGATGAACACCTCACAGAAGGATAACAGGATGGGGTGAAATTTCTTCTGAAGGTATTGCTATAGCTTGCTTCTGGCTCCATGAGGAACCCCAGGAGCTCACTTAGAATTGTTGTTTATTTCTACTTGGCTGAAATTATTTCAGTCCCACTCTAACTATAGAAGGGCAGGCTATGAAAGCCCTGTGTATCCTTTCAGAAAGTGCTTGTGGGTCCAAAAATGCATGCATAGAAATTCCTAACCAATATTCAACAAAGCCAAAGTAATTTTGATTTATCTGAGGTCTCAAAGTAAGCCATATGTCTGTGTTTGCACTCACACTAGTAATTAAGCCTGGTTTTTCAGTAAGAACCTGTAATGGCACAGGCAGTTGGTAGAAAAGTCAATGAATGTCACTCACGGTCTTCAGTCATCACTTTCCCAGGTGTGTATTCTAAGATGCTACCTCCTATAGTTATAGATCAGGACACAGAGTTTGCAGTGTCAATAGATGCATAACTAACATACAGGTACTAGAGGCCTTTGTGTTTTTATGTAGTCCAGTGGCTTCCTGTGAGATTTGTCTGGACATGTACCTCATACTACCTAGTTAATCGTCAAAGAATGCAAGTGCCCCAGAATAATCTGATGAAATTATTCTTCCACTAAAATGAGACGGATGTGCTGACCAAAGTCAGAGTACTCCTTGTTCCTCTAAACCACAAGACAAGTACCTTAATCCCTGAAGTATATAGAAGAATGATAGGCAGGAAAATTAACAAAAGCTTTTCAAAAATATTTAGAAAATCCTCCAGCATGATGAAATATGAGTTGCTGGGGAGGACTGGAGACAAATGTCCATGTTGCCCTTTCTGCTGCTTTCCTGCTTCATGAGCTGTGGGGCACATAACTCTGCCTCACAGCAAGGAGGAACACGAGGCTCAAGGAGGACTCAGGAAGCAGCTCCAGCCTTTCATATGTTACAGCATTCTGTCGATCTAGTGGGAACAGATGGCTATTCTGGACTGCTCACTGGGAAAAGAAAGGATGTCAGAGCAACACCTCCAGCTCCTTGGTGAAAACTGGGATGTCTCATGCTCCCATATGATGTGGTTTGGACTTTACCAGAAATGTTGAAGCTGCTGGACTCAAAGAACAGAGAACTCTAGATTTTACGGCAAGAAAACATGAGTCTTGCTGATTTGCAATTTTGCTCCATCCTGGGTGTTATCCTGAGAAACTGAAATTCCTCGGACCTGCAGGGCTTGTGGTGAGGTGAATGGCAAAGCCTCAATCACTTCAAGAGAAACAAAATTATTCAGGTAGGTGTTTTTTTTTCCCCTTCCAGAAATGCTATGGAGCCATATCCTCTATTGCAATCAAACAGTGTTTTTTATACTTGTCAATCATAATTTCCCTGCACTGGCTCTGGTAGACAAACCAGCACACTCACACAGATCCCCAGAGTCCTAAATTTTTTAAAAAGCTTACTTTCTCTGAAATCCCTTTGGCCAGACTCTTTTTATTTAATAGGAAAGTTGTAATACAGCGCAACAATACATCATGCATGCCAGAACAAGAGAATGCCACTTTTGTGTAGGTAGGGAAATAGTTGTGATGTACAAAAGAGATATTGTTTTTTTCCATCACTTTGGCCAAACTTTACACTTAGCTTCTCATGTTGGGAGAGGGTGTGACAGCAGATAGGATGTAGCCTTTGAAACTCCATCTCCGCAGAGAAAAGACAGATGGAATCCAGCTGGCGGATATCACACACGTTTTCTGTTCTTCCTGATAGCACAGATCTGATAAACATGGAAGAATAACAAGGCTTTATAGAATGCAGATGAACAGAGGAGCCTATCTGTATGTAAAAAAGAAGGGCTTCAGTTGGCTGAATACTTATTTCTGCTAAATGAAAGTTAACTCCCACGATCTCATAAAGCGAGATTCTACCTGCTCAAAGCACAGATTTGATGATATACTATACAAATGTATTGACCTCCCATGGCTGTTGTTACTCTGATCTCATTTAACATTGTGTCCTGTCACACTCATATTAATAGCAAGGAGAAGGAATGGAGGCGGAGGATGTGCGCGGTGAGCTCACCTGCTTGTGTGAGTCTTTGCCTCTGAGAGCATGATTCGTAGCCTGTGATCATCCGAAGTCTGTGCTCTGGTTTTTAAAATAAAATCTTAGAAACCTGGGAATAATGTATTAAGATAAGTGTTGTCTAGTAATGGGAACCAGGAAATGGTAGCTGCACATACCTGAGACAGAGAATGACTCATTCCATGACCTCCTTTGGCTTTACCATGTCCTCCTGTAACCTCACCTTTCCTGCTTCAGACAGAGTTGCAAGGCCTTGTTATCTAGAGGATTTTGTGATGTGATTTTGTGCTCCCCAGCAAAACTACAGCAATTAATAAGAGGCCTAATTAAGAATCTGCTGTCGCACAGGCTATTACTGTTGGTTTCTTCAATGCAGATAGTGGGTCAGATTCTAATATATTTTTCATTAACATGGTAAATTCTGATCTACTTTCACCAAGTGAAAGCAGAGTTGCCAGAACAGAGTGAACTTGCGATAGAAGGAAGCATCTTCTTTGTGTAAATTTCCTCCATATCTGAAAGAGCTGACACTGACACGAGTTTCACAAAGAGGTAAATATTCAGTGAATATATATAATAAATTCACCCCCATGATGACACTCAAACATCTTTCCATTTTGCCTTGTATAAGTTACAGTGAAGCATTCCCCTCCCTCCCTGCTGTTCCCATATGGGTGAACAAATTGGTGCCACCCAAAGAAGTCCCAACAGAAGCAGTTTCTGTCAGCATCAGCAAAAGTTTAAATTACACCTTAGATGGCAACTCTGTGCTTAGCCCTCTGCTTGCATTGAAATCTATTTGTAATTTGTGAGGTCATGGCCATAAACTTTCCTCCTCACAGGGAGCAGTGAAATCAAGTTTCAAAAAACATTTGCACTCTTGGAAGATGCTCTGAAGTGCACATGAGATCTGAGTTTCTGTTACAGAAATGTGGATTATTAGATTATTGTCTCCAGTAATCCCTACTTCTTCTGCAGTAGAGCACATAGCTATCTTCTCTTAATCCTAAATTTTTGCCTTTGGCCTTCATACTGAAATTCTGAGTTGGTAAAACTGTAGCTCCAGTGTCTGTAGAGAGGACTTTGTATGTCCAGTGTTAAGCACGGAGGTTGTCTTACTGAAGTCAAAGTTCTGCTTGAAGTATAAGACATATCTTGCTGAATCTAAGCCAAAAGTCCCCAGTGTCTTTGCCTCCTCTCGCACACTGGAAATGCCTCCTTAATTCCTGTTTTTCAGTGTAGGACAGCAGCACCTACTGTATTTTCCATTTGATATCTGAAAAACACTAATCAGGAGAGATCTACTTCCCCCCTGAAGAAAAAAACAGGTTTCTGCAGATTAGAGGTTTCATCTACCTGATAACACAGTAACCACAGAAGCAGAAATGGGATTAGAAATGCATTTTTAGTGGAATTTTTTTCTGGTATCCTTTCAATTTTGTTTTGTATTTCTCCCATCAGTATAATGACCTTCCTGACATGATTTTCCTATTTTCAGCCAATAAAATTCATGTTGGTTACAGTTCTTCTAGAGAATACAACAAACTAAGGGCTTTGGGAACACTCTTGAGCTGTGGATAGTTTTCACTGTTTTCACATTAATGTTTCAAGGTACTCTGTTTATCTTCCCTTTTGACTCTCACTTTCACCCAAATTTGATTTGAAATTTCTGAGAAAAAAAAAAAGAGAAGAAGAAAAAAAAAAAAGCTGAATTAGTAATGTCTCTTAATGTATGGAAGGATTTCTCAGCAATGCATGTTCTGCAGAGGGTCTTCTGTTTTGGTGCTTGAAATAGATGTTGTATATCACTTGGGATACCTGAATTCTAAATGTCATTTCTATATAAGTACAAAATATAGAAAAAGAAAAGCCTCACCTAAGCCTGTAAGAAGTAAATTTGGTATTTAAGAATAATTACTGAATGGTGACTGCAATAGAAATGCTGAGTCACATCTTGAAACAGTGATTGAGCACCTGGTGGGAAAGCAGGGCTAACCAAGGGGAGCTCAGCTGCATGCAGTGTGCCTGAGTGGCTGGAATAGGTGGAACCAGGATCCAGCCCTTCCCAGACCTCATTTAAAGGTTGGCAGTGGAGGCAAGTGGATTTTGCTAGTCATCTCTTCCTACTTGAGGTCTTCTAAGGGTATGCAGTTTTTTCCTTTGTTTCTGTATATGTGGCTGTTGCATTTGGGCATATCCTCACTTGTTGCAGCCTAGGACTTTCCTACTCAGCTATCGTTGCTGTGCTTTCTGTCACATTACAGCATTACAGTGACAATTTTTGTAACTGTCACATACTCTGCAGAAGCTCCTGTGCAGCGAGGTATTGGCTTATCTGTTCCTAAATCTGATTTGGAATGTTTATTAGCTCACATTTCATGAAGTACCAAGTTAAAACATTGAAGTTTTCAAACTAAAATCACAAGAGTGATGCCATAGTGCTGCAGCCAATGGTTGTGCTGTTTCCTCGATGAAACAAGAGGCTAAATTTGGCTTTCAAGCCTGCTTTGTCTGTCACTCACTTCTTGCACTCACAGCTGTAACATAGGGTAGATGTGTTCTAAGAAACCTGCCCAGCACTCTGAATCTTGATCCAGACTCATAACTGCCACACATGCATTCCTTGCCACAACCTGCAAACAGCAAAGAGATCAGAAAGTGCAGCAGGATGAAAATAAAATGCATTAACATTCTGAATAGCCTAAAAGAGATCTTATCTTGTTCTTATGCAGCACATAAAACTCACCGTTCGTGTCACCTTGAACCTCGATGATTGTTGGCACTGAGAATAACATACTACAAACAATTTAGAAGCAAAATCAAGGAGATGAGTGAACACAAGGAAAACTCATCTCCCAATCATTTTGTATTGTTCCTTCACAGAATCATAAAACAGCTTAAGTTGAAAGAGACCTTAAAGATAATTGAGCTCCAGCCCTCATCATCAAGTTCCAACCCACTCTCTGTAAACTGTGTCCTTCTGTTGCTGGCATGAAGCTGCTACAAAATCCTTTATTTTTGAGAGGATGATATTGGGTTGACTTATGTACTCAGCAAACTAGAATCAATCCACTGGGGGAAATGAGTTAGCTGGTGGAGGCTGAAAGCAGTTGAGTTCCTGGGGTGAGATCCTGGCTAAAAATACATCACTAGTAAAGTCTAATGATAACTGATGTTTCTGCTAAATATGGTGGAGAAAATATAAGTCTGATGAAAGTAGAGCTGCACACTAGATAAGTGTAAAGTAAAAGCATTAGCCTCCTTTGTGGCTACACTGTTCTCCCTGCGCTTGATGGTTCTCTGGAGAAGGCTGATGTTCAGGGCTCTCCATGCAGTTTGGTGGAACAGAATAAGACAAAGGAGAGATGATGACTACTCAGTGCAAGCAGTCAGCCTCTGCAGGAAGTGTTGCTGAAGCCAGTCACATGAAAGATAAAATGTCAAGGCCAAGGTAGGGGCCAATACTCTACTCCACTCCACCAGCACTTTACCAGAGTTTCCTGTCCGCTAATGTTTTTCTTTGAAGGTTTGATGACATCATGCCTTTTTAAATAAAAAAAAAAGTGGTCAATCAGTTTTGACTCATCTCTCACCATTGTGCTCTGCATTCATACCTTATATGCATTAGTGGTCTGTTAGTCCACCAGACTGGTGGCCTCTGTATGACAAGGAAAGCGGAAGAGCTTGAAAGCTATAGATCAAAATCCATTTCTGAACAGAGCAAAAGATGTTAAACTCCATGGACACAAACCACAGATTATCACCTCAACCTAAGTAACATTCATGTTGGAAAATGTATTCCTTTAATGCTCTAGACACTTTTACACACTCTTTATAAAAAAAGATATGACTTATTATTCAGTCTCTACATTTTTTCACCTCCACAAGTCTTCCTGTGCATTTTCTCAACTGTGTGTTTCACATCATTTCAGTGCCACCAATCTGGTCACCACTACACCCACAAGAAAATGCCTAGGCATGTAATACTCAATGTTTGTTGTCAAATCTAGGCTTCAGTAAATAGTAAAAGGATGAGAATTGTGGTCCTGAGACTTTCTTCTTATCCAACATAGTCCATAGCGTATTCTAGGCCACAGAATGGGAAGCCTCACTGCAATACTGGTTTTTAATACTGGGATTGGAGTCCCACAAAATCAGTGTTCTGTAGTATGTATTCTGCTGGGATTCCCTCTTAATGTCAGGTAGCAATACCAAACTGAAGCAAATTTCAAATTATATCACTCTAAATCAACATGATCTGCCCATAGCAGAGGGTTGGGACTAAGTAATCTTTAAAGTTTTTGAAGCAAAGCCACTCTGTGACTCTCTAATTCTAAATATGAGTGAGGACACTGTTTGGCATCAGAGCTGTCAATCCTGTTGCTTTGACACCACACCTGTAAGAAGAGTGAAGAATATTGCTCGCTTATGTCCTCCGTTCAACTCCTTTCTGTTTTCTTTAAAAGTTTCCAATTTTTGTATTGTGAAAGGAGAGGGAAATACTGTAGTCAGACACAAGGTGAAAGAAAAACATGCCCGGGATTCAGCAGCAAGTAACTTATCAACCCGACCGCTTCTTCCAGACACATGAAAAAAGGAGAGGAAGAAAACATGGATAGTGGGGGTCCTTTAATCTATCAGAAAAGAAACATCACAGGAACCAAATTAAATCCAGACCCATTCATATGAAAAATAAGTTAGCAGCTAAGATGATTAACCATTGGAACAAAGTACAGAAGGAAGTTGTAAAAGTATTCCCTATGTCCTGGTGTCAAATCCAGATTGTATACTATCCTGTAATATATGCTTTGATCAAAGAAATTCTTGGACTTGACACTGAGGAGGTCAGACCAGATAAGGTGATCATTCCTCTGACCTTAAAACTCCACAAATATGTACATTCAGAGAGAAAGACCAGACTGTGGTTGCAGTCTGGCACAGGGACACCAGAAATTTTGGTTCAAGGCCTGGCTCTGTTACAGATTTCCAGAATAACCACAAGCAAGTTGTATAGTTTATCTGTGCTTCTGTTCCCCATCTGTAAAGTCTGGAGGATAATCCCCCTTCTGTTTGGTTAGTTAGCTATTTGAGGTATGGAAAGCAACTTATTAGGTGTGGGTGCAGACCTTGTCTAAAGTCTGTAAAGAAAAGTTTGCAAGATCATTGCAAAGCACATATATCCATAAGGAAACCCTGAAGATAGAGAAGGAAAGCATATTGGTAGGGAGGCAAGGAAATGCTTAGCTTTCATCAGTAGCCTCCAGAGTGCATTTAAAAGACAACACAAAAGAGTGCGGGAACGGTCACCACCAAAGAATTATGATTTCATCTCAGGATGCTTCTGGATACAAATAGCATCCAAGGCTGCCTCGTGAGGGAGTCTCTTACTTCCTCCAGTGGCATTTGCAACATTGCACTCATTTATATTCTCAACAACAATAATCAAATGACCAGTGTCTGTCTCTATCCACGCACAATGAAGACTTGTGCTTTCTTTGCTTAGCTAAAAAACTTTGTGAGCTTCTGCCAAGAAGTGAAAGATCATCTTGAATGGCTGGAACAAATTCAAGCCATGTTCCAGAGAGCTGGAAAGCTCACAGCCTTGTCCACTGCCCAGCTGCTCCTCCCTTCCTTACATCTTCATTGTGGGATCTATTGGTCTGTACTCTTCTGCTGAATAGTTGAATGCTCCACCTGGTAGCTGGATACACTTCTGGATTTTGCTCTTTGCCTCTTGCCAGGGCTGAAATGTGAATAGACTTTCACGACACATAGGAAGTGGCTTTTAGGAAATACGCTGAGCAGGAGCTGGGCTCCTACCCAGTTTGGGACAAAAGCACTGCATCCCAGCTGGAACCGCATAGCGACATCTCAATGATTCCTTATGTGATCTTCTGTTAGTTATGTCCGCTCCAGAGAGAAAGGGAGCTTATGTTTCCATCTGCTGCTAAGATTGCAAGTATGAACAAAATGCTCTTTGCTCCAGAGGTCTCTGGTTCAATCCCCGATGGCAGCCACATGGACTTGTATATATAAAAACACGTATATAAAAATACGTATGTCATAACATATGTAACAACATCACTTTACAAGGGGAAGTTACAAACGAAAAAAATAGCCACCAACACAGGTTTTCCAGGGCTACTCTAAAGAGAATATAAGGGCCATTCTTCCCAGGTCCTCAGAACTCCTAACAAACCTCACCAAACAAGGAGGACCAGTGTTAGAATAAGGTACGGAAAGATACACAAAGTGTTGGAGAAGGAAAAGACAGCTGTTGGTATGAATGGGGAACCATATCAGAAATACAGTAAGACACAGCCCTGAAGAGCTCAGAGATGCACTCATGCTATCCTGCCAATCCCCCCTTGGCACAATGTCTCTGTATGTGATCCTCTTAGTCTATCACTGGTTCTCTGTGATATGTGTCTATCTGGTTTCTCATGGCCACAATAAACCCTTCTAGTGTGTTAATCTCATTTAACAGTTCCACTGACTTGAAAAGAACCGGAGTAAAATTGCTGTGCAATTTCTGCTGGCATTATTATGGCTGTATCACTTGTCAGCTTTCGTAAACAAGATAAATATAGTTAAACTTAAGGCATCAGATATGAAAAAATTTGGCATGTTATAGCAGCCATTCTGAAATACTTTTTGACAGGTACCACATAAAAAAGGAAACAAGAGCATGCCAGAGAGGATAATAAATGCAAGATTTTCTTTTGCAAAATGTTTTTGCTCAAGGAAGCTGCAGGCACTTGATGTTCTCTACCTAAGCTTTTTAGCACCATTATCTAATTCTGCTGTCACACACAGCAGTCTGTACCTGGACTGACTCCCTAGAAGCAGTGAATTCCAGTATCAGTCTCCGTATCTCACAGAGACTCTCATCTCCAAGTGCATCAGAGGCAAGACCGCTGGAATCCAGCTACCTGGAGGCTGGAGGATGAAAGGCAGCACAGCAGGAGGCATGCAAAGCTGGGAGGGAGGGGGGATGGTTCCTGATAGGGTACAGGGAAAGCCCCTACGCATAACTGACTCCTAACTTGTTTGCACTGCAAGAGGACATCCCATGTGAAGGGCCCGTGTGATCATCGCCCACTATTCCCCACACAAGTGGTTGCATTGTGCCTGCAGCTACACTATGCTCCAAAGAAGACAAGAATCTCCCTTCTAGCACCTGCATGAAAAGACCAAACCCAGCAACTTTCCCCACACCCAGGAAGTACCCACGCTCCCTTATCACCCCCCGGAGCAAGTCCCTGGAGAGCTGAGACGGGAGACGTTGAGATTGCAGCCCCATATCTCTGTGCTGCCCATGGAGGATGAATTGGCTTACCACAGACAAAAGGCATAGATAATTGGATGCCTTTTATTATATGGGAAAGGACAGGTTGTGGGGTAAATAGTGGTCTCTTCTTGCTGTGTTGTCTTGCTCTCTAAGGAGACATTCAAGGTCAGGCTGGATGGGGCTTTGAGTGCATCTTCAGCTGTAGGTGGCCCTGTTCTTTGCTGGAGAATAGTATTAGGTGGCTTTTAAAGGTCCCTTCCAACTCAGATGATTCTATGATTCTCAGAAAGCATGGAGGTCAGATGAATATCAAAAAAACATAATAACTTATGTGTGCAGAGACCAGAGCCCACCGCTCCAGGGAGAGTAGGTGCTTCTGAACCTGAGGTCAAGCTGGAAGGAGACTCAGAGTTCATGGGAGAGTCTGCATTAGCTTATAGATGGGGAGGAAAAAAACAGGTCTAAACATGAACAGATTATAAAAGCTACTGCCAGAGGTCAAGCCACTGAAGCTCAGAAGATAAAGTGTCTGGTTTCTGCCATTGTCTGAATGCTACGCAGTCAATAAAGAGCTCCAATAACCATTTGCAGTTCTCTCTCATGCAACTGCAGATATGATAGGATGGGTTTTCAGCATTAAGAGAGTTAGGGAAATTTTCGATGTCAATCTATATTTTTTCAGTACCTAGTGAAATACTGGACATCAAAGACTTGCCAGAGATTCTTGTAGGGAGTGGTACTGAGCTTTGAGGGTGACAGATTGGACAGACAGATCAGGATTGCATGATCAGATAAAGAGCTCTGTGCTCTTTGTGTTATGACATTTTGCTGTTTGAGGAAATAAAATTCCCATCTCTCCTCACTCTTGGAACGTGAATGTTTTAAGAATCTCTTCACCTACTGCAATGAAGGCGCTAAAGAAAAAATATTTTCCTGTATTAGACTGGGGTAAAGCAACTGATAAAATTACCCTCAGAAAATGCAATTTCTCTCAATGAAAGAAAGGTTCCCACAAGAGTTGTGTGTAAATACAGTTTGACACTGAGTTTGAGCCTTATTCTAGACCCCCACTGAAGGAAGGCTGCCTTCAGTCGATCCACATATAAATATGTATCTTCAAGATAGGAAGATGCAGGCAGTCAAGGGTGATACCAGTTCCAGACTTCCTACTGGGCTATTGGCTAGGAAGCTCATGTACCTTAAGCACTGCAGGTCTTACCATATTGGTTTGAGTCAAACTGGGAATTGAAGCATCTTCAGTCTTAAATAAGTCTGGACACATACAATTCTGGCACCGCAAGTCATCTAATGCCCAGGAGCAATTATGGAAAGTAAATGAAAAAGAAGCCTCTAGATGACATGAGCTAACTGCTATTCTGCAGCTTTGGCTGTAGCAGAATCCCTACTGATTCTCTTACCAGATCTTCTGACTGGGGTCTTAATGGGGGATAGACATGCAGGGATAGTATTTTTCTAACTGGTAAGTTAAAATTTTCTTACACTAATTTCATGAAATAGTCTTGAAAAAAATATGTTACTAACCTAGAGCATGAAGATAGCTATGACTTGTTGTATACCAGTCAGCTGCTATTGGTCAGAACATTAACTTTTAAGTTTATGTACTTTCTTAACAGCTTTCTTTCAGTTAGTTATGAATTTCTGTTGATAGTAGACAATATCTTTCTCCATAGAAAATTTAATCTGGAAATGCTGGTGGCCACAATTTGTCCATGTTTATATAGAGAGTTTTAGATCTTTAAGGACTTGAAAATTGAACTGTGTGCCTTAGAAGGATAAGAAAAGTCCATCTCATTCATCCACTTAGTGACGTACCAAACACCTCCTCATTAAAGGAGCAAATGAAGAACTGGTTACAAGCCTCCTAAGAGAACTTTACTAACTTTCTCATTCACTACCTCAGCTCTTAGCAATGATCTTATTAACACACCTGCTATTGCTATTCAGAGTTGTCCTCAGGCCATTGAACTGGAGCGATGAAGAGCAAACTGGATGTAAACCAGTTCTGCTTTCCTCAGCCCCTGACTTCCTGTGTGGATTACAGCCAAGCTGGACCTATACTGGCTCTGGTGGGATACTTCCAACCATAAACAAATTTTAAAGAAAAGAAAGAGCCACAGCGTGAGCTGGGAGATATTATACATCAAGAATACATGAAGAAATACAAACAGAGCCTGGTGGATACAGAAATACCTTTGCTGCCATTTCACTTGAGCCCCCAGCTATAAGCTGTGTCTCCCTTTGTTTCTTGTGTAATAGTGTAGGAGCCTGGTAACCATTTTGTGGTTATCAGAAGAGCTTCTGAGCTGCATAGGATCCAGCTCCTTCTGGTTTTTACCACCTGCAGCAAGTGGACATGAACCCGCAACATCCTTAACTGCATTCCAATCCAACCAAAACACGGCGCTAATCATACGGTTACAAAGTCCTTCAGCTGCCTCAGATGGAAAGATTTATGTCCTCAAAGACTTGGCGAGTCCATTATTGCTCATTGTGTTTGCCTACAAGTCGCAAACGTTCTTTCCATTTAATTTTTAATGCAGCTGTGACTTGCCTCACTAAGCCCCAGGAAAACTGTAAAGGCACTGACTGTTACTATGAACTTATAATCTCTTGGCAAAAGCAGTGTGTGCAAACACTGCGTGACAGTTCACACCACCCTACTCTGACTTTTATGTAAGAACCACATTTTTCTTTAAAGTAATTTGATTTGCTTCATTTGGAGGCCTGAGCCAGAGAAAAGAGTAAAATCACCCAGTGAAGGCACAGGAGTTCAGTGAACATGTCTGAATCATGCATCATAGGTCTAGACATGGTTTGCTGCTAGTTATAAAACTCATTGCTCTTCTTATCTAGGGTTTCTCTTTTGCTCATTTTTTCTGAGTACTCATCATCTCACTATCAGTAGTCTTGAGGGGGAGTTTAATATTTCTTTTCCTTAGATTTTAACCCAAATCAGATTATATTTTTATGATACTGAATCTGTTGACTGAAGATATTTTTTTTTCATTCTGATTGATTCTATTTGGGTAACATACCTCAAATTGTCTCTTCTCTCTAGCTTTCAGACCTCCTATGTGGGTATATCCAATGTGCAAAGCCTGATGCCAAACATCAGCAAACCACACGCATGGAGGCTGCCATCCAACCACAGGGAAAATTTTCAAATGTTGTCGGGGGATTGTCTGTTTACCACCACCAGCACAGTGTGTAGAAGCCTGCACAAGCCACCAGAGTCTGTCTCTTGCAGAAGATCCTGAGTTCCTCTGAATCCCAACTGTCTTCCCAAAGGCATCAGAAACGCTGAACACTGCCTAAGAAAAGGTGAAAATAGAGAGATGATGTTGCCTCTAACTTTCAACTGGCAATTGGAAAAAAAATCGGATGAGGTTTCCAGCTGGTAATCTGGGGACCATGGAGAAAAATCAGTGTGATCAATAAAAATGAAAATACTGTTCCTTTGTTTATCAAACAAATTAATAAGAGTTTAATGTATCAAAGACTATGTACTATGAAATAGACTTCGATGTTAAGTGAACTTACATAGCTTGCCTATGTTTTCATAGAGGCACACCCTTCATTCTTTATTACCTTTTACAAATGATCAGCTTAGCAGAAAAAAATCCGTTTAAATTATTTTCAGAGATAGAAAGGCTTTTTTTTTTTACGCCCCAAAAATGAGTTTTCTCCCTGACAACTGTTTGTACTTTCTAAGTAAATCACTTTACTGTTTAAAAAAATCTAAAAAAAATCACTTTAGTGTTAAAAATCAACCGATTGGGAGTATAGGTTATAGTTAATGCTAGCATTTTCAAATCTGTGTAGCTAAAACTAGGCCTATAGAAGGAAAAATGGAAGACAACCTAAATTGAAGATATAACAATTTATCTCAAATTTATGTATGCATTAAGAAAAGCCTATGCTTTCAATCTTTGAGTACAAGGCACATTCCTTCTCTTCTCGAAAGGTGATATTTCAAAGTACTGAGCACCACCAGTGTTCATCCCAGTTAAATAAACAGTGTGTAGGTACTCAAGACTTGTGAAACTAATTCACTTCTGCATAACTACTTAACTTTGAAAATCATTACGGATGAAAGGGGTGAGATATTTAGAAGAGAGAAAAAAAAAATCCTGGGAGTAAAAATATATCCCAAGGCTTCGCTATAGCTTGGCAACAGCATTTGCTATATGTGGTAGTATAGCAGAAATGCTGAGTCACAGCTTGAACCAGTGATTGTGCACCTGGTGTGAAGACAGCACCAACCCAGGGGAGCTCAGATGCATGCAAAGCACCTGAGTGACTGGAAGGGAAGAAGCCAGGATCCATCTCCACCCCTTCCCAGATCTCATTTAAGGGTTGGCAGTGGAGGCAAAGATATCTTACTGGAGATCCCTCTCTACCTGAGGCCTTCTAAAGGTGAGAAATTTATTTTCTTTGTTTCTATGCTCACAGGTGTTGCATTTGAGCAAGCCTTTACTTGCTGTAGCCTGAGCGCTTACATGTTGCTCCTAAAATCAGAGAGTGGATTTTGCTATGAAAATAAGTTGATAACAAGTATGGCTATAAGGGTAGCAACAAAAAGCTGGGAAAAACAAAGTAGCTGCATTGTGAGAAGATGCTCAAGGAACATGGAGATATGGCACCAAACAACATGATTTAATGGTATGGTGCTAATGGTTTGATCGTTGGAGTAGATGATCTTAGTGGTCTTTCCAATCTTGGAAAGATTTATTCCTTGACTTACTCCACCTTACAGCCTCACTCAAAATCCAATCAGCGAGACAAAGGCAGAGTAATTTCCAGATTAATTATGTGTTTGCTAGTCAGTGCACTGATCTGTGATGATACAGAAGTATGGGTTGCTATGTGGTCTGTGCTTTAGAGAAGAAGTATGAAGAGGCTGAAGTCAACAGCTCTTCCAGATAACTATTGCATATAGCACTGAAGTATGTTACATGAAGGGCTGGAGCAAGGTGCTTTTGCTTTTATGAATACTCAAAGGGTGGTGACACACTAGAACAGGTTGCACAGAGGTTGTGGATGCCCCATCCTGGAAGCATTCAAGGCCAGGATGGATGTGGCTCTGGACAGCCTGGTCTGGTGGTTGGTGACCCTGCCCATGGCAAGGCAGTTGAAACTAGGTGATCTTTAAGATCCTTTTCAACCTAGGCTATTCTATGATGCACCTTTTTTTTCCTAAGCTTCTGGATACTATTGATGACTATATATCAAGTGGAATTTTTCTTTGCTCAGATTCCTATATTAAATGCCTTTCTTCAGTGCTTTTTTCAGTGCTGATCCTAAAGGACAGTATTTAGCATTTCTTGTTAAAGGTGAATGGGATGCTTGACCTGCACAACTGCTTCAGGATTAGAACAGTGTCTGTAATGACGACCAGAACAATGTGATTTGTACATGATATACCTTTGTGTCACTGAAACATAATGGAGCACTTTGCACCTCTTTTTGTCTAGCAGAATTAACCATGACCGTTAATTGCTCCATGGATCAGTTCAAACCATCCACTCATCCAACCTCACCCTTGTGACTGTGGTCTCAGTATAGTTTACATGCATTATATAGAAAAGCATCATTGCTTTCACTGTGAAAATAACTAAATAGCTTTCTACAGTTACTTCATAGCACAGGTTATCACCTCTCCTTCTGAGCCTAAAGATTTCTAAATCTATTTGAATTCATTGACTAAACAACATTCCTGTGCAAGTCCAAAGCAGCAAAGCCAGATACCCAAGTACAAATCCAGTGACTAGAAGCAATTAATGTATTGTCTGATAACAATAATGTCATATAAAGATATGAAGCAGGGAGTATTTATTCACAGAACAACTTCTGTGAAATTTTCTTACAGATTCTTTACAATTTACGTAAATTTTCATCAGTAGAAATGTCCCTGTTGGTATAATTACATCAATGATATGCCTATATCTCTTGACATATTTGCATCATTTAATAACCTTAGGATTAATTTGTTTTGAAATATTGTTTCCAGCTGTCTCTAGAGTGATTTTTTTTTTTTTTTTTTTTTTTTTTTTTTTTTTTTTTTTTTTTTTTTAGACTACTTCCTGTAGTGTCATCTGGTTGTTCTTACCATCCATCAATACATTTCTGGGTGGATTAAGATCATTGTTGCCTCTATGATTTTTTTTTTTTTTTTTCCTCTGTTATGTATTCTCCTCCTCCATCCCTCATTATCAAATCCTGCACATATCACTGGAATTATGTGCTAAAGCAATAAATATCTCTGAGTTTGTCTTTGAGGCTTTTTGAACTTTATACAGAAATGTCTGTTGTGAGAGTTGCATATAAGCCACAGTTTTGTTACTTGTAGATATCTCTCAGAAGAAACTGTGACTGTTTTATCTTGTGAAATGCTCAGAAACTGCAGGAGTTCCCAAGATTCAGAGTAATTATGTTTAGACTTCCTATAAAAGACCAGAGATACCGTTATGTATGTACCTTTATACGCAATCATGGCAAACCAAACAGAGAAATCCTAAGAACAGCCTTTCCTTTAGTACTTTATTACTTTCTCCTCCAAATGCAGATGAAATCAGTAGAGTGTGAAAATATGACCAGAGCTGGCTTGAGTCTTCAGCTTGTGCTGAATCAGGTTATGCTTGGTAAAGGCTTTCTCTCATCCATGTGTACAAAAAGTCACACATTCTGGAAGTGCACAATCACACACATGGCTGTGGCACTAGAAAGTGACAGAATCTCCTGGTACTAGCAAAAAGTCTTTCTCCACAGTTGGCAAAAAGATTTTTCCCGTACTAATCCAAGAATGAATCGCTGAATCAGATTCTGCAATAGATTTTAACACTTTGTTCCATGTGTGGATACATGTA
The DNA here is from genome assembly GCF_019232065.1 of Centrocercus urophasianus. Classification (NCBI taxonomy): domain Eukaryota; kingdom Metazoa; phylum Chordata; class Aves; order Galliformes; family Phasianidae; genus Centrocercus; species Centrocercus urophasianus. Next base: position 6,341,291 of record NW_024884475.1, on the reverse strand, counting down.
GATATATATGCATTGCTTCTAATGAATACATTGCCTGAGAGTCATGGCTTTGTGTAACACCTGTAGATCATAGGGGTATCTTCAAGGCATTTGATAATGTGAGCACAGATTCACTGAGGGAATGACGCCCGTTAACTTAAGAATTAAATCACTTAAGATTCTTGTGCTTACAAATGTGAAGTCAGAAGTATATACTTGAGTAAGTTGTCATTAGCAATCATTGTTTTGCCTGATTTGTCAATGAAAACAGAATTTTAAACAAGTTTTATGTTGTGCCTTATCCTGGATTTCTCCATAAATGAAGCCATAACAGTGTTATGGCTCCTGCTGGGAAAATACTAAAAACGTTTATGTCCTTATTTTTGTGTGTAAATACTAATATCAACAACACAAAATCCACTTATGGACCAATTCAGCAGTCTGAGCTCTTTTTCTTTCTGGTTGTCACTTTGATAATGCAATACAATCACATGGGCTTGCAGCCCTGTGTGCTTGCTGTGCCATCATTTATAACACATTATCAGAGTGACAGCTGGCAGGAACAAGAGGCTGAGTGCCAGATATGCACAGTGCATTTAGTGAAAAATATTCCCGTTTTACAATGCAGATAGACTGATTAAGAAGTGAGGGAATTCCTCTGTCTTCCCCTACATGGCTGCAATGATTCATTGGAAACTAATCCAGGTGCTGGCAAAACTCCATGCTCTACCTTCCCTCCTCTATTCAGATTATATCCCATGGGACAATTTTCCCTTACAAGGACTGAAAACAGCGATCTATAAGCAATGAGCAACATCTCCATTTTCTTTAATTGGGCAGGACAAAAAGGAAGCTCAAGGATTCATTTTATGCAAGAGTATACCCCGAAGGCCATCTTGTTTGCGCTCCACTCGCTTTGTATTTGGCCAGTCTCCTTTCACTGTGGCCCTGTTTGAATTCAGGCCCAAACAATGTGCTTTTAGAGCTTTCCAGTCACCATAAATCCCTGCTGCTTTCACCACTGAGGGTCTTTCTTAGGCAGCATCTCAAGACATCCCAGCAACCCTTCCTGATCCAGCCTGAGCTGCTGATCACTATTATCAAAAGAATACTCCTTTGAACTGTAGGAAGTGATCTGGTGTATGAAGGCCTCCTTTTAGTTCCTCTAAATAGTATTGTGACCTGCCTTAAAATCTTTCAAAAGACAACACAGGACCTATGTCTCCCAGCATAGGGTGCTATTGGGGGAACTACAATGATTTAAAGGAAGAACACATCGGAGAAGAAGACATTATGAAGAAGTGATAGGGTTAACTGCCTGCTATTTCATTATTGAGCCAGCTGACTGTACAGGACTCCACAATGTTCTCAGGGATGTGGGGAGCGGTGTGTGTTCCCTGGCAAAGACTCAAGATCTAGATTAAAATCTCCCAGAGTTAATTTAGGAAAACAATAATATTTAAAGTTGGAAGGGTTTTTTTTAGGCTATATCCAGCCATGCTACACATGATCCCAAGGCCTCTTTCTTGTCCACACACAGACCATTCCTTCAGTGTTCCTGAGAATACTTAGCCCCACATTTTCAAGTGAGGGAACCTAACAGGAAAAACATAAATTAATATTTTTGGTTTCAAATTAACATTCTGCTTTTCAGCACAGTCACTGCAGAGTGAGGGATGACAGGACAACTTGAAAGGCACAGTGGGGCCAGAACATTAGTAAAGACTGTTGCTTGAATCTCTACCTCCCTTTTCCAAACCATTGCAGTAGGATGGTGTTGGGTGCTCCTTGCTAAATGTCTGTGACTCATAGTCAGACTGCCGGCCTGTGCTGGACCTGGTATGAAGAACACCACTACACACCCTACATAGCCAGCCTTGCCCCTGAGGAAGCCTTCTTGGTGCAACATGACCACAGAGCCATGAGACAACCAGCCTGTTCTCCCCAGGTGCTGTGTTTGTGGTCAGGACTCTAACACAGCCCTAAGCCAGGGTTTCTTTTGCATGTCATCCTTCTCATTTGCACCTCTGCTTTTCCACTTGAAAATCAATGAACACTTGATGGTTTCCTCCTTCTTTTGCCATTCCTTGGCATGTTCCTGTGTCAAAAATAGAAATTTCCTTTAACAAAAGTTACTTGTGGACTTATTTGTGTGTTTTTTTGGGGTGGTTTTTTTTTTTTTTTTTTTTTTGGTGTTACTTTGTTCCTGGTCTCCAGAGATTTTCCGATTTTCCTGTAAGGAGGAGGGAGAGGTAAGGGGATAAAACATCCCTTAAGGGAGGGCTATCAGGAATCTCAATTTCAATGTTTGTACCTCCTCATCTGAACATGGAATGCAGTGTGTGAAAGATAAGAAGCCACCCTTCCTAACACAGTACAATGCAGCTTTGTTGAAATGTCACCAGCACTGCCGGCCTGATGTTTTTCTCACTGCAGCTCTGACATGTACACTGTGGATAGTTGACACCATGAACACCATGATAGGCACATATTAAGGGAAAAAAACCTAGCATTTTTATTCACTGTGACAGAGGGAGATTTTAAAGTCCCCTTTTTCCTGAACGCTGTTTATTTTCTGCTGCTTTCCTGTGTATTGCAATCTTGATTTTGGAGTGTACCCTCCATGCTGAATGACACTGATTGTGGGTAACTGCTGGATGACTTCTAAAGCACCTCTGAGGATCCTATCTGACAGCATTTATCTTTAGGCACCTAATACCTGCTGCTGAGTTCCATTCTCAAAAACAGTTTTCGGTGGGATAGACGTCAGATCTACACACAGGTTTGTCACAACAGCATCGGTTCTGGGAAACAGTAATTTTGTTTTTCAATCAGTAAAGTTTATTCTCTGGAGTTGGGCAAATTTGTACTAAAAATGTTCACTGCAGCTACTTCTTAAAATGAAGCTGGTCTGCCAGCACTGTAACTGCATGCAAAGTTGAGTGTGCACTAGTTTATCTATTTGCACAATGTTCATGTGTAGATCCGGCCTTAACAAACACTGAAGTGTCCCAATCATCCCTGAAAGTGAGACTGCAGAGGTACTTAAGAATTCGCTTAAAGAGCTTTGTCAGTAAAAACAAGAAAAGGAAGGCACGAGGTTTTTGCCACCTTAATCTTTCCTTTGAAAAGTGGGTTTTTACAAGAATATGGTCCTGGTAAGATAGCTTGAACTGCCTCTCTGAGCTGTAAAAAAGGCATTTGGGTGACGCCATCACTCTTAAACCTCTCCTTTTTTAGCAGCTACCAAAGCATATTTGCATTTTGGCTTGGCAGTAAAAGTATCAAAGTGATCTGAAATGCTGTCTCCTCCTCTCTTCAATTAAACGAACACAATTAAAACGACCTCACTGCTGAAAAAGGACATTGATGAATTTGCTCTGAGCACTGTGACCAATAGATGTTGATCAAAAATCATGATGACGCATTTTATCTGCAGAATGCAAAAAGTGTCATAGACTTTTGAACCTTTTAAAATGTAAATATTGTTTCATTGCATAAAGCTGCTTGAATGTATAAGAAAAAATAGTATAATTTTTAAAAATATTTTTCTGTGGCACTAGTTTATCTATTTGCTTTTGAAATGAGTGTCAGTTTAAAAGTCCATTGATGTGACTGTATTTTAGGCCCAGATTGTTAATATTGCAGCAGATTATAATCAGCACTTTATTAAAAACAAACAAACAAACAAAAAAAACCCACATAAATTCTTATCTCATGACGTTAACAGAAACTAGCCACATTTTGTGATCTTTACTGGGTTGCTTCCAAGGCAAATTTACCAGATCCTTCTGGTGAACATGGCTATGTGAATCATAGACTCATAGAATCATGGAATCGTTTGAGTTGGAAGACACCCTTCAGGATTATTCAATCCAACTCCCCTACAATCAACAGAGAATCAGAAGTAGCTCCAATAAAGTCCATTAGAAGTACATCAGTGAAATACTGAAGGTTTTTCATTCCAACCAAGTTTGTAAAAAAGAACAAAGAAAAGAAGCATTCATTGCTTTGTGTTTTGTCAGAAACCTTAATTCCAAAGAAATGTGGCTGAAATAGTTTCCAAAGTTAACTAATTAATTAATTAAGTTGTTTATTGGGCTAATGAGAATTGAAAGTGAAAAAAGCTGGAGACACGGACAAAACCAGTGAGATTTTGTGTAGGGAATGACCTGAAATGAAAATCATTGCTGAGCATTTGAGTCTGCGTATATGACCACATTTCTATCCGGTGAAACCTAAGCAATACTGTGGACCACCATGGTGATGTGCTTGGACAGTGCTTCCATGCTGCCTGAGCGGTGATGCTTAGAGAACTGTTAGAAGAAAATGATCAGAGAGCAGAGAAAGAACTAACAGAAGCTATTCAGAAAAGCGTGAAAGGGCATAATTAGGAGTAATGAGCTTAAAAGAAAACAAACGCAGGTCGAGGACTTGAACGCAGACCCTGAACAGAAGAGCCAGAGAAACTCGGTGACATCTTCTGTGCCAATACTCATCTCCTTCATTGCTCAGCTTCTCCTTGCCATAGCAGAAAGGACTGTGGTTGGGAAGTGGGTCGAAAACAAGCAGTTCAGAGCAGGATTCACAAAGGGATTTCCGTGTCTAGTTCATACTGAAATCAGGGGAAGTTAAAATCCGAAAGTAACTTCAAATTTGGGGCCTTGGCCCCTGGCCAGGTTTATTTAGGTCAGTGTTGATCTGTTGGCTTCAAACTTGTTACCACTCTGAACAATTGCTATTGTTGTATATTTTTTCCTTACTGTGTCAGTATTTATTCTAGCTTATAGCCCTTTGAAAGTGCTCTGACAGAAATGGGATTTTTTTTCATTGTCTTCTCTAGTCCTAACTTGCTTTTCTTTCCAGTCTTTGAACCAGAACTGCAAGGATATGTTCACTCATTTACTTTCTGTTAAGAAACATATAATCATCAGTTCACCATGCAAACCTTGAACAGATGTGTTAAAGATTAGCCTCTTCAATATCACTCTTAGCTTGGCTATTAGCGTTTCACAGATTTTTCAGCTGTTCATTTTTTGGGGCTGAAATAACAGTCTCACATTTTTTATTGTTATTATTACTATCATTATTACAGTAAATTGTTTCATCTTGGGGAAAAACAAAGTAATATCAGTCCTTAAACACTCAGTAGGTGCTAACTTAAGAGCAGTTAGAAGTAACCATCTGTCAATTGGTCACCAAAGAAGAAAAAAAATGACTCTGGAAAAAGGATGCATTTACACAGTGAATAAGTAATTGCACTCTCATTGTCATGACACATTCTCTACCATTTGGCATTTGCTATAGTGGAAATTCCTCCCAGCCTTTGTGTTCCTGAGCTTTGAGATTTTAGCAGCAGGCCCTTGGCCCCCACTCCCTGCCAAGGCTGTGACTTTCATATTCCTTTTCCTGTGGATTACAAAACAGGATATTATTGTTAAAACAAACAGAAAATGCTGTTTGCTGCTACTAATCTTGAACCGTGGGGGAATGAAAGCTCTGCAATTCTGCCTCCATTAAGCAGTTCAGACTGAGCGTGGCTTCTGTTCAGCTACTGTCAGGTGGAGATCAAACGCTTTTCATTGCCAATCACCAAAGGTCTCAGTAGATAACTGCAATTTTCTGCTTCTCCTTTGAAATTTTAGGGACTAAGAGGTGAACTCGAGCCTCAAACTTTTTACCAGCACGTTTGATGGTAAAGAAAGGATCATTTATAAACCGAAGGCAGTTTATGATACAGACTGAATGTAAGATATTTCTCTGTTCTGCACATTGCCACAGGCTATTTCTGCACTGGGCAGAAGGGTTGCTGTATGCTGTTTTCTTGCCTTTTTCCTGTGGGTGATGTAGAAGGTGCTAAGACATGCTTTTACCCCTTCTGCAACTGTCAACTAGGAATATCCTATCTGCTTGATTTAAAATAAGAAAAACATGATGCCACAAACCAGAACTCATGTGTTAATCATAAAACTAAGGCACGAGAGTCTAGGGTAATGCCCCTGCAAGAGATGAAGATCTGAGAAGTCATCTATTTTTTATCATGTTATTTAGCCTCTTTCCCATCAGTATCCCCCCTCCATCATGAAAGGATTTTTTTTCTCCACAGATCCTTCAGAGGATTGGGAAGTGTGAGCTATACTTCTGACAGATTGAAATGGGAATATATTCAGTTACTCCTGCTGCAGATCTTGCAGAAGTCTGGCTGAGCAAGGAATAGATACCAGGACTTCTATTTCATAGCTGCAATATTCAGCTCCAAACTTAATTCACCTTTTTACTCTCTTCTTTTGGGTTATAAGGGTGATGTGCTAGATCTGACCAGGGGAGGTTCATGTTGGAAATGAGGAAAAAGTTCTCTGAAAGAATGGTGAGACATTGGCACAGGCTGCCCAGGGAGGTGGTGGAGTCGCTGTCTCTTCAGGTGCTCAAGAAGAGATGTGGCACTGAGGGACATGGGTTAGTGGGGATGGATTGGAGTTGGACTGGATGATGTTTGAGGTCTTTTCCAACCTTAATGATTCTGTGATTCTATGATTCTGTTAGTAGTGTGAAGAGCACTCAGCATAGGTTTCTCCCATGTACCAAAGCGGCCTTTTAGCTTCAGTGAGGCCACAATTGCAAGTTGCCATGCCACAAGGTCAGAGACTGTGCTCTTAAGGACAGCAAAGATCAGTTCCCAGACAGCAACATGGACTGTGTTTGAGGCTTGTAAACTGCTAGCTGCTCATTTCCAAACATGAATTAGCTCCATCTTTCATTTACATCCAGTGGATACACACAGCTTGTTTTCACTCAGAAGCTGTACTCCAGGGCTCCATTCAGTTTCACCAGGCAGGCCATTGGAGCCAGTTGAGATCCCATGGAGCATATCTAGGAAGGTACAGTTCTCCTACAGGGCCTGACCTAGGCATGTGTCCATCTCAGGGTGTCTTAGGTTGTATTCAGTTTGAACATAGAAGAACATACATTTGCATTCCTCCATGAGGACGTTCCCTCCATTGACAGACTTAGAAAGCAAACCAGGCTTGGAGAAAGCAAACAAACCCAGATTCAAGTATAGTGAACTCTTGGGTGTGCACTTTTGGGAGAGGCACTCAGGGTGTGGGTAATGATCCAGCGGGTGCTTGAGGGCTTTTGGGAATAGGCTCAGCATTCTGATAAACACATCGGTGGTTCCCAAGCACAGACAATAGATGCATGCTGGTGGATGTTTAAATAGCAGATATGTTTAAAAGTTGGATCATTTGATGGGTTTAGTAATGACCAGGACAGCTTTGCTCTCAAACTATGGTGGCTTGTGTGGTGGCTCTGTAGGTCATCTTGTCACTCTTTGAGTGCTTTGTTAAATGTATTAATCTCCATGCCTCTCTGGATGCTGAGTAAAAGTAGTAATAGAAAATGAGGAAACTTTTCTTATATTTTGTTATCATCTCCAATAAGGCCTGAAAGATATGTTTCTAACTTCTGAGGAATGTGTTGGACAAATCAACCCTTATGTTATTTTGTCTCTGGACAAACAGAGGAACTCAGGACTGTTCATTAATCATCTTTTATATAAAAAACTAATATCAACACACTCTCACAAAACCAGAAATAAATTAAGGAAATATAGGCTCTAAAACCATACAGAAATCAAGCATTACTTGACAGCAGACCTTACTTGGGAAAAATAGAGAGATCACAGCTGAAAAACAGATGCAAGTCTAAGACAATATAAACATTAAGAGTCATACTACGTGTCACGTCACTGAAATCTTGTCTGAGAACTGAAATTACTGGGAAAAAAAAAAGAAATTTGTATAGAATAAGCAATATTTTATCTCACTGGCCAAAGAAATTTGGTACGATGCTTGTATTTTCCTGTGCTTTAAGATCACAGTTATGTTTTAGCCAAAAACATTTGAGACCACTGTTAGAATTTTTCATAGGCTTAAAATACCATCTACATTGTTAAAATGTCATTCTAAGCCCATTTTCTGACTTTACCATACAAAAGGATTAACTTGTCTTTAGAATGTCAAAAATGCTTAAACTACTTGATATTAGATAAGAAGGTTTAGCTCAGGCTCAAGGAAAGTTGGGGAATTTATTAAGAAAAATTTATTAAGAAAACATGTATACTTTGTCTTTTCCTTGGTTGGCATGAGTCAACCTCTATATGGAAAGGCTCATGCTGATGCAGGGTAATTAGAGTGCAGGTCATTTGCAGTCCACTTGCCAGGTATGTGATATTAAAAGCAGATGAAAACTGATTCAAATACCAGAGTAGAGAGCCCTAATACAAATTCAAATCCCATTGCCCAGTGTAGTTAGAAGCAAAGAGAATGTGATCCATGCATCACACACATACGTGGATGATGTGAAATCATCATTTACTCGCTGTGTGCCCAAGACTGATTCTGCCTGATAGTTGCTACGTGGCCCCAGGAGATGCTTAGGTCAATCTGTATTTCATCTTTAGGTGTTTCAGGACAAGCAGTAAGCCTGAAAGGTCTAGGTTTGATCCTCAGAATGCCCTGTACACATAATACCTTGTTTATTATATACCAATATGTGTTATTTTATGGTTCTCCTTCACCCTTAAATGCCATTGTCTTGAATTTTTTTTTTTTCCTTTGAGATACAAAAGAAAAAAAAGAGACTGGCTGTAGTCATGATGTGCTTTTCATCCCAGAGGACATCTGATCCCAACCAGTGGACCAGATGTGTGCATCCAGCCTGTCCCTTGCCTTGCAGAGGAGATAGGAAACGGTTGCGTGTGATGAAAGCAAATGTCCCCATGTACAATCAATCAAGCATTCAGTGAGGCATCCAGTCCTTTTGGCCCAATGTGCAGTTAGCTATTCAGAATCACCATGCACATTAAAGATGAGGTAATTCTAGATGCACAACCACCTGCACGTACACATAGAGGTGGCCCAAACCAAGTAGCAGCATTACATTGCATGAGCAGAATTGTAACAGAGTATGGAGCAATATCAGGTGAAGAATTATTATGATGATCACTGAAACAAGGAGAACAAAGAAAGTGAAGAAAAGAATTTACTGTGTTCTCAAGAGTGATGATACATAAGCTGACCTAGCAGCATCTATCTGTAGGCTGCACATCTATCCCATTGTCTACAGATAATGAGGATGAAGGGAAAAGAAATAGAGGAGAGTCATGGTGGGGCAGTCTGCACTATGGATGGTTTGAGACAGAGATTTTGGTATTTGTTGCCTGCTAGAAACACAAAGACAATCAGAAGCTTTCCCAAAGGAAGCTTCATTTGAAAATTACAGGCTATTAGTTTGCTTAATAACAAAGAGAAAATTCACAGGAAATGTAAAACCAGAGCACAGCTCTCCTGGCTCATCTCTGAAGACCTCTGCCTCAAAAGATGCTAATATTCAAAGCACATTCATCTCCCAACAGAGCCTGGTTATCTAGGAGCATAACATCACCTCTCCAGATACTTTTTCTTTGTCCCCTCATTTCATCAGAAGCACTTGGACACTGATGGTACAAGGAGACTAGAACTCACAGGTGGACAACACTTGGGAACTTGCATACTTTCCAGTTTCTTCATTGAAATCAGGCGCAAACTGACTCTCACTAAGGAAATAATTGCTGTCAAAAGCCAAGGGCAATCTCTCAGTTGACGTCTGTGGGCTTTCCACATGTAGTTTGCACATCCCACACAAGCAAGAGGTGAGGTGTAACCAGGTAATTACTCTTTAAACCCAAAGCCCTAGCTGTGCCCAGGAGCAATCAGTCCTTTATGTTATTTACCGCTTCCTCCTTGACTGCCCTTTCATTTCAAGCTTGCTTTGCAACAGCCTGATTGATTCACTCAATTTATGTCATTCTCTCAACGTAGGTCCTGGATTAAAAATAAACCCTCTAAATTACATCCACATACTTACTGACCATTGTGTTTCATGGCACCTCCTGCTTGTTTCCTCCTTCTCTCAGTGTTCTTTAGCTGGAAAAGTCAGATAACTTCCTTCACTATAACAGAAATGGTGAAATTGCCTATTAACCTGGACATTGGTCAAAAGCCTCAACATGGCAAGAAGGAATAAGGAGGTGAATGCAGCACTGCAAAACCCTGAGCATTCTCCCACCCCGAAAGAGTTATTGAAACGTTACATAAAGAGGAGGGTAGGCCAAGCATAAGATTAATTGCAGTAATGACTGTAAAAATCATACTGGAAACACTCCTACAGGCAGGCTTCACTATGAAAAAATGGCATTATCTCCATTTGGCACCAGTGTGCATGTCCAAGTGATAATTCTCTGCAAGGCTCATGTCAACAGAGAGAGCATAGTTGCTGCAAAGGGCAAAGAACCCTTAAAAACCAGAAGGAGTTTCTTGGAAGGCAACTGCATGAGTCAAAAACAAGCCAATGGTATGTATGGAAAGGAAACAACAAAAGGGCCTCTTTAAGGGAAATGAAAGGAACAGGCTTTAAGGAAGGAAAGAGCTTTAAGAAATGGAAAACTAAGGGTTAAAGTGCAGTTCCACCAGGGCTTGTTCTGAGAAAATAGAATCCTGTGAATGACTCATCTTGCCCATCCTATGGCATTTCTCACACACCCATCTAGATAACCAGATTCTCCATTGTGCTTGGAACCCATTTCCAAGTGCTAAACTAGCTAAGGTCTCAAAAAATCTCAGTCTCCAGCATTTAATCCTAGAGTCTGGATACCTGATGTCAAGCTGAGCCAGGACTGAAACTTTCTGCCTTTTTGGTGAGGCTTTTGCTCAGTGCCAGGAGGAGAGAGAGCTCACAAACACTGGGGGTGGCAGAAGCCAATGTTATAGAGGAAGACAGTAATCAGTAGAAAATAGTTTTTAAAAGACAGCAGCAACCTTTTCCTTAGAAACACGTTGTTGGCTTGTTTATACTCTGGAGAAATCACAGTCAAGGAAATAAAATCTTCTAGGTTTGGGGCCTAGGACTCCAAATGCAATAGGACTACGATGGTGATAGTGAAAGGCATTGGTGCAGGAGCTCAGAGCTGCAGGGAGGTGAGCTGCGGGTGGCAGCCGCCCTCCATCAGCCTGCTTGGCTCCTCTGGGAAAAGCCCTGCAGCTCTCTTCTCTTGCACCTTTCTTCCAGCTTTCTTCATGTCAGATTTCTCCCCGATAGACAGGTGTGACCCCACTCTGGGGGCGGGCAGAAGGAAGGAGCTCAGCACACAAAATTTCCTCCTTTTTAACTCAGAAAGAGCCTGCTGAGTCTGTTTGATGCATAAATCGAACTCCTGGTTATGGTGGTTTCACTTTGCATTAATACCCACGAATGGGTGGTTCAGTTAGTGCCAGGCAACGTTCAGCTGGTGTAGTATTAATCTTCCCTTTTATCAACACATACACACATTGCAGGTCTAGAACACAGCCCAGCCTGGGAAAAAGAGTTATGCACATGTCCCAGGGATTTCTGGCAGCTGCAGAAGCTCCTTGGAGACAAGAAGAACCATTTAGCCCAGAAATAGTTTTGCTGGACTCTCAGCATTACTGGCCTAACTGTCCCTCAGCAAATTTACACCATAACTTTTAAAAGAGAACAAAGCACAACCTAAGCTTGGAAGGAAGATGTTTCTCCGTACTAAGAACAAGGCAGTTTGATAAACCTCAAGGGAAGTTTTCTGTAGCTAATGTAAAACATAACCAAATTTATGCCTGTTAACAAAGGACAAAAAAGCTACACAAAAAGACATAGCTATTTATATTCAGTAAAATTCTATAAATGATTTTTATCTTTGTTGATACCTGATTATTTTTTCTCCTGTTAAAAGGGTCACAATTCAAAGCTAAGTCAATGAGAAATGCCAATAGAATAACTGCTCTGTTAATGTAAAGGCAGAATGATTAACTATGTTACTGGATATTTTTAAGCATCCAGATTTCATTAAAGAAACATTCAAAGGCAAAATAAAGCATCAGTCATCAAATGTTTGTGGATAAATGTACCAGCTTATTGCACTGAGCAATGAAATGGTTTTGGGGAGTGGGAATTTGCAAATGAGTAATGGCTTCTTTAACACTAATGTGGCTTAATTCTGAATTAAATCCTTGTCCTGCAGACAGAGGCTGTCACAGAGATCAGTATTACTTCATCTCCTATTTTTTTTCTTCATTTAATGTCATTACAGTAAGCTCAGTACTCCAGAAACATTTGCTGTTACCCAGGATCTATGTATTAACAATAACTACTTTATTCTCCTCTGAAAGAATGACCAGTATGCCCAGTACATTAAAATATAAATTAGGGAAATTTCAAAGTATCCCACTGGAACCAACAAAAGAACTGTACAGTTAAATCAGCTCGGAACTGAAGATTTGCCTTTAGAAACGGCTGAACTCTCAGAGAGAAAGTATGTTAAATTCTAATGGCCATTTCGAGATATTTAAAAGCTGTATTTTGCTCTGGAGAGTAAAAAAAAAAAAACAGCTGTTTCTACCTTAGAATGTAGAACTAATGAAAGATATAATATTGTTGGCCATAACCAAAGTACTTTAAATACAAGAAAGCCAGCTAAAGTTCATAGAATCATAGAATGGTTTGAGTTGAAGGGGATCTTAAAGCCCACCCAGCCCCAACCCCTGCCATGGGCTGGGTGCCCCCCACCAGATCAAGCTGCCAGGGCCCATGCAACCTGGCCTTGAGCACCTCCAGGGATGGAAGCATGGATTGACAAAAGGAGCTGAAGGAAAACTTTAAAAGAGGTTGGAGCAATCTGTTTCAGCTGATCCTCCTCTGAACAGTCCAGATTTGGAGAAGACAATCTCCAGAAGGTCCCTTTCAACCTCAGCTATACTTATTTGGATATATCAGTGCAACCATCTGACTCTATATGTGGGCATTGTTAGTTCAGGACATCTTCCTGAGCTTCACCAAAAGCACAGAAGGGAGAAGAAATGATTTAAGAAGTGAGCTGGCCTGTTGTCATTTTGCTTGCTGAAAATTCTGAATGTGGGTTTTCTATCCCATCCCAGTGTTTTTATTTCCCCTCTATTTTCATTCTACTACTACAGAAGAAGGAGGGAAATAAAAAGTACAAGGGGAAAAAGTAAACTGTGAGAATAAAAGAATTTTCAGGTATCTGAATCTCTTATTGCTTAAATCTCTCTCAGTTTTCATGATATCCTGGTTTTCAAAGAAAAGTTGGGCTTCTTGTTCTCCCATAAAAATTTAGCTCAACTTATCTTAAATATTTCTAAGAAACAGCTATATTATCACCATCAAGAGCTAATACTCATTTACCCAAGGACTTCTTTGAATGCCCTGTCATGTAATCAAGGGCTTTCTAGATAAAGCCCACGTGTCATCATCCATAACATAATTGCTGAGAGTATCCATCCACTCAAAGACACCTCTTCCCCATTCTCTTTTCCCGAGTAAAATGGTCACAAGCCCACACTAATGGTGTGGTGTGGATAGCCTAGTATACTTTCAGCACAATATTTTGGCCTTTCAGCAGAAAACTTGAGCACATTGTCCTCTGTTTGCTGTTGCCAGTGCCAAAAGTGTGGTTGGAATCCACCTTACTTTCTCCAGGAGGAATTAAAAATTGCCTTGTGAGAGGTTATAATCTGCTGCCAAGTGAGAGAGTCAGGATTAACCAGAGTAACCTGATTGATCTCTGTGTGAGGTTTTGCTGAATGAAGCTCTGGTTGTTTTCCACTGCAGCAAGCTGCGAAGCAAGGTAATTTGTGGGGTGCTCTCTGGGACAAGTTTGTCTAAGAGCCATTCTGCTCAGGACACCGTGCTCCCAAATCAAAGGCATGATGGGATGCTGAAAGAAAAATCTCATGGAGAATGCATCAGTCAAACAAATAGTAAAGATACATGAAAAGATAAATTGTCCAGGTGCTGATCCTAGCCAAAACACAAGATCAAGAGCAATGTATGCCTAGTTGTATGAATGCAAAACTCAGTCACAGCCTCAGTGTGTTGGAAGTACTGTTGGATCTATCTGAAAAGGACCTTCTATTGCTCCCCAAAAGCCTATTTTAGCAGTAGCTGTGGGGGTATGGTGAGCAACTACAATGTTCTGCACACATGAAAACTTCCCTACTTCCATGGAATTAGATATTTGCCTTCAGTACTGTTGTGAACTATTGTATAGTGTGTCTGTGTTTTGATTATCATGAAAATTATACCCTGGGGTCATCAGCACTGTAGCTCTATAAATGTTTCACTAAAGAGGTGAATGAAATCATCTCTGGCAGTCTGGTTTGTACAGTGGCTGCTTAGACAGTATATAAACAGGATCCTTTTTATTTACGTCAGTTGCATAAAACCAAAATTCATTTAAAGGATTTGCACGTTTGCAGGCCTAATCATGTTAGCACAGCACATTTGCAAATTTGTTCACTGTCAGTTGCTGGAATCTGGAAATCTGTCTGATTGCTGCAAAAGGCATCACTGAGTGCCAAAAGGAGGGAGCAGGTAGGGGTGCAGTTGAGGCTGTGAGAAGGCGGATGAGCCCATCCATGCCAGCAATGGAAACACCAGCTGAAAAGCAACTGGCCGCAACTGATCCATTGTTCTGGTTAAGCAAATAATACCAGCTTCCTGAAACTCTGAAAGCTGTACTTGTAAACTGATGCTTCACGCACCCCAGCTTTTATTGCCTAATTGTTTGTACGTACGTGTTCAGACACACAGATTGTTTAAATCAAGAAACAGTAATGAGGGGTGTATTTTCAGAAGTGCTGAGCTTTCACTGAATTGCAGCCTAGGACTCAAAATTTTCCAAGGATCTTGACAGAGGTGGTGGAGTCACCATCTCCAGAGGTGTTCAAGAGCCATGGAGATGTGGTACTGAGGGACATGATTAGTGGGCATGGTGGGTTGTGTTGGTGGTTGGACCAGATGACCTTGGAGGTCCTTCCAACCTTAATGACTCTGTGATTCTATGATGTCTCCTGTTATGAGATTACAGGCAGTTTCAAAATGAAAGTGCATTCACTGAAGTCCACTGAAATATAGGTATATCTTCACTAAGAACTAGCTGAATTTCTCACCTAATATTATCCTGAATGTCTTCCAGAGCAGATTCTTCTCACCTGAATCTAGCAAAGCTTTTCTCCTTGCCACTTGATTTACATGGAGGTTTGAGTTAGCATCCCTTGGCTTCACTTCTTTCACTCCACTAACCTTACACAACCTGCACAAGTAATGTAATATTTGAAAGCCAATGATACAACTAAATTTTTATCTACACTGCAGGGATAACTTACACATTCACCCACAATTTCTTAAGAAATAGTCACAGCCCTGCTTACTTTATTTGAGCACAGCAGCTCATCGGACTATGTTTGTGGGCAGAGAAGGAGGGAGGAACAGCCTCAAGTGTGAGGTCTCATGCTGGGCTGGATCACACCTGAGCCAAGGCAGAGAGCAATCACAAAGCCAGCCCTGCAGTGAGGATGTGCTTCCACACGCAGTTCTGAAGGAAAGGTTTTGCTCATTGGGGATTTCATTCTTTAAGTGCTAAATAAAGACTAGCTTAAAACAACATGTTCAATAAGAATGTTTTAATAAGCCCCTTTGCTGTAGGTTATTACATTCACCCTCCTTTGTATGCTTTTGTATGGATTTTAGTTTTCACTGGGGGCAGTGTCTGGAATACATTTCTTCTTTTAAGGAAACACTGTGTAGAGTAAGAGAAGGATAAAACACACAGTTTTGTGTAACTGTGGTTTTTGCATTCTATATCACAGTTAATTCATTGTTTAATGTGAGGCTTTAATTCAGTTGTCTTCATCAGCGAGCTACTTTGTGTCCATATGGCTAATAAGTGTTATTCTGCATTCAAACTAATGGGAAAATAGAAAGTATTTTAACAGTGCAGCTGATCTAACAAAAAACACATCTGAGGTGGATTAACATTTCAAAGGAACTATTTACTCAAGTGAGCTGTCTTCATTATAATCTAAAGTTGGGGGGGGAGGATGGAAGAAGAAACCTTGAGTAACATTTTCATTATGACAGCTTAGAAACTGCTAGTAAAATAGGACCAACTGAATGATAAGAACTCCTTGTACTTGAGCCTGGAGATAATTCAAGCTATTTTACCATGTGTCAATGAGAACAAATGAAAACTGGTAGACACAAAGGATAACACAGCACTGTAAATACTCTGACAAAGAAATAATATTGCTTGCTTTAAGCGTGGCCTGTTTAAAAAAAAAAAAAAAAAGAATTACCAGAAAGTATAAAGAACAGGCTGAACTGTATCAGTGTGTTTTTATGGGAGACATATGGCTCATTCTCACTTCTCAAAAATGTGTGGCTCTGGTACTAGGCAATTGTTTTACTACAGAAATACTAGCACAACTTTCTCTTTAACTGAGCTGAAAAACATGTTTTTTCCTTAAATAAAAAAAAAAATCCTTAAATATTTCATTTTTTAAAAAAACTTGCTCCTTTTACAGCTGTTCCTTCACTCTGATGGGGAAGGGAAGAAAACACCTGCTTACATAGTCAAAGCCAGCATTGCTTCTCCCAAGCCAGCTGGCCAGAATGCCATGCTGGGTATGTACTCCTTCCTCTCCAGAGATCAAATGCATCAAGTTCACTGTGAGAGAGGTCTCTGCCAGCCCAGGATCCAAGGCCCAGCTTTCTACAATTCCACAGCTGTGGAATCTGGCTGCAGAATAGCCTTCCTGCTGAAGAATTCATCAATTTTGCTCAAAGGAATGGAAAGATAACTCACAGTGTTGAGACCTGGGGTATCCAGGATTAAGGTGGCCTTACAGACTGAACACTGTATATTGGACTCTCATGATAACGAAGAGTCTCAGGGTTTAGACTTGTCAATATAAACTGGTTATTTTGATTGCTGAAACTTTTACCCCCTTCTGCAGTGTGCATATGACAGGTCTCTGTAGACGTAGGATGCCTACAATAGCACTGTCCCTTCCAACTGGCTACACTTAAAGGGCTAGCACTCCATTGTCAGACCTTGCACATTCACTTTTGCCCCCCTCTTGTCTATGGTGCTCCTGATGCATGTGCCTGGATGGTCTTTGAGGGGTACCACACTGTAAAGTCAACAACAATCCATGGTCATAAGGCTAACACAGTGCTGCAAGCAGCACCAGTTGGTCTTGAGCTATTCAGTGGGCAGTTTGACAAACATCTGTCAGGAACTGAACATGTTGCAAAGTTCTCCATGAGTGGCACTATTGATTGGAAAAGCCTATTTGTACTACAGGAGCAGAGGAACGAAAGGGAGCCACTGCAGATATGGGTGGATACATTCACATCATGGATTCAGAGGTTACAGCATAAGAATTATCTTTCCTCTTGGTTGAAGGGTATAGATTGTCCCTCTAAGACAAATAAGTCCAACCGACAGCCCTCTGATTGCACATGGCCCAGCACAGCTCGTACTGTGGCCCAGCCCAGCCTCAGACACACAGCCGTCGCTCAGCAGCCACCAAACATTGGTGTGCAGTTGGCGCTGTCAGGGTTGAAACCTGGACATGGGGAGGGTGCAGTGCAGTGCTAGATCAAGTTATGGCAAATAATTTTATACATTTTGATACACTGGCTAAACATGGTCCTGAAAACAGAAAAAAAATATGCAGCCATGCTTTCTGTTTTTATAAATGAACTTGAGAATATGTTTCAAGATTGCTGAAAAAATAACTTTTTTTTTTTTTTTAATTTATATTTGTGACTTCATTTTCAGCCAACATAAATACATCACTTGCAAATTTTCAAGTGGAATGTATAGAGCTGCAATCAGATATCCAACTCAAAAATTGGATCATGGCTCTTTACTAGATTTTTACAAGCCTCTCTTAACCAATGAAAGATATCCCTAATTTCACAATCACATCTTATTCATGTCACGGCTTTTTGGCAGCATGTACATTTGAACATGAAATTCTAGGACAAAGCAGAGGAAGAGTAAAATGACATCAAAAATCTCTAACAAGCACCCTGAGAACTCAGTAAGAATTGCAACCACTTCAGTCAAACCAGCCTGATCCATTAGTTTCACAAAAACAAGTTCAAATATCCCACTAGTTATATGATTTGTTGCTCATTTTTCACGTTTTAACAAAGAAGTATTTTAAAATAAATTCTGTTACTTATATACACTTACTATGTTACGTATTTTATATGCAGTCAAAAAGTTGGACACCCATGCTTTAAGGCTTGCTGCTGCTGTACTGATGCTGAAGACCAGAGAGTAGTTGCAGTGTGAAGGAAGGTACATTCTTTGTAATTATGTTAATTACAGATCTCTGTAAATGAACTGGACAGAAATACATAACTTGCCTCTGTAATTTTGGAGGGAGATGCTTGAGATAGCTATATGATCTCTACCAAAACCAGCATATGGACTGTGTCCCTTGCAATGTAATGGAAAAGGTACACTTGCCTGTCCAGAGGTGATAAATTTCAGAGGATAATGTCCATCTTCTATATCTGTGTGTGGATCCCCACAAACTAGTGGTCCTCTGATGACTATCCAACATCCTGTCAGTTGGTATTCAAGATGCATGCCCACATCTGCTGCAATAGGGAGGCCTTAATTTAGTGGGCAGGCATCCAGCTCTTCTATTTATATGTCAGTTTATTGGAAAGGTGCTGAGGGCATGCAGTTGCAGCCTTAGGAAGATGGAAGGTCTAGGGCCCAGCACAGTGGAAATATGTCTGACACTCCCGATTGCAACAGCTGTGGGCATGCATCTCTGAAAACATATCAAGATCAATATAGCTACTAATACATATTTTCTTATTTTTATAAGATTTTTATGAATCAAAAGGTTTTGACAGATCAGAATTAAAAATGAAGATGAGTTTGTCACAAGATAACGGTTTCTTCAAGTTATGAGACATCTGGAATTCAGTTGCTGAACTAAAATTGCAGGCATTGAAATGCAACTCCTGATCCCACATATAAAATGTAACTGTTAGATTACAGGCTCAGCTTCAAACCCTCTGGTTTTCTGTAGACTTGGTTGTCTCTAATATGAACAGTCATTTTCAGAAAAACAAAAATGATGTATATATTTAAATGTATTTTTAAATGACAAAGTGCACTGAATATCTAACAATAACCCATGGAACACCTCTAAACTCAGGCCATTTTCTACCTGGTTATCCCTTTTCTATGCTCCTCCCAAATTGGGCCAGGTTCTTTGAACCAGGCACTGCTGTTGTGCTATGTGGTCAAAATCTGGTGTGCTGAGATCCTTTTCTGTGACTATATTCCTGTAGCCTGTGACAATAGCTGCAGAGATAATGAGAAGACCAACAGCAAAGAAGGAAAGTAGAATGTATTAAATTATTTTTCCATTTCTCTATAGGTTTTTGACTGTTTTCAAAATGTTATTTATTTATCACTATTATTTATTATATGAGCTCCCTCTTGTGTCCCATTTTGCACCTGTGTAACACTATTGTTTGGCAGCAGGCCTTTTGTTCTTGGGTGAAAAACCTCTTTAATGCTTTCAACAAGTAACTCATTCTTATCAGTTCTCTTTTTCAAGATAAATGTATTGCCTTAAAACCAAAATAAAATAAAAATACACCAAACAACTGAAAAATTAAACAAATAACAGGAAAAATATAATTCTGGCATTTAGTTCTACTGGTTTTCATAAGGTCCAGTTCCAGATGAAAGCAATCAGTGACAAATAATAATCAGTGACAAAGATTGCGTTGTGTGCAGGGAAGGCTTGATGTGAAAAGCAGTTTCACCTATGATCCAAAAATCCCACACAGGGTATTTACGTAGCTGAATTACACAGAGCCAAGTTACACCATTAACCTTGCAACTGTCGACATGTGAGCACAAGTGCCTATCCGGCAGGGCTGAGACCTTTTGGATCATATTGCTCACCCATACTCCCAAGAGCAAATTTTTAAATGCTGGGAAAAAGCAGAAACCTTGGCATTGGCTGAAGTTTACATATACCTATTGGTCTTTGGAATGACTACCCTCAAAATGACTCATACAGTCACTGTCTTTGATCTGATTGCATTTGTTATTATCATTATTAATGATAATAATAGTGCTGCAGTCATGCCTCAAGGTTTCAGCTGAGATCAAGGCTCTGTTTTGATAGGCATTGAACTCGCTGAGGAGACAAATCTTGCCCTTAGGAGCTTACACCTGAGCTGAAGAAGACAAATGCAGGCAGGAGGAAGTATCTTTAATTCTCTCTTGAAGACAGAGAGGTTAAATGATTTGCTTGAGGCAGAGGGAGCACAGGGTCTGTGCCCAAAGCCCTTGGGAGACAGAGGGCCAAATTGGGGCACACCTCTCCTTGCCATCTTAACATCTTGAGTGGTGCCTACACAGAGGAGCTGCAAGCAGCAAGTAGAGCAGTACATGATCCCAACAAAGTGGAAGGATTGCAAGTGGAAAGTGTCCACCTTTGTATAAAGGTAGGGGTGAACATTCAACTGTGTACCCACTCACGTGGCAGCTCCACCATACTCCCCATTGCAACACAAAGCCACCAAACCTTTCCCCATCCAGGGATGTGGGTGACACCCAGCTTTCAGAGTCCAAAGAAATGAGCCTGCACTGATCTCTGCACTGCTTTGGCTGCTGGCCCTCAAATCAAACTGGGGGGTATCTCTGTTAACTCAAAGCAGTTGTATGACTCCAGCTGGACACTGGCAGCAGAGGTGAAACTGTGCTCGGTTATTATCAGTGTTCTTGGCCAGATCTTTCTGGGGGGGGTGAAGCCTGAAATTAGACCCCTCTTGCTGCATTTTGGCACCTACATACATGACCTGTTTTTGCAGGAGTGCTGACAGCCGTTGGTATGGTAACTGTGATTACTGGAAATTTCCAGGGGCTTGGCTTTTGGAAAGCTGGTCATGTATCTGGATGCTAACATTCAGGTTTGGAAGCCTCAATTTAGACACCTATTTATTTAATAAATTATTTATTTTAACTTCCAATCATGGCTATTTATTTATGAAATACTGATCATGAGTTTAGACGCAGGTAGGAGACAAGATGTAAACATGGGGCACTCCAACAGCATCCAACAGCTATAAGGAGCCAAGGGTAAAATATGCTACAAAGACCTGTTTAATTTAGCAGTGAGAGAAAGTGAAAATACAAAAGCTAGTAAGAATACACTCAAAAATAACTGTATATCCGAAACTATTTTAAATATCCACCAATACCCTCTTCAGACAGTGATTTTCTGTTGATAGGAGTTTAAGGGCACCTCAGCTGGGAACAGGGTGCTCCACTGAGTTTAAGAATGTTTCTCTGTATGGCTGTATAACCCTTTTTGGGAGACTGTTTGTTTCCTGCTATGCCTTATGGCAACAAGTCCCACAGTTTAATATGTACCGTATGCACAGTAGATAGTTGGAATACTGAGCATAAACACTAAGCTTCTGAACTTACAAGGACATTTGGAATACGAGTGTTCATTAAGTGATATACTATGGGATTGTTTCTGATATTTATTTCCTTTCAACATGAAATACTGAAAAAATTCTGCAAATTCAGTTAATTTAAACATACACTTATTTTCTGGATTAATTTAATTCATTCTAAAGCAGTTGTTTCATAGTTCCCTTTGATTAGCTTCTCTTCTGCCTCTGTTTGGAAATATGGGCACTAATTTAGTGCACACCAATTAAACTTCAGCCTGCATTTCCATTCCAGTATCCAAGTCAGAATTTGTTCTGAGTGTTTTTATTTTAACTAGTTTACTTGCATTAATTTAATTTTCTTCATGTATGACCTGTTTCTGATGACACCTTTTAAAGGGATAATATTTAAGAGGAAAGCCAAACTGAACATGCACACATGCTCGTGGATACAATAAGCAAGTGTTATACACACATAGCATAGAGTTATTAAGGTTGGAAAAGATCTCCAAGATCATCAAGTCCAACCATCAACCCATCATCACCAGGCCCACAGACCATGCCTCTCAGTGCCACATCTCCATGTTTCTTGAACACCTCCAGGGACAGTGACTCCACCACTTCTCTGGGCATTCATAAAAATGTGTGAGTACACACACATATGAAAAATATACATGTAACATACGAAAAATATACATGTAATGTGTGTGGGTGGAAATATATGGGAAAAGAAACTGCTTTGATAAAACGCTAAGAAAAGTACTTTTCCTTACCACAATAAAACCACATCCAGACTATTTAAGCTATCCTTGGAAAGAGGGGTATGTCAATAAACTCTGATGATTTGAGGCCTTTATCCTCCCCCAAAGATATCTCTGCACTGCTGGGAGTGCTGCAGTCTCTCCTGCAGAACTCTGGGATAAAAAGTAGTGGTATATTATAGGGACTTTTTGACAGTTGCTCACCAACAGCAAATCCGAGCCTGCGTTTGCTGTGATTGTCATTCTTGGTCCATCACAGACCAGAGTCTGAGGACTGTGAGCAGTGGGAATTTCCATTTGTTTCTCAGACATTTCAGGAGCACAAATAGTACCTGAACTATCCTCAGTAAGCTGTTAAGTAGCCAAACAAATACCAAACAAGTTTGCTAACTTGCTGGACATCAAATCAAAGAAATGGCCTGGTTTTATCCAAGTCATAGCTTCCAGCACTTTCTAAAATTAACGAGAAATTTAAATGGCACTCCAGCCTGGGACTGGCTGACAGGAGCCTACCACGACTCACGAATTAATCCAGAGGAAATGGATACTTCTGAGAGTGCCTTTATTTTCTTCCAAGATACCCAGGAACAAATACGTACTCTGGTCCACTTCATTCCAAAAGGGCAGAGAACACTGCCCAAAACCCATGAAACTGAGAGTAGGGATTAGCCCACATCTGCTTGCTGTTGTGCACAAAGTAGACTTTCATCTTGGTTGAGATTTTTTTTTTTCAAAATGATTTATCTTACGCAAGTGATGGTTCTCGTGGCAAAGAATGCAGCTCTGTTATTTACATTGGTATTATGAAGGAATAATTACATTATGGGGTGCAGTGAAGGAGTGCGAAGTTTTGCATTCCATTATCATAGATATGGGCTTATGCTCTGCAAATTAGAAAACACTACAGTTAATAAATAGTCTCAAACATTTCTGTTTGTGTCACCAATTATAGAGTAAAAAGTCCTCCTGAATTTCAGCATCTTAGGAAAATATCATTAGCCATCACTCTGCCAGGCAGGAGGGGAGTCACTATAGTTCAATAGTAGAAGAAATTGACCTTATGAGAGATGAGCAGAGAGATAGTTGGCCTGGAAATGGATGTGTCTCTGTCACCAGAGCCTCTGTAGAACTTTTCTCCCTATATAACTGAGTTCTCATTTGGAAAATGCTTCAAAATTACAGTGTGGTGTTCTGAATGCTTTGTTTCTTTTTTCGTCCAGTTTTAATGACTAAATCCATTGCAATTAGCACATGAAATTATGCATTGAAAAATCCATTTTCTTTTCAATTCAATATTCCTTTTTAGAAAGATTGTTTCAATTATAGCTTCACTAAAATAGTATTTTTCTGGTCTGTCCATACATTACCTGACAAAATTCCCTTTACATTCTTTACTCAAATTAAAAGAAATAAGATAAAACTATATTTAAATTATTCAGAAGGAAGTAAAGATAAGAGGACAGTATTTATGACTCCAGTAAACATTAAGCTGTATGTAAATTTCATTGCAGAAATCCAGTAAGAAAAATATCCTCAAATATTTATATATATGGAAATAATCAGTGGAGAAATGCAGCATGTTGCCTTTTTTTCTGCGACCATTTCCTGTTTACTACCTATTCCCTTGCCTTCTACTGCTCTGCTTTGACTCCAAAAGATGCAAATCAGAAGCCTTGTTTTCTTATTTAAACAGTCTATGTGCAGCCAAGACCTCTGGTGCTGTTAGAGAATGACCATGTGAAAGGGTCAGCCTGTATTCGCACTGCTCAGGAACTGCTGTAGCTCTTGGACCTCAGACAACTGTAGTATCATGTTTGCTTCCCTCACTTTCCAACGAGGGATAAAGTTATGCTGGTACTTCACTTGATACACTCTTGTCCTGCTCCAGGCTCACTGTGGGAATGGAGCTGGGAGCTGTGGCTGTACTGTCTCATCTCCATGGCTCACAAGTCAAATAGCCCACGGAGGAGTGCATGCATGTGTGTGAGGGCACAGGAAGGGGCAGCTGTTCACTGGGAACATGCCCTGAGTCTTCTTTTCCTGAGTTGCCACTTCACTGTTCTTCCTTGCATCCATGCAAGTAAAGGTTGGGCAATCAGCATGTCAGTTTTCTGATACTGGTATGTATCTTTAAAACAAAATCTGCCTGTATTTAAGACTCTTACCTGACTATATTTTACTAAAGTTCTTAGAGTCCTTTCTTCAGGTCTACCACTGCTTATTGCAGTTGTATGCTTTAAACCATTCATCTGAACTGCGATGTTTAACGTGAAGAAAGTGAAAGATGGAAGGCAACGAAAGTAAAACTATCTCTTTGTTGAGATCTGTTTGTTTCAGTCATGGTTAGGTATCACAAACTGAAAGCTGAGGTTAAAATAATGCAAAACAGAAATTAGTTTCATGTTGTTGTTGTTTTTTTTAATAAAGAACACACTTAAGATTGTGAATGCTTTCTTATTTCAGATGAGGACTGACTCACCTTTGTACAAGGCACGAGGTGCTGTATCAGCTGAAAGTCACTGGCCTTCCATCACATAGACAGGATTTTTCTCTTTCCTATGCCCAAGGTCAGGCCAGGTAGCAGAAATAAAGCAGCCTGGCCCACAGTCCAGAGTGTTCAAAAGTGTCTGATAGACCATATAGATATGTGCTATTAACTACTGTCATGGAGAGAAAAGAGATATACTTTATGCCTATGTTCAATTCTACCTATTATAAAGACAATCCATCTGTTATGGACATGGAGAAAAGACTCACAGCTATCTTTCCCATTGCTTGGGCAGCTATAAACAGTAAATAGTTTATTACTTTGATCTAGTCACCTCATGTATTAGCAAAAAACATAATTTTTTGACTAAGTGTTTTGCCACTTGAAAGCCAGTATTTAATGTTGTCCTTTTTCCATTTAGAAATTTCCTTTTCTTTCTGTTCCCCTGTTGCCTCTCTGGCTGCTGAAAATGCATAGTTATAATACCACACCATGCAACAAAGACATGAAACAGCACAAATACAATGGAGAAAAAGAGGCACAGTACAACTTCTCATTTAAACATCCTTGCTAAGTTTCTGTGGCTTGAAACCCAGCAATGAAAGCAGACTCACATGCAAAGGAAGGTCTGCCTATTACTTATAAGATGGAGGTCCAAAAAGCTAAATCCCTCTAGGCATGTAAAAACACTCTTATCAAAGGAGCTGTTCATAGGCACAAACACCGTGCAAGGACAACTTGGGTTTTTCCATGATTAATGATAAGTTTGGAGGAATGCAAGGCACACTATGCTTGGGGATTAGCTGTTTATCAAGCAAAATATACTGGGAGCTGGTCCAGCTGGAGCTGCTGAGCTACATACATTCATTTGTTAGGTGCTCCTTTCCTCTCTCATTCCATAAGCAAGAGGTGTGTGTAAGTGAACCCTAGCAAAGCCTCTTGAAGAGTAACTGTGCACAGAAAGCATGTTTTGCCTTGAATGCAGTCTCTTCTATCTTTCAAAGCACCTGAGGTCAAGCTTTCATGAAGACATAATGTCCCCCCTTATTTTTTACACCAGCATAAACTAACTTCGTAGACTGAAGTGGTACATTGTAACTGATATGCTCTCATTAAGGCCATTTACATTGCTATTATTGCTTATTTCCTCTGCTATCCAGCTTCCTAAAGGTTATGCAAATCAGAGATGTGGGTAATTTGTGTCAACAGTGGCTGTTTTATTAGAAAGCCTGTCTTTGAAAAGGTAGTCTGTGTACTCATTGTGTGTGAAGTCCCAGGCAGCTCAGACAGCAGTGCCAGAGTCCCTCTGTGCATTAAAACTTTGGGATCCGACTTTTGGCTGTAACTAAGGGCCCTGATTTCAGTAGGACTGTGCTAACTCGGACAGCAATTAAACCTGGACCAACTACAGGCAGATGAATATGTGATGATAAACAGCTTTTCATTAAGCAAAGATTTCAGATGAGTTCTGAGTAAATGTCATTTAATTCCCAGCACTCATGCACAGATAAAGCTCTTACCATTAAAGTCTTCATTTCAGGGAGTAATACAACAGCCCTAAAATCCATTTCTGGAGCTGTGAAAAACAACTCCTTACTGTAGTCCAAAGAGGGAGGCTGTTTTCTTAGTTTGATTGGCTAAAGCTTACAGGCTCCTTGTCTAAGTATGGGGTTTCCTTCCAGGACTGTTTACACCAACAATCCAGTAAATATCTTTAGGGAAACAGACAACGGGTCAGGCTAAATGCCAGGAAGGATGTACAAATCACTAGACTCAACCATAGCAAATTGTAAGTAAAACTACTCAAGAGGAATATTTGGTAGATGGGTTTGTCTCCATGACCTTTTTAACTGTTACACAATCAGTCAGTGGTCCGTCTGCTGAAACTACTGACAGCAGTGACACCTGTGATGGTGGTTTTGTGGTCAGAGCACCTGTCTGCTAGAAATTGGGTCAAGGCTGATGAGTCAGTTCTCAAAACCTGCCAAGCAGCTGTCAGCTGGTGGGAGTTGCCACCACCTCTCAGCTTAGCTGTGTGTACTAACTGCTGACTTTGAGATATATGGGTTATGAGCTTCAACTCTGTGGACTTTCCCTGTCCTGAGTCCTCCTTAATGTTTATCAGTAGAAAAGCAAAAGTAGTGGCTATTTTTGCTTTGTGAGGGTATGTGATCGATTCTTGACTTGAATTTTGTGGTGAAAGAAACTTGCTCCTGTGCAGAAAGCCAGGAACACCCTCTGCACTGCCTCAGACTAGTGCGAGCTCTTAATAATCCTTTGGGAGTAGGTAATGGTATCTTATTTATCTGTATCTAATGGTATCTTATTTGCTGTGCCATCTTATCTAATGGCACAGCAAAGAAACTAGGGACCCTGATCAGACACTCACATCTCTGGCAAAGCAACATATTTTGCTCCGTGCTTAGAGACTTCAAAAGAACTCCCAAATAGACTCGAAGAATGAGATCTTTGGCCATCTAAAAACTAGGCGTTGTGTCTATCTCCCCTAAAACCAAGGGAGAAATAAAAACATCTCCAGAGGGCAGTTCATCCGGAGGTGTTTAAAACAGACAGAACTTCCACAGTTCTCTCTCACTTTCCTTTGATTAAAGAAAGCTTGGGAGATCTACTTGAGATGGACAGTTCATTTTTAGTTGGTTAAAGTTAAGCGACTCCAGTCAGTGTGGCCAGCGTATGATCACATGCAGGAAATAAATAACAGTAAGAAGAAGAGGCGACAGAAGAGCTTCCCACACCAGAAAAGCAATTGACACTAGAAGAATAATCTTTCTCATTATTTCCCAGACCATTATTTCAATTTTCCCAAGACACTAAAACCTGTTGTCTTACAGCAGGCAAGAAAATGTGACACCATCATTGCAATATTGAAGATGCAATATTCATAATACAGAGGAGAAAATGAAGGCAAAGAAGGTAAATCATTTGTCTGCAGCTGCAAAATACATCAGTATTAGAACCAAGCTAATTATTTAGGGGTTGCTGGTTCCCATGGCTTTTTCAGGCCAAGCTAATACCTTATTAATGCTTATCCCTGCTGTATTTAATACGATAAATCTTCATTTAAGAAGCTGCAACTCCTATAACATTTAATTACTTCACTGCACAGCTTTAAGATGTGAGTGGGCTTGAAATAAAAAAAAAAATAGGGGGATTGACTTTTAGATTTAATTAATTTTCTCTGTGGTTTGCTTGGTAAAAGGCTTCTCTTCTAAGGTAGGGCAGATGTGACTACACACTGAAGTACAAGAGAAACCGTAAGATGGAAGGCAGAAGTTTGAAACCATTACCACCTATTCTGAGGCCAAATTTGCAGTTATGTTGGCTGCACACAAACCAGCTTAAATCAGAAGGATCAGAAGATGACTAGAAATAGATATTCAGAAGCTTGGTGAGGGGGGAAGGGTCTGGGCTATATATACTTTATTTACTGAAAAATAAAATAAAATTAAGCATTCTTGTTTTGGTCAATCTCAGAATAATAGAATTATTAAGATTGGAAAAGATCTCTAACATCATCTAGTCCAACCCTGACCTATGCCCACCATGCCCACTAACCCATGCCCCTCAGTGCCACATTTCCATGGCTCCTGAACATGTCTGGAGACAGTGACTCCACCACCTCCCTGGGGAGCCTGTGCCAATGTCTCACCACTCTTTCTGAGATTAATTTTTTCCTAATATCCAACTAGAACCTCCCCTGGAAAGGCTGAAACGGTGGTTGGGGCAGGAGGGGAGTAGCACACAAAAAGCAGCAGGAAGGGATTGATTTCAGTGAGGAAATCAACACAACTGCAGTGGTCAGGCTACTGAGAAGCCATATTAGGCCCATGCTACTGTTGAACTGATGACAGGACACAGCCCAGTCCTCTACCCCTCACCCTTGCAGCCTTTCTAATGCCTCCAATTGTATGACAGTCTCAATATACCGGTAGATGAAAGGAGCACAAATACGTATGAGCAGAAACAATGGAAAACCAATGTTATTTCAGTTCTGTTTTAATTTTTAAGTGTTTTAATCAGCTCCCTCAGCTACAGCTGCACTCAAGAAGATTTAAACTTTGGATGTGTTTCAGAGATACTGAGAGTGATTCAGTGATGAACAACTTCACATGTTACAAGGGTAACCATTACAGGCCCAAAAGCTGCTCCATCCATCAGAGTGTATGCTCTCTGTTCCAACTAGCAGCTATGTCTGGAGAGGAAGAGACAATTATTTATTTGACTGAGCAGATCAGGATTTGCTTTTCATCCACCCTGAGTAAATTTTGTAAGTGAATCTGAATGGATGCAAGGCTTGGCATGCCATGGGTTTTGAAATCCTCACTTTCTTGAGTCATCTGATTATAAGATACTCAGCTATTATTTGTAAAAGAATATATTTCTTCACCGAAGAATTTGAAACTATTGGCCACACATGTCCCAGAAACAGAAAGCAATCAAAGAAATCAAACATCTATTTATTTATTTACTTAGCCCAGCATGACTTTAAGGATAATTTCAAGATTTTGGAGGCTGACTTAAGACTTCTGAATGCTTGGTATTTACCACTAAGTTATATGAAGGAACACTGGTGGGGGCAGTCCTGTGTCAAGAAGATTTTATATATCTGTGGGTTCTGTATCAGTCAGGATCATGGGTTTCCAGACTCACATTTATTTTCACAGGGAAAGCCAACAGAGTTTAGTGCTTTCAGGTTTTATAAACTCAAAGGCTCACATGGAGCCAGTTCTCCAGCTTTCCAATGTACAAAGAAAACTTTGTGTAACAAAATCCATGAGCAGATAGAAAAGCCTCTATGTTGCAAAGAGCTGTAAAACCCAAAGACCTGTAAAACCACTGATTAAAATCTTCGCCAGCATCAAAAATTGAACATGAAAGTGAAGAAGATAAATTTGACAATGAAAATGTCCAATTTGATTATTTTCACAAATGTAAAGACACCCAGGAACCTGCTTTTGATTAAATATTAATCAGGAATATTTTTGGCCTGCAGTCACCTTGTACAACGTAGATTTATAGAGTTTACTCATTTCTACATCACTAACCCTAAACGAATGCCGTAGACTTCATCTGTTCCTCCATAGTTGTAGATCCTGATACCATTTCCACAAAAAAAGAAAAGAAAAGAAAAAAAACCTCTTCTTTCATGGCTCTGCACAGTGATGTTGTTCTTCAGATGGGCTATAACTCATTCATATGAACTATGACTTGGTTGCTGGCTTTATAAATGTTGTCTATCCTTTGATGTAAATTTCTTCTTCTCCCTCAACTGCACACAGACAAACATATTGGCCTCTCTTTCCCAGTTTATGTTGCTACCTCTGTGGCCAGCCCATCACTCCTATTTTTGACGAAACTTTTGGGGTGCAGCCACAAAAATTTTCAAATATGCCAGCCTGGTTCTCACCCTACAGCTCCTACTTTTGAACAGTATTAATTGTGGTTGATACTAGCAGTGCTTTTTCCCAGTGGAGACTAGGTGCTTTGGATCCAAAAAGATCTGAGTGCTCCCTGTGTGATCTCACTGCAGTACGATGTTCTCAGCTGAGTTCATTCTTTCTCACTTATACCAGTGAAACTCTCAAGATCTACCAGAGAGAACTGAGAGCAATTCAAAAGCAGAAATGTGAGCTAAGCACATCACAGAATTCAGTTAGTAAATGCAAAAAAAAAGGCAAATATAGCAAACAGCCACTGAAACCCAATGCAAAAATTTTTCTTCAGGCCTTCAGTACCGCAGTCACTCACTTTAGTCCACTGACAGTAATTATTTCTATAGGAGTAGGTACAAAATTTGACTTATACAAACGTCACAGTAGGCAACAAAGAATACATATTACTGTCACAAATCCCTGGGACCGGAGGGGCTTCATCATAGGGTGCTGAGGGAGCTGGCGGGGGTGATTGCTGAGGTGCTCTCAGCATCTACCAGCAATCTTGGTTATCTGGAGGGGTCCCAGAGGATTGGAGGCTTGCCAATGTCACTCCCATCTACAAGAAGAGCCATAAGGAAGATCAGGGGAACTACAGGCCTGTCAGCCTGACCTTGATACCAGGGAAAGTCATGGAGCAAATCATCTTGAGTGAGAGAGATCACATGGCATGTGCGTGGCATCCAGAGGATGAGGCCCAGTCAGCATGGCAGGTTGTACCTGATCAACTTCATCTCCTTCTACAAGTGGGTGACCAGACTGGTAGATGAGGGAAAGGCTGCTGATGTAGTCTACCTAGATTTCAGCAAAGCCTTTGACATGGTCTCTCACAGTATTCTTCTGGGGAATGGAGGTGGTGGAGTCGCCGTCCCTGGCTGTGTTCAAGAGGTGTCTGGATGAGGAGCTTTTAGATATGGTTTAGTAGCTTGTGGTAGCAATGGTAATGGGAGTACGGTTGGACTACATGATCTTACAGGTCATTTTCAACCTTGTAATTCTATGATTCTATGATTCATGTGCTGATTGCTGTCTCAGTGACATCTGAACAAGCAAGCGACCTTTGAGAGGAATATTCACTAGACAGAGGTAACAAGAAGTAGGCTATAAATTTATTTGTAATGTCTCCACACTTTCTAATAGGTGAAGAAGCTGGCAGGCTGAAACAACATTCTTAATAAAGATCATCTCCTACTAATGGCTGGTTCAAGGACTGCATGAAAGGATATGCAAAAAATAAATGCACCCGGTGTAGCCTTATAGAACTAAGAAGATCAGGTTACTTTAGAGCAAATTTAGAGAATTATCCTATCTCCTGGGCTCTCTGGCACCAAAATTTGCTCCCCTCTCCCTTCACCTGCCAGTTGAGCTCATACCTACCTGCCTCAGGTTTTATTAACATTGTTTGCATGGAGACATTCAGTTGATATTTAAATTGACAGCTCAATTATCTTTTCAAATTTAGTGATATGACAAGCCAGGGGTTTTATCCCATTATCATATTTCTAAGTGACAAAATTATTTTATCTCTCCTTGACAGTATTATTGACCTGTAATCAGCAGATGAATGGTAGAAACAGAGGTCATCTCAAAAGTAAAAAGCCAGTTAGAAAACTGTTTTGCCAATTATGTCAGTCATCTTGACTTAATCTTGGAGCAGAAAAAGGAAAGATTTGTTGCTATGAACATTGGCCCAACAAACCCTACATGAAAAGCTTTCCACTTGGTTGGAGGGGGTTGTCTCATACATGTGACTTCTTGCAGTGAGGTCAGTGGGCCCCAGGGGTTGATGGAGGATGAAAAATAGTGAAGGGTCAAGGTTTGTAAAGCAAATCAATTTTCTTAAAGGGAAGATTCTTCTTGGAATCAAAAACCCTGTGGCTATGTTATAGGTCAATTTTCACAAGGTTACAGCTGCTACCGAGCATATGGGCTAGACTGCTTTTTTGGATGTTAAATCTCTCAATTGAGTTGGTCAATGTTTTTCTTTGTAAGCATGTTTCCTGAGCATTTTTTTTTTAATAAATCATAAATGATTATTACATATGCTTCATTTTCAAAGCTGTCTCTTTGACACGGGAACATATAAGCCATCTGTGCGTTCTTTAATGATTTTAGCAACATTTGTTTGCAGCGTGTCTGCTTAGTTGGGCTTTTAAGCTTCATTAAGAATAAAACATCGTGTTTATCAGAAGACAAAAATATGTTTAAAATCAATAATGCAAAGTTTTCTGCCAACAATTTGAAGTGGTTTTAAATAAAGACCCTCCAGATCTTAGGTTTTTGAATGTAGTACAAAAACCTTAGCAGAATAAGCTGTTACTTATTATATGGTATTAAACAAAAGCTTTTATTGCTCTGACCAGGCCCAAGATATGAATGAGATAAAAATTTTGCTTTGATTTCCTGTAATTCAACCAATACTTTTGGGTATTTAACCAGCTTGCACACAAGCTGGACAATCCATCAGTTTGCTATCTGAATGAGGTAAGTCATGGCATGATCTTTTACATAGGACTGAATGTCACTCTTGCAAACAGCCACCTCAAGGTCAAGGCAACAGGGAGGCCATCTCCCTTGACGTCCATGTGTAGCAACTAATGGAGGTAAATCTACCTGAATCATTAAGGCTGCTGCTGTCACAAGGTCCAAGCAAAGGAGATGCAGGTCCCTGACAGATGGAGCAAGCCACACACATGCACAGCAGCAGCAGGGAGGAGCCTGAAGGCACAAAATCACATCAGGCAACAAAACGACAGCTCTGGCTTCTGCCGTTATTGTTCCTTTGTCTATTTATTTCCATTAATGTATGCTGGCTATGAGGCTAGGGCCCAGAGTGCAGAAGAAGAGAGGAAATGAAAAAGAGCAGGCCCAATTTTTCAACTGCAAGGTAGGTGAACAAGAGAGCAGACGGTTTATGTACCAGTCACATCAGCCCTCAAGACTTGTCTAAGAAATCAGCAAACTTATAGGAACAGCAAGGAGAAATTCTGTGTGTGGAATAAATGCTGGAAGAGAAAGATTTACGCTGTTAGCCAAACTAAACTATTCACTTTTAAACATACATTAAGGCCAGATTTTTTATGTGGGAACTGGTGGTACTTTGCAAAAAAAGCATTACTTATTATAACTATTGTTATTTTCCAAACTATCAAGTATTTGTTTTGAAGAAACACTGTAAAACAGAGTGAGCCCCCAAAAGCCATCATACAAAATAAAGGGAATTGAGAAATGAGTGGGAGCAAAACCAAAAATTTGGGGACATTTAGAATGTTATCCTTGAATTTTTGCAATTAGCTTTAACTTGATTCTTAGAAAAAGAAAAAAAACCTGCTTCTGAGAACCATTCTAAGAAACATGATTCTCAACAGGGATTTGGAAGCATGTCTGTATTTTTAAAGTTGATGTTTTTATGTTGAATATAATGGCAAGGACTTTATATTACCAGATGTCCTGTCAAAACGAGAGAAGAAATCCACACAACTTCTGTGGAAGTGCCTCAGAGTTAAATGTTTGTTGGACAGGCACAGAAATCTGTAAAGCACTATATAAACCTGATGTCATAACAAGAAACATATTTTCAAAGTAATTCCTCCAGAAAGAATAATATTAGGCATGTATTTGGTAATTTTTTCCCCAATTTTTTCTCTATATAATCTTTTTTAGAACAGCAATACTGAACACACAGAAATATAAACACTTCATTTAAGCAGACTTCCAACATGTTTAAACATGTCTACTTGCTATACTTTCTTAGACATTGCTATGTACATTATTAAAAATTCTTTGGACAGCAACATTTGTTCTAACAAAGTGGACTGACGTTATGAACATTCACTGAAGTTATGAGGGATTGCAGTACACCGAGCTGAAGGCCCCTAGCTATCTCTGCTCTGAGTAAATTACTCAGGCAAATTTTCAACTTGATGGACAGCTAGAGGATGGGGCATATCCAGAGGGCCTTTGGGACACATTCATGTCATTACATTTTGCCATGTGTGTGTCTGAGTGTTTCCTCTTCGGTAGAGTTCAATAACGAAATACTTGAATGTGGGCTAAGAATGTGCAGTTAAATCAGAGATGGATTTGACCCTCAAATTCTACCTCAAAGAAACTGCTCAATGTCAACTGGGATGGCACAAAATCTCAAAGTTCCCATTTCAGTGACCCCAAGTTGCTCAAAACAGATTAGATTAAATAAAATGGTTGCCTTCTCTGCCAGTACTTCAGAAAGTGTAATCTGAATTTCACATCCATTGCATTACCCCCAGACAAAGCAGGTTTTCTGAGTCACTGCATTTTCCTTTTCTAACGGTGGGACAGATAGGTTGCTAGCTTTGGACAAGACTTCTTGTCAATCTGTCTGGCCAGTCGGAAGAAATCAATCTTGGAAAAGTCATAAAGAAAATGCACGGAGTTTCCCTTTCCAAAGAGGATATCAATATAATTTTTCTGCAGAAATGATGTCTGTATCAAAAAAGCTGTTCAGACAGAAGGTTGTTTGCTTTCTCTAGGTTATCATGTTATTGCCAAGAAGACATGGATATAGACTCATACTTTATACATAGCTAAATTAGGAAAATAATAACTTGGAGAACAGGTGACTACCTCTGGTCTTATTTATGCCCTCTAGAAACTTGAGTTCAGATCAAAGCTAGCAAGAAGAAATGTGTTGCTTTTCTATTACGTAATCCATAACCATCATGTAATCTGGAATAATTAACAGATTAGGATCAACTAAAACCTGAGCCTCGGCTAGACATAAAGGCAGAGTGTAAGAAAATTGCATAGTCTGGGAAACTCAGAAAAACATCTGAGCTGAATGTTCTTCTCTTATGAATTTCATTTATTTCTGCATACTAAGATAATGGAGCAATCAGACGTTAGATTGGGAGATAAAGTTTACCAGTTTGTGGTAACACATGACAATTCTGCCTTGGACTAATGGAGCTTTATTTGTGTGGTTTTTTGGGTTTTTTTTGTTTGCTTGTTTGTTTTCAAAATGATTTTTACCACACTCACTAAATCTAACTTTTTCTTAGAAAAATTTAGGTCAGTCCTCCAGTAAAAAAAAAATCAGCAACAGCTGAAAATGGAATAGTCAATACATATTAAACAAAAGAAGACGATGAATAAATTATCGTGAGGTATTTCCTGGTATGTGACATTAGGTAATAGGGATCAGGACTTCTAGCATTAGAAAGGAAAAAAAGAAAAAAATGAATTTGAGCAGAAAGAAAATCCACACTGTCCTTCTGTCACACAGTAGAAAGTCTGACCAGCATGAATGAGTTTACAAACAGCTGTCAGAGGTATTCCCAACTCATTGCACTGCTCTGCGAGAAAAAAAAATTGCCTTGCTCAGTATCACACCAGCAAGTTCTGCATCAAGGCTATTTTAGGGATGGATGTCGTCCCCTGCAAGCCACAGGATTCTCACCATGAGAATCCCTGCAGGACTTGCCCTTGCACCAGGGGTGCAGTGTGTGGGCAGCTGTGGGTCCCTTAGGGAAGAAGGTGAGAACTAGGAGAATGTAAGGACTTTCTGCATTCATCTCAGTATCTTGGCCAGCAGACATGCAGATGACATCAAGATGACTGGATGCCTGCCATGGGGACAACATGGGTCCTGGTGGCACGATGGAAGCCAGTTTCACCTAGTTGAAACTAGGTTGCTTTCCCCTTTCACTCCCTAAGCTAGCCAGTTATGAAGAGATTTCTCCTCTTACGCTGCCTGTGAGACCAGGGATTGGAAGTAACTGAGTTATGTGCTTCCACTCTCTAACAGTCTAAGACATACATTATTTTCTCCAGTGAGAGGAAACAGTGTACTCATCAAATTATAATGTCAAGCTTTTAAACACAAACACCGCTCTAATCTGAACAAGGTGCTTTCTTCTGAAGATGGACCAAGAATAACAGAAACACTTTTGAACTGCAGCAATTCTTTTATAATCACCTCTTGCTACTTGGATCAGAACATATTTTTCAAAGTTGGGTCTGCAGGATGCGCTTTATAAGAGCAATTCACATTTGTTCCACCAAGCCCTAGCAAATTCCCTTCTGCAATGATGGAAGCCACGAGATCACCAAGAGCAAGCTTGTTGCCTCTGAGGTGAAATGAGGTAGGAAAGAACTTCCTTGGTGCTCACGTGGCCATGGGAGAAGGAAGAGATGGAAGATGGAAGACATACTGTCTCTTCTCACAGCAACTTCTGCCAATTGCAAAAATACATTATTGGAAGAATTTGACTGTGTTTCATCTAGGTGTTTGGACTGTTGGCATGATGAGAGTCCTGCACTGTAACAGTCTACACTACACTGGCCAGAGAACCATCTCTGATCAGCGTTTCAGCCAGGTCTAAATGTATCATAGTGAAAGCTAGTCACTGCTCTTGTTCAGTTATTTTACCATGCAGGTGCTGTGACATTTTAAAAAAATATATATTGATTCCGATGGCCAAATGTGTGATGAGTTGTGTCAGATTGTGTTGGGCACTGGGTAATTTTGATATGTGTGTGCGTTTGTAGGGGAGAGGAGCTGCTGCAAATGTTGTTCTTCAAAAGTAACATTAGCCAAAAAACACAGCATTGTATCTGAACAATTTGATCCCTGAGATGTAGAACAGCCAACTTCAAAGCACTG
This sequence comes from Centrocercus urophasianus, assembly GCF_019232065.1. Taxonomy (NCBI): domain Eukaryota; kingdom Metazoa; phylum Chordata; class Aves; order Galliformes; family Phasianidae; genus Centrocercus; species Centrocercus urophasianus. The sequence goes on along the minus strand of NW_024884475.1, from coordinate 6,304,604 downwards.
CAGAGAGTGATCAGGCACAGAGAATTCTGCACTGATTTCCTTCAGTTTGGCTCTCTACTATAGCTTGTTTCAGAGGGAGGCGGAGAGCAAAAGGTCACTGTTTTTAAGACACTCTACATTTCCATGACTGCAGGAACATGACAATCATACCACGTTTCCTTTGGGTTTAGCAAATACCCCCAGATAGTGAATAGGCAATCAACTTGCCTTTTAGTGTTTTAAAGAAGGCATGTTTTTCCTTCTAGAAGAGAGTTGTGACCTGTCATTATTTCCTTCCCCTGAAACACATCACACTGCTGACAGTAAAATGATGTTTTTATTCTAAGAATTCTACAGGGGAAAAAAGGGAGCAGCCGTTTTCTCAAGGAAATAACCTAACAAGACCACGGTAATTAAAACAATTGACTGGAACATATAAAAAAAATAATTGCTATGATTAATCTAAAGCAAAAATTCCAAGTTAAGGATATTTCAATCGATTCTTTTAGAATCAGTTTTAAAAGATGGATATTTTAAGGTGTTTTCCTTCAGTCAACAAAAGTAATCTTCATGTATGGTTGATGAGGAAAATTATTTTTACTTTTCAAAATAAGCATGTGGAATATTCACATTGAAGATCCATACACAGTTTGTAAAGATCCAGAAAGTTTTATTGCAAAAATAACATCACATCATGTAAAATACATACAGTGTATCATAGCATAGCATAACACAACGTTAGACCCCAACCACCTGAAGGCCAAAATTCAGCTCCTGATTCATGAAAATACAAATGATACCCGTCAAGTTCCATTGATACTAACTTATAGGAAGAGAAAAATGCTTCCTTTGAGTAATGTTGAGCAAATCCAAAAGGGAAACTATGCAGTGCTGGTTCTAAATACATAAACCAAACCTTCATAGACCAATTTTGAAATATTTAAGGGCCACACTCAGAAAGTTACTTTGACCAACAGCTAAGAATGAGCCAGAAAGTTTCCAAAGGGGGAAAACTGAAGTAGCTCAGTGAACGACGTCCTTTGAGATAGAGTGATTTGTGTTAGCTGAAGTTCTTAATCACTCTCTACAGTGTATTACAAGACAAGTTAGCAGAAACCTAGGCAAAATGTTCTAATTGTTCAGGTCATATATCTGTGCAAGCCCTGATTTTGATTTTTTTCTCCACTTCTGCATGAATTTAGATATTTACATCTATTTTTTTAATATAGGAAATATCAGATTACTCATTATACTCACCTCTCACTGGTCCGAAGCCATGACAATAAATATACAGAAAGGCCTGGTTTTGCTGTGAAAATCTATGAAGAAGATAACCCTGAAATAAAGCATTTTATCTTGTTTGGAAAGCATTTTTAACCTCGTAGAAATAAATATAAATAGATTTCAATATGAAAGGTTGTTTTAAAAAGAAATTTAAGTTTTACTTGCAATATACCAGCAACAAATTTTTGAGAAGCTTTTGATTGCTTTCAGATTTTTCTTGATGTTTTTTAAGTCAGGAAAGTGAAACACAAACTCGGAGATTGTTTCAGTTGTCTCTGTTTTACTTGAAGATTTTCATCTGGTCACTGCCTGCCAGATCACATTTTTCACAGGTTTTGCTTAATGTAGAATGTGTATGTATGTGTACTGCAGGCAGTGCAATATAAGACAAAATATTAAAGAACAAATGATGCCGGGTTTTCTTTTACACAAAGCCAGTGTTTTCAGTTGAATAACAAAATTAACTCAACAACATTCCCATCTGCGCTCTGTAAGATCCATCTGCAACTCTCTAATAGCTTTCAAGTAGAGGTGGATGCTCAGAGACAAAGAGACTCAAAACAATATCACATCTAGAGATTTAGCTTTCAGAATGTGGGTCTCAACAGTAAATATGATCACTCAACTATACCTTAGAAACTTTTTTCCAAATTGAAATAATACAACATATTGCCCAGGGGAATAGCCTAGGAAACCAATGCTCAAGCTGCACTGCACCGAAGTGAGACCTCAGGCAATGATAGTACATTAATTTCCCTTGCTCCTTTTTTCCTATTTTCTAACTGTTGGGTTATGCCCAAATATTAGGGTTAATTAAAAGTTACATAAGTATATGAAACTTGAGGCCTTCTAAGATGTCTGAAAAGAGTTGGGCTTGATGATCCTTATGGGTTCCCAGTCAACTAAGGATATTTTATGATTCTACGAAAAGATCCTGTCTGGGATTCCCTACTGGGATGGCAAAGATGGTTCTTCAGAAAATCTCTGGAGGGAAGAGAACAAGAACTGTGGCTATCTCTCCAAGAGGCACAAAGAAGTATTCAGCTACAGAAAGTGTGTTAAGGGTTAAGGGTTAACTGCAGGACGAGGGAAATGGTTTTAAGTTGAGGGAGGGGAGATTTAGGTTGGACATCAGAGGGAATTCTTTACAGAGAGAGTGGTGAGGTGCTGGAACAGCTGCCCAGAGAGGTTGTGGATGCCCCATCCCCGGAGGTGTTGAAGGCCAGGTTGGATGGGGCCCTGGGCAGCCTGGTCTAGTACTAAATCTGGAGGTTGGTGACCCTGCATGTGGCAGGGGGATTGGAGATTCATGATCCTTGAGATCCCTTCCAACCCTGGCCATTCTGTGATTCTGTTCCAGTGGCAGTCTCTGCCTGAAAGCAGAGCTGCTCCCATAAACGCAGGTGGGGGCACCGATCTCTGACAGGGTGTGCTGTTCAAGAGAAGCAGCCCACACCTTCACTGATAACACTGCAGTTGGTGTTATGCACACAGAATCAACATCTGAGCTTCTAATTTTCTAAGGATTCCTTTTATTATCTTCTCCTTGACCCAAAGTCAGCCCTCTCTTTCACAGAATCACAGGCAGGGACTTGTCTGTGAAGTCAGCTCCTGATGGGCACAGCTGTTGCAACTGCTAAAGGTTCCTCTATTCCCCCGCTTTGCTGTGCACAGCATTGCTCTGTTTACTTCTTATTTTGATAGAAGGGATATTTCAGCTCTGCACGTGAGAATATGGAGGTCAGTAGAGCCTTCATTTACCACTGCTGCTCTTCTTACTTCTTAATGCTCTTTCTCCATTACAGATCAGCTTTTGCAGAGAAACTGACATGTTACAAGCACTGTCTTTTTATGTCACATTTTTACATCTCCCAAGAATCAGCTCACAGACAAAATGAACCAATACAACAGAATGGCACAGGTGAGATACATTAGCTATTAAAAACTGTCTCTGCACCGATTGTGGAGAAAAATCTGCTGCCCTCTAGTAGCAACTATTGATTCAATGGCTATGGAAGCGCAAGGTGCAGAGGGTAAAAGCTTCTTTATTCAAAAGGAAATTATGCTTTAAAACTGGCTTTATTCCATTGCTGCTGATAGACCAGTTCTCTCTCCTTGCCTCTCTTTATAGATAATCTCTGCTATTCACAACAGGTCTTTATAAGCTTCTTTCTACAAGAGGGCTCTGTTTCTGCCCCTCATCACCCCAGTGAATGACAATCAGAGAGAAAACCAGAAGCTTTTCTATGGATTTACAGGTTTCTCAGAGCAAATCACTGGATGCCAAAGGAGCTGCCAGGCTGCTGCAACTCTCAAGTGGTTCTAATCAGTGAACAAAGGCATTGGAGGCAGCACCAAGGGGGAACCTTTAGTCAAAAATATTGACCAGCAAATTACACTGTAGACAGTGCTTTGGCACTTAGCTGTCTAAAGGTGACTCAGACGATTCGTTTAGCTCAGTGAGCCGGTTTCTAATTACACCAGATGCCTGACTTGTCAGTGGGCCCAGTATTTTCTGAGCTGGTGCTCTTCACATGTGTCATTCATTACCTCACCCTGCACCAAGAGCCATCTCTGTAGGGAGAGTGGTTGGCAGTGCCATTAGCTTGGATTATTTCCTCTGATAGTGGTTTACAACAAAAATCTCAAAACAATCCCTTTTTATCCGTCCCCAAAAAAATGGGTGGGGGGAGGGAGGAAGGGAGAGGAGGGAAGAAGTCTGCACAAAAAACAGCAGAACTCTCAACCACCACATGCTAATTTCAATAAATGCCCTGGAATGAAATGATGGCAAGCTGCTGTCAGAGGTTTACAAGTTGAATATAGTATACCCTTCCTTGGTTTTTCTGGACATTTGCTTTGGTGCCAGACTAACAGCTGTAGCAGCTGCAGTTGCATTTTACCACTCTGTACAGGCACCTGCTGTGACCAAGGAAGTGAAAACCCACAGAGATGCAATTTTCTTTTAATTACATTAGCCTGGTTTTGGCAGTCAGCCATACAACACAGTATCAGTGGGGATGTGGACTCTATTCACAATTAGAGCCTGTCTGTGGGTCACTTCTGATACAGGGCAGGGGGAAACTGAGCAGGATCTGTATTGGTGCTGATTCCTGTTTAGGAGAAATAATCAAGATTGACATGCTTTTTATTACATGCTGGTAATGTGTTGAACTCTTAGATCAGTTTTATATGCTTTTCAGCCTGTCTGGGTCACAGCAGCTATATACATCCTATGTACATGAACTATCTAGAGTCAAATCATTGGCCTGAGGAGTACCTTAAAATCATCTATGCTTTTTATTGTCTACTTCGACCCTAATGGTGCTGCCCCAGACATGCAGTGTAGTTTGGGGGATGGCATAAGTGAGGCTGCTCCCAAATAGCCACTTACCAATAAGCTCTACAGATGAGAGCAATGTATTTTGGTGGCTCTAGGTGTTTTCAAAAACAAAAAGAAGCTGTTCTGTGCTTTGCTTCTAATATGCTCTGTGGCTAAAATTACTTTTTTTGTTGCTGACACATTCAAGTCCAGGTCTCTAGGATGGTAGCAGCTTACATTTATCTTCCTTTTCTGACTTGAAGAATACATTGAGGAATTTTTCATGACCCTACAACCCTGCTCAAGCAATGCTTGTTTCCTATCTATTTAGCCGCAGACTTGTCACTACCAGAATTAAGGTCTGTTTTCACCTTGGGCTAGTTCTTACTGTTTTTAACCTGGGCTCCATAGAATCATAAAATCATTCAGGTTGGAAAAGAGCACTAAGATCATCTGGTTCAACCATCAGCTCATCTCCACCATGCCCACTAACTGTGTTTCTCAGTGCCATATCCTCACATTTCTTGAACACCTCCAGGGACCGTGACTTCCACCATCTCCCTGTGCTGCCTGTTCCAATACCTCAACATCACTGGAGATGAATGTGATGCAAAGCAGGACTTTGTATCTCACATCTTGCCCATATTTATCAGGAAGGATGTCTCAGAAATTGGCAAAAACCTCACACTTGTAACACTCACTGCATTCACCTTGGCATGGGGATGTAAGTGGGGAAGAAAGATCCTCTGCACCTCTCTCTGTCCTAAGGAAATCGTTGCAGGAACCAAGAAAGGCATTCCTTCCTGTATCATCCAGGCTTGGTCCCTGGGGGATCTACAAGTGTAATGAGCAATGCTTCCGGTACCCAAAAACTGCCAGAAAAATGCCTTCCTGGGGGCCTTACTGATTTAGTTCCTAGGGTGATGGGCCACGAGACAGATGGATCTCAGTACATTCTTTCTCTTCAGAGACCTGACAAGTCCCTTCATCCTGCAGGAGGCAAGACAGAACTGTGAACTCACTGCAAACTAAGTCCCATCAATCTCTCTGCCCCTGCACTACCAGAAAACAGCTGGCACTGAAAATAGAGCTGGTGACACACTGTGAGATATTTCCTCCATAGCAAGGCTGTATTCATAGAATCATAGAATGGTTTGGGCTGGAAGGGACCTTTAAGATCATCTAATTCAAACACCCCTGCTGTAGGCAGGGACACTTCCCACTAGACCAGGTTGCTCAAAGCCCCATCCAGCCTGCTCTTGAGTGCTTCCAGAGGTGGGGCATCCACACCTCTCTGGGCAACCTGGTACATGAATGAGTCTGGGTCACAACTCAGAGGACAGACAGGCTCTTTAGCAGGGTCTGTTGTGATAGGACAAGGGAAAACGGTTTCAAACTAAAAAGGGAGGTTTAGATTAGATATAAAGGAGAAGTTAGAAGTTTAGGTGGATAGTTGGACTGAATTATCTTAGAGGTCTTTTCCAATTTTTGTAACTCTGTGATTCTGTGATTCTAAATTTTTACAGCAAGGGCGGTGAGGCTCTGGCACAGGTTGCCCAGAGAGGTGGTCTCTGGAGAACTTAAGGTCAGGCTGGATGAGACTCTGAGCATCTGATGGACTAGATGGTCTCTATGGGTCCCTTCCAACTCAAACAATTCCATGATTCTGTGGTTGTTCTCAGGGAAAAAGTCTTCCAAAAATCCTTGAGAGAAAAAATAACTGAATATACAGTTATATATACAATTCATTTACATCTGAATGTCCAGTATTATCCTGGCATTGTCTTATCTACATACAGCTGCACATGAAAGGAGCATTACAGTTATGTCAAAACAAAGCAACCCATTACAGTTCCCTAAGAACCCAGACCACGTGCCACTCCGTTCTCATTACCACCCCTTGCTCGTCTAAAAGCAACAAGCCGCTTTCCCAGACAGCTCCTATTGATCAGCTCCTGTTGGCAATGCTAATTCCTTCCATGTGCAGTCAGGCATAGCCATGAGCCTCGAGCACAAAGGGGTGGGGCTGCTCTTTGCCTTGCTCAACTGGAGAATTTCCTGCTGTTTTCCCAGTCATCCACAGACCAGGTCTACCTACTCCACATCAACTCGGGACATCCTATTCATTTCAAGACCAGTTGCCACAAGACTCTCTGCAGGTGGTTCCCAGACAGGGCCTGGCTAACTTCTAGCTTTGTTTTTCTTCATGTCAGAAGATATTTTGAAATAAAAGGAGCTTTCAATGGATATGGAAGATAATAGAAACACTCTAAAATCATTGGCAACAGCCCTGACCATGGGCATTTATTGTTGTTGTTATTGGTTTTGTTGCTGTAGTACCTCCTGAGTATCCACCAGTGTCAAAGTTCACCACACTTCATACTCTATAAATATACAAAGGGAAAGAAAAGACGCTGAGGGCTGATCACATAAAAAGACTAAATAAATAATCAGTGGAGGAAGTAAAGACCCTTCATGAATGAGCGAAGGATGGACAATTTCACAGTCTTCAAAGTACTTCAGTTTTCTCTAAACACAGCTCTCACTAAAGTGAATGGAAAAATTCTGCTACGCTTCCAAAGGAATAACATTATGTCACTGCTGTGCACTATTGAAAAGAGTTGATTAATCGTAGGTCAGAAATATTGCACGGGGAAGGGTATGAACTCAGATCTACTTAGTTTCAAAACAAGACCCAAAGCATGGGACTAAGAACATATTTAAAATCAATTTGTTATCAGTTTGTTAGTGAAAGTTATTTATCATCCTAGAAGTGTGATATGCAACTGTGTTTGTATTTTCCTTTTTCCTTGTCTTCTCTTTCTTTTTGGGGAGATAGACAGGAAAACAAAACAAAACCCCAAGATACAAAACCCTATTATTATAACACTCACTATTTTGGAAGGCATATCCAAATGCAAGAAACATTGTTCAGACAGTTTGGGGCTGTAGGAAAATATTCTTTTTTCTTTCTTCTTACAAGTTGAGGCATTTCTGTAGATAGTCTATTTCTGAAGTGCTATTAAGCACTGGTGTTTTCCAGGGAGAGGCAGAAGGTGCTTCTCTGGAGGATTCATGGTACAAAGAGTGCTGAAGTGAGTGGCTGTAACATTTATCACTGCAGGGTAAACATAAAGTTCAAATTTATGTTTAACAGACCTGTGGCCATTAAACTCACTCCACATTTTGTTGGCAGCTGCCAAAATAGCTCTTTGCGTCCAACTGAAGCATGAGGAGCTGAAAATCCCTCTGCTTTAGTGGTAGAGAGCATATTTCTTCCCCTCCACTCCATCCATTGCCCAGAGCTGTTGCTCTCACTGCAGCTCCATCTTTCTGGGATTTACACCCAGGATCCCTACAACGGTAAAGCCACAATTTTGGTTTATTGTTCACTAACCATGACAGCTCAAATCTGCCTTTTGCTGCCCTGGGACTGTATCAAGAGCAGTGAGTGGGGCCTCTGTAACATTTTGTACAAAAGATGCCAGCTAGCACATGTATTTTCTGTTGCAAATCCAGATTACAGAGCAAAGCTGCTGCTCAAAAGGCATTAAAAAAACGCAAGACTTCCCAAGTGCCAGAGAGCAGAGGTGAAGCTAAATCCTTCTGAGTTCTCTCTCACTGTGAACTGTACAAGAAACTGTCACCTAGGCAGAAATAAAACAGACTTTGTGTTTTGTGTTTGTTTTAGAAGGGAAATGAGTGCAGCCAACTCTTCAAAATGATATGAAGCTGTTCCTGCAATCTCCTATGAACCAGACATGCAGTACAGGTGGTAAAAAGCCACTAACTTTTGTAATGCTGAGAGATTCTGGCTGAAGGGCCTTTAGTACCTTGTAGAAGAAAGGCATGCTTATGCAGAAGCTATGCTGCAAATGGGAAAAAGAGACAAGAAATAAAATTAACAAAAGAACTGCACTGGATTTTGCATCTAGAGAATGGATATTTAGACTTACAGAGGACTGTAATATTGAATGTTTAATCATAGAGACATCTGCAAAGCAAGAAGAATTTGGACCACAGCTCTAAGTTGCAATCCAGAGCCTTAACCAAAGACAACTTCTCACTTCTGCCCTGCTATGACTTCTCTCTGGTGAACCCTCCACCAGATATGCATAGGGTGAATTTTGGTTTCATTCAGTCTTTGGGACCCATTGTTTGGTTCTAATTATTGATAAAGTATGTGGTCCCTACCAAGACTGCTTTGAATGTGGTGGGGGAAGCCACACCAGCTTTGAGGTGAGGATACACTATAGAAATCTAAATCCTTCCCAATTCTTTGGGAAGAGCTAAGGGAATGTTAATATTTCTCCTTAGACAAGGTTTACGTGGTGTATCTCAAAGGATCCACAGATTCAATGATTTTGAGAGAATACCAAGTGTCTGATCTGAACTCTTGCACATTTACACACCACTGCCCCTGGCATTGAGTCCAGAAATGTCTTTGACACTGAGGACAGCCTCAGTGACAAGCAATCTCTTACCTGCAGACTTTGGCCAATGATCATTGCTGAAAGACTGTGACAGTGTGAAAAGAGCAGAATATAACAAGCCTGGGGGGACTCATGACACAGACTACTGCTAGGGAAGCTTAGGTTCAGTTAGGCAGATCCTTCCATGCAACCTGGAGGATGGCTGTGCAGCATGACAGCAATGCATTTTCTTCCATATTTTAGCTGCTGTTGCTTTTGCAAGAGCGTTTTCCTGATTGTTGATAGTTATGGGACTTTGGCTTTAATTTTTGTCCCTGTTACTTATCATTGCCCGTTATTGTGTTTATAATTCTGCGCGCAGACATAAAAGACATAAAAGACATAGTGTCCTGCATGGAGAATTGGACCTTAAATTCTTCCTTTCCCTTTCCCATTCCCTTTCCTTTTCCTTTTCCCTTTCCCTTTCCCTTTCCCTTTCCCTTTCCCTTTCCCTTTCC